>NC_064640.1:1064395358-1064705269 GCF_023864345.2 Schistocerca serialis cubense
CATCAGCCAGTTGATCCTCAGGTATAGGATTATCTAAGTATCTTCTTTTCATTAAATGATTTTGCACATAAGCTTTCAATGTTCCCTTATGCCTCTTATAGAATGGTGGATTCAGAAGGTACTTTCGTAACTGATCTTGAGCTCCCTTTGACCAAAACCTTTCCTTAAATTTATTTCCAAAGTCTAACCATGAAGTAAATTCTTCCATGTGTGTTATTCCCCAATCATGAGCTTCATATTCCATATATTCTATTACAAAATCGATATTACATGCAAATGTCCAGGTCTCAGGTAATGAACTAGAGAAAGCCTTTAAAAACACAATTGGATGGGTCTTACCATTAGATTTAAAGTATGGAAAATGTTTCACTAAATTATTATTATGCTCAATAAAGTGACATTCTTGGTTTAATTTAGACATTTTTAACTGTTCTAGTTCATTTATCTTATCACTAACGTTTATCAATACTTGATTCTCTACCTGGTTTTGTAGCTGTGTAAAATCAGGTAACTGGGACATAACATTGGTCATTAATGATGTTATTTTACTTTGCATTACAGCAGTTGCTGTAGAGATAGTATACACCTTATCCACAATGTCAACCTTAAGATTACCCCATATGTTTGTTAAGGTCGTTACTGGTTTTTGGATATCTGTAAGCAACTCAGTTCTAATCATATCTAGGTTAGAACTGTTTTCCGTATCCCACTCTTCCAGGTTTTGATTGATTTCTGTTTTATACTTACTTAAATTAGTATAAAGCTTATTATTATTTTCATTAATTTGTTGAGTAATGTAATCTTGAATGTCAGTTTTAAAAGATTCAAGATTTTTCATATTTGCTTCTATTTGGTCATTAAGTCTTTTATCCAAATGTTGTTTTTATGTCATTTAAAGTTTTAGCCTGTTGTCAAATTTCTTGTTTTGTTCATCTGAAAAGTCAGTGAAAGCTTGTTTCTGTTCCTGATTTAAATTCTGAGCCTGTGTGTTTGTAAAGTTCGTGAAAGTTCTGATCAAATAATTGTTGCATTTGTTGTAATAGCTGCTCGATATTTGAACTCATATTGTGTATTAATATTGGCATGTAATAGTAATATTATACTCATAATACAAATACACAATGGAATGGACAGTGTCTTGAAAGGAGGATATAAGATGAATATCAACAAAAGCAAAACAAGGATAATGGAATGTAGTCAAATTAAGTCGGGTAATGCTGAGGGAATTAGATTAGGAAATGACTCTTAAAGTAGTAAAGGAGTTTTGCTATTTAGGGAGTAAAATAACCAATGATGGTCGAAGTAGAGAGGATATAAAATGTAGACTGGCAATGGCAAGGAAAGCGTTTTTCAAGAAGAGAAATTTGTTAACGTAGAGTATAGATTTAGGTGTCAGGAAGCCGTTTCTGAAAGTAGTTTGGACAAGAAGAGAATAGAAGCTTTCGAAATGTGGTGCTACAGAAGAATGCTGAAGATAAGGTGGGTAGATCACGTAACTAATGAGGAGGTATTGAATAGGATTGGGAAGAAGAGAAGTTTGTGGCACAACTTGACTAGAAGAAGGGATCGGTTGTTAGGACATGTTTTGAGGCATCAAGGGATCACCAATTTAGCATTGGAGGGCAGCGTGGAGGGTAAAAATCGTAGAGGGAGGCCAAGAGATGAATACACTAAGCAGATTAAGAAGGATGTAGGTTGCAGTAGGTACTGGGAGATGAAGAAGCTTGCACAGGATAGAGTAGCTCACCAAATGTGAATTGTAGTGGTTGGCTTGTTGGCTAGCATCGTCTGCTGGTGTCTCTCGGCTGTAGGACAGCTGACGTTGTCTGCTCTGATGTAATTAACTTCTTTGGTGATATAGCTGTAACTCGTAGCATCGCTCACTTGTTGGTTGTTCTTGATGTTTGTAAGTGCTGGTTAAACCGTCCTATCATGTGTTTGTATTCGTTTTGTTACTTTGTGATTTTCGTTATACTTGATCACTTTCAAAGAATAAAAGGTTTCACTTCTCTCATATGTTCTATTTTCTTATGTAAACATTTTAATTTTAATTAGATTAATTTGTTGCTTCAAGGTTCAAGGATGCAAAATTGTCTTCCAATTGCAGGGTCACCAAGTGCGCTGTCGCCACCCTACTAATGAGTTTTATTATTTGCGTAGTTCAGCTCCAGCTTAATGTTGACTAAATTCATCGAGTGAAAGAAGGAACAGTGCAGCTGATGAAGAAAATGTCACCTATTGCGATCATTCACCAGTAACTGACGCTGCCTGACTACTTCTCGTAATAACTCTTATTCAGAACTCCTTTTCTACAATAGTTACAGCAATTTATTTCTGATACCTATGTACAGTCTGCTCTTGAGGTACCGTCTACTGCGTTACCGCCCATTAAATTGCTTCTTCCTACTTTCGCTGTTATACACAAAGTTCCTCATAATACATTCTTCATTATTTTCCTCCGAAGTCCAACAACTGTGTCGGAGTATCCTGCTGCCGCGACTCTGGACCTCCAGCGAGTAACGTTGTCAGCCTCACTGTGTTTGCTCCATAGCGGCCCACTACTTGCCGCATCAACGAAAGTCCGCGCCAGTTGCTGGCTCAGTGTTTGAATTATCTGCACATATAAAAACCAAATACTGCCACAGTATTTATGCACATAACTAAGAAATCCTGAACCGCAACTCAATTTTATCATTTAATTAGAATTTGTGCTAGGCCAGGGGTGATAGATGGCGCATGCAACAGACGACTTGTCATCTGTTACACCACAGGCTGTTGCAGCAACTTACCCTATAGTACTCATCCCACTTGCTGACATCACAGGAAACATTTGGTTCGTAATAGATATCCTTTTTATCCAGCCACCTGTCCCTCACTCTATAGAATGATTCAGCTATCTGAAGGAATTTTGTAGCTTATTGCCCATATCTAATGGTCAGTAATCTGAGCATTTGAGGTAGGGTTGCCAGCTGGGATTAGTGTTACATTCAAATGCATATTTTGTCCCAAAAGCTGGACTACCACTTTAAATAGAACTGACCAGTTGTGTATTTTCACTTTTTGATCAACAATTACTTTGAGGGGGTACTAACATTAGCTGCAATAAGCTATTAAAATAATTCAGTAGCTAAAGGTGAAAATTTGTGCCAGACTGTGACTCAAAGCCAGATTTCCTGCTTCACATAAGTGTTTGCCTTAGCTGTTTCAGCTATCTGAACACACTCTCTATCTGACCCAAATTCACAACTTCAAGCACGCTAACTGATAACATCCTCACTGCATGTGCACGATAGGGTTCAAACCTCTAGTGAGAATATGAAAATTGCTGCAAACATATCTTGTATGTGGGATAGGTTTAGAGTTTGGATCAAATGAAGGGTGTGCTCAGGTAGCCAGAATGTTTTAGGTGACTGCTCATGTAAAGCAGGAAATCTGGTTTTAAATCCTAGTCCACCACAAATTTTTAGCTTTCACCAGTGAATTGTTTCAATGTCCAATTGATGCTGATATTGGTATCTTCCTCCAAAAATTGATAATTACAGTCACTGTATCGAGAACAAAAGTATGTTCTGCTGGGCATGTCTGATGGAACATGCCACACATATGTAATAAGTAGTCAGATTTGTGATATCAACATGCAACATGTTTAATGGGGAAAAAAATTGAACAGCCTTGTAATTAGGCAGCTATAGTATCAACTAAGTGGTCTGTCTTCCGAACTGTTTAGCCTTTTTCCTAAGCTATTCATATGTCAAAATACTTGTTCCTTATTAAAGAAAATAAACAATTATCTATCCTACAGAGACAGAAAACTTATACCCAATAACTTTGGTTACTTTAAATGAGAAATGGATACTGAAGTACAGCTTCTTATATTTTTGTAAATCTAATTAAACATATTTTAAGAAGAACTTTAGTTTTCTTGGAAATCAGGTTCCAGAATTTTTGACAGAATAATTTTAAAGTACAGGACAGTGTTGTATTAGTTGATTTCAGTTTGTGTTTTTTTGTGAAATGAGTACAGTCTTTAGATGTTGATAATAAGTCTGGGAATTGCATAGTAATATTCTGCCACTTTCAATAGTGCTTAATGAAAATGAAGCTGCAGATTGAAAGAAGCTGTCGTTTTAGTGTGTCAGTATCTTTTTACATTCAGTTGTCTATTCTTTTTTTTTTTTCATTAAACTCATGAAATTTTGTCACTGATCAAAGAAGTTGCCAGTACAGTGTTTAATGTTCTCTGCTTGAGAACGTGCCCAGTTCTTGACAGTTGTACCCAGGTTGGTTCATCAGCTAATGTCATTAGCTGTACTGCACTTTAAAAAAATAGGGGTTCATAAAAATTCTTTGTTAGTGAAGACCATAAATATAATTTTTGATACGTAGTTCCTAATAAATGAGCTGTCTTCAGATAACAAAATTTTTAGTGTTAATCAATAATTGGTTGAATACATAGATGAGGTGACTTACCGAACAAAAGCGCTGGCAGGTCGATAGACACACAAACAAACACAAACATACACACAAAATTCAAGCTTTCGCAACAAACTGTTGCCTCATCAGGAAAGAGGGAAGGAGAGGGGAAAACGAAAGGAAGTGGGTTTTAAGGGAGAGGGTAAGGAGTCATTCCAATCCCGGGAGCGGAAAGACTTACCTTAGGGGGAAAAAAGGACAGGTATACACTCGCACACACGCACATATCCATCCACACATACAGACACAAGCAGACATATGTCATATGTGTTTGTTTGTGTGTCTATCGACCTGCCAGCGCTTTTGTTCGGTAAGTCACCTCATCTTTGTTTTTATATAATTTTTCCCACGTGGAATGTTTCCTTCCATTATATTGATTGAATACATTGTCATAAATTACAGCTGTATGCATTATACAACCTTACAACGTTTTTTGATCCTAATTTGTTTGCTATTTGATATTAAAATTGTATTAGTTATCAGTAAAAAATTATATTTATGATCTTTACTAATGGATTTGCTCTGAATGCACAGATTTCATTAAATGCAGATCACTCATCTCCAGTTCGACTGTTTGTGGCAGCATGGTTTCTTTCTTCCATTACCTGGACCTAGCTGTGAATGCACTGCGGCAGATCACGGGTAAGAAAGCTATGCAGAAACGTACTGTACTGAAACTTCCACCAGGCAGCATACAATGTAACTATTCCAAGCATCAGAAAAGGTCTTAATTTCGAATGAAAGGTGGAAATAATGGCAAAACCTTGGTATATTCTGGAATTTGATAATTTACACATTCACTGCCAAGCCCATGATAATCCAAACACAGTCATGCACAAACCCTTTCATTCATGTTAGCAAGTTTATGGTAACATATTTCCCAAAACCTGAACAGCTACTAAGCACAGATTGTACTTAAATGAAAATGCTTGCCATACTATTATGTTTATCGACGTCTAATATACTCAAGTTTTCAGTCAATGAACTGCTCAATATGCCACGTAGAATTACTGCCTTTTTTTCATACACAAAATTACATTCATTGCCACGCAGCTGGACTGCTGTGTCATATTCAGACACAGTGCAGTTATTGATAACAAAACACAATAAGGGCATTAACATAAACTAGATAAAACTTTTGATAAAGTGTTACTGCCAACTGTTTGAAAGATGTTGCAATGCTTGGCATCTAAAAACATAGCAAATTTGTACTCTACACCATTCACAACTGTAGGTACATAATTAACATAAATAAAGGTGAAGAGGGTCCAGGACAGGACGCATTTCTCTCCCAGACACTAATCCACGGGTATTACTAAATGACTAACCTGGTTCATGATACCCAGCACCAGTTGCATGTTGCCTATGTAATGGCTTCCAGGACGAATGAAATTTGACTTTCAAAATTTCATAAATATCTTTCAATTTCAGCCAGTAATTAAATTCCTGCTATGGTCTACTCATTAGGAGGTATAATCTTAGGTCAAATGTTGAATGGTAACTGTTGGAATCTGGCACCTCATACAAATACCTGGGTGTAATCCCTCACAGGGATATGAAAAGGAAAGATCACGTAGGCTCAGTTGTGGGTAAAGGTGGTAGACAACAGTTTATTGGCTGAATACTGGGGAAGTACAGTCAGTCTATAGAGGTGATAGCTTACAAATCACTTGTGTGAACAGTTCTAGAATATTGTTAAAATGTGTGAGACCCTTACCAAATAAGTCTAGCAGGGCATATTGAACGTATACAGATCAGGGCAGTATGAATGGTCAGAGGTTGTAATCCACTGAGGGAACTGACCTGGAACCCTCTTGAAGATCGACACAATTGATTCTGAGAAAGTCTGCTGACAAAGTTTAAAGAACCAGCTTTATATTATGACTTTGCAAATGTACTGTAGTCCTCTCTGTATTCCTCACATAGGAATCATGTGGATAAGATAAGAATAATTACTGCATGCACAGAGGTGTTGCAAAAGTAGGTGTGTACCCACACAAACACAGTTAGAAATCCGAAACTAACAGAGTCTGAACTCAAGTTTATTTTTTATTTGTTTCACATATAACAGGTTGTCAAATAAGAGAATACATAAAAGAGAATCAATAACAAAGAGTAAAAAGGTAGGTATGAGAATCACAGTTGATGGCTCTCTTCTCTGTGACTCCTGTGCGAACTGTGGAGAACAATCTCTGTGGTTGGCGCGAATTTTACGAGGCAGCTGCGATCGACGTGTGTGGTAGTCACCACATGAGACCCCTTGGTGAGAGTGGAGTTCAGATGTTCCTCTCTGTAGCGGGCAGGGAAGTGCACTTGTCTGCCTGAATGCGTGGTGCATCAAGGCTGCTGCTTTACTGACTGCGGAGGTAGCAGAGTGGGGTTCTGCATCGTTGTCTTGTGCTGATCGCTGTGCGATGCTGACATTGCCAGAGTGTCTTGAAGTATATAAGCAGGTTTCACTATACTTGTTTCCCATTCAGTACTATGTTTAGGGTGTGTGCATCTCTGCATATCACGCGATGAGGTCCAGTGTATGGCGGGTGTAGTGGTGGTTTGACGCCATCTGTTCGTAACAATACATGCGTGCAAGTTTTTAAATCGTTGTGCATGAATGACACCGGGGCTCCATGTCTGGACTCTTTTGCAGGTTTGATTTCCTTGATCATTTCTCTCAATCCTTGTAAATATTCTGACTGGACATCTGCATTCGGTACCCCTGAGTCGTCAGCAAACTCTCCAGGCAGACATATTGTTTCTCCGTAGACAAACTCTGCCGGGGAGGCATCCATATCAGGTTTAAAGATTGTCCTAAGATCTAACAGTACAATGGGTAATGCTTCCACCCATTTAGTACCGTGGCAAATGAGGGCTGCTTTTAAGGTACAGTGCCATTTTTCTACCATTCCGTTGCTTGCCGAATGGTAGGTGGTGTTGTGGTGATGGCAGTATCCCCAGAATCTTGCTAACTGAGCAAATAGTTCTGATTCAAACTGTCATCCTCTATCAGTTGTTGTGTGGAGCGGGTAGCTGATTCTCGATATCCAGGTTGACATGAATGCCGTTGTCAGAGTTTCCACCAAGATGTTATCGGTAGGTTTTGCTTCCGGCCAGCATGTATACCTGTCAAAGATTGTTAGCAGGTAGCGATTACCACCTGATGGTGGAAGAGGTCCAATGACATCCAGATGAATGTGCAAGAAGCATGCCTTGACATCCGGGAATTGTCCAATTGGAGGGCGCATGTGTCTGCTCACTTTGAATAGCTGACAGCGTGGGCAAGATCTAGTCCAGTTACGGCAATTGGGGTCTATTCCTGGCTATACAAATCTTTCGGACACCAGTCTGGTAGTTTCTCGAACACCGGGGTGAAATAGGCCATGGAGACAATCAAACACTCTTCTGCGATGTGTGATTGGAACGTAAGGGCGTGATCGATCATGTTGTATGTCACAATGTAGTCGTATATATTCCCCGGGCACATCGACTAGCTGTAACTTCAATGCCGTGTTGTCGTCACTCAACAGGGTGTTTAGCTCATCATCTTCCTGCTGGGCTTGTGCTAGTTTGGCCACAGTTACAGACTGTGTTATACTGGATAGCTGTGACAAACAATCAGCTATCACGTTAGTTAAACCTGCGATGTGGCGTAAGCCTGTGGTGAATTGGCTTATGAACTCCAATTGAGAATACTGCCTTGGGGAGTATTTGTCACTGTTCTTGTTGAATGTGTAAGTCAAGGGCTTATGATCGGTAAAAATTACTTCTGGTCTGAAATGTTTGATCACTAAATATACAGCCAAAAATTTTCTATCGTAAGCACTCCAGCGTTGTTGTGCTGGTGACAACTTGTGCGAATAGTATGCTAGAGGTTGCCATGTGCCATCCACCAATTGTTGCAGGGCTGCACCAACACCAAACTGGTTAGTGTCAACCACCAGTGCCAAAGGTGCTTCTAGTTTATTGTGTGCCAGCAGTGCGGCCTGAGCCAGGCTTTGATGTGTCACTTCGAATGCTGCATCAGATTCCTCATTCCATTGCATGGTTGCATTGCTGCGAACCTTTGGGCCAGCTAATAACGAGTTTAATGGTGCCTGCTGTTCAGCTGTCTGTGGTAGATGCCTTCTGCAAAAGTTTAACATGCCTAGGTATCTTCTTAATTCTTTGACCATAATAGGCTTGGGCATGTGTAGAATAGCCTCAGCTTTTCCGGGTAAGGGTGCTGAACCTGTAGCGGATATGCGATGACCTAGAAATTCCACTTCATTTCGCTGTATTTAACACTATTCCAAACTTCTCTGCATAGGGGTACTTCTTTTAAATGCTGCTTGTGCTGTAAATTGTTTGCAGAATATATGAGAACGTCATCCAGGTAGGCAAAACAGAAGGTCAATCCTCGTAATACAGAATCCAGAAAACGTTGCCACGTCTGTGCAGCATTTCCCAGACCAAACGTCATGAAATTACTTTCAAAAAATCCAAAGGGTGTTGTTATGGCAGTGTTTGGTACCCCTTCTGGCGCTACAGGAATTTGTGTATAGCCCTTTGCGCAGTCTAGCACACTAAAGACTGTGGCACCGTGCAGCGCGTGATTGTAGTCCCTTAACAAAGGTACAGGATAACAATCCGTAATAGTTACGGCGTTCAGTGCTCTGTAGTTGCCACACGGACGCCAGGCTCCACCTTTTTTTGGTACGAGGTGTAAGGCTGACGCCCATGGACTGGATGACAGGCGTGTAATTCCTCCTTTAAGCATTAGCTCGAATTCCGCTGTAGCTATAGTGAGGCATTCTGGTGGTAGTGTCCTAGGTTGACATGACACAGTCTGTGATTTTTATGTAGTGTACTGTATCATGCAACACTTTGTTCAGTGCTCCAGGTGGTTTCATTAATTCAGGAAAATCTGCTAGGGACTGCGCGGTACTCTGTGTCTGCCATTTGAACTTAACTTAATACTGGTACAGTCTGTGTCACGATAATAACAAGCCATTGATAGGTTGATGAGACTGTCTATCAGGCAAGCATTGGCCAAGTCTGGCAAAAGTCTGAAGTGTGATAAGAAATCAGCTCCTAGTATTGCTTCTGCGACATCTGCTACTGTGAAATTCCATTTAAAGTCTCTAGGGAGTCCCAAGTTCAGATTCTCTTGTTGTAATCCGTATGTTGAAATCTGTGAATTGTTGGCAGTGGATAAGTTAAATGTTGTGCACGGCCGGTAACAATGCAAGGACTTGATAGTATACTGAGATCTAAACCAGTGTTGATTAAAAATTTCCTGCCTGGCGCACCATCTGTTATAAAAAGGCGTCAAGATGCAGGAAGATAGGAGGTAGCATCTACTGCCACTTTCCGCTCCAATTTCTGCATCTACATCTACATCCATAATCCACAAGCCACCTGACGGTGTGTGGCAGAGGGTACCTTGAGTACTTTTATCAGTTCTCCATTACATTCCAGTCTCATATTGTTCATGGAAAGGAGGATTGTCGGTATGCCTCTGTGTGGGCTCTAATCTCTCTGATTTTATCCTCATGGTCTCTTTGTGAGATATACATAGGAGGGAGCAATATACTGCTTGACTCTTCAGTGAAGGTATGTTCTCAAAACTTCAACAAAAGCCTGTACCAAGCCACTGAGCGTCTCTCCTGCAGAGTCTTCCACTGGAGTTCATCTATCATCTCTGTAACGCTTTTGCGATTACTAAATGATCCTGTAATGAAGCGCGCTGCTCTCCGTTGCATCTTCTCTATCTCTTCTATCAACCCTATCTGGTACGGACCCCACACTGCTGAGCAGTATTCAAGCAGTGGGTGAACAAGCATTTGGAGAAAGAACGTGGGCTAATGCATTTACGTGCTTGCTCTCCATACCGACTATGATAACAACAAATGGTCTGTCTGTTCTCGGTTGTAGATTGCGATGCGAAACGACTTCCATGTCGTCATCAGCTACGGCTTCTCTGATTGACAGTGATGCCATTCGACATTAGTTTCGAGAGCTGTGTGCATAGGAGATTGACCTTGGCCGTTAGTGCATCGTAATCTGCCCAAGACACCATAGTAGATGCAGCTGCTGCGCTGACAGTTATGTCTACAACACTGACCTGTGTGTTTGGTGTGATCGCTTCCAGTATGCAGTCGGCGAGTTCTGCTACTGTGTCCAGTGACGTCTCGTTCTGCGTGCCGATGACTGCTTTTACCTGTGGTGGCAGGTGGGAACTCCACAGGGTATGCAGAATGCTATCTGGAATCATGCCAGGGTCCTCCGTGCTGCGGAGATGGTGCAGGAACAGTAAAGGTTTCCGGTCACCAATTTCTTCTTGCGTCAATACTTGCCGGATTCTATCTTCTTGAGAAATGGCTAAGCAACATATCAGTTCAGTCTTTAACCATTCATATGCATCCTCTGTTGGAGGAGTTGTTATGATATCCTGAACTTCAGTCGTGTAACGATGATCGAGTTGGCTTACTACGAGGGGAAACTTAGTTGTTTCTGCAGTTATTCCCGCTTACGTGAAACTCGCTTCCAGCTGTGTGAACCACAGCATAGGGTTGTGTGGCCAAAAGGGTGGTAAGCAAACCACTAGTCTTGACACTGCTGGCGTGTCCATATCCATATCTGCTGTCTGTTTTGCAGTCGGGGTCACCAATGTTGCGTAAGTAGGTGTGTACCCACGCAAACACAGTTAGAAATTGGAAACTAATGGAGTGTGAACTCAAGTATCTCTTTTTATTTCTTTCATATATAACAGGTTGTCAAGTAAGAGAATACATAAAAGAGAATTGACAACAAAGAGAAAAAAGGTAGGTTTGAGAATCGCAGTCAACAGCTCTCTTCTCTGTGACTCCCATGTGAACTGTGGAGATTAATCTCTGTGGTTGGCGCAAATTTTATGCGTCAGCTGCAATCGACGTGTGTGGTAGTCACCACAGAGGCATTCAGTCATTCACTCTTACTGCACTCCTTACATGAACTGAATAGGAAGGAATGCCTAATAACTGGTACAGTGGAAAGTAGCCTCTGTCATGCACCTCGCAGTGATTTGCGGATGGTAGATGTAATGCCTTGAGTAGATGCAATGAGGCACTGTAGCTTGTGATGTGCAACTTACCCAGACTACATTCGTGCAGTATTCCATACTAAGAGTACTTCATGACTTCCGACTTTAACTGTAGGTTCTAACCTTCTCCAAATTTTTTCATGCACATATCTGTCAGAAATTTAGATCTTAAAATAGCTAGAAACTTCTGATTGCTTTAGAAATAATTTAAAAATGTGGGAGTTTCATTCCTTAAGGAACTGGAGGTTTGCTGTTTAGTGTCAAATTGCTATAGCTACTTGTCTTGGCTGAGGTTTGTTCTATGGATTATACTAGGACATCTATCACAATATTTTTATCTGCTTGAGCCTTAATGCAATGTTACATGGGAATTATATTATCAATTTAAGCTGGATTTTAGCAAACACTTTAGCCACCATATTGCTTGTCTTCTAATCTGATAATATGCCTTTGACAGAAAAGCAGGAATATAATCTGTTTGTGTCAGGCTTTGTTAACTTCAATCAGCTTTTTGATTATCCATGGCTTTCATTGTATACTGCACAAAATTAGTACAGTTTTTACACAGTCAAGATGACAGGACTCTTATTTTTTTGTTATATCAGATGTAAGTTTTTTGTTAAATACATAACATAGTGATTTGAGCACACATTTCTATTAATAGTTGTAAGGAAGATTTCAGTCTTATCTGAACCATATTTTATAGGTACAGACAAACATATTATGATTTTTGTCCTTTTGAACCTTTCACATTTTCTCAATCTATGTTATAGCTTGCTCAGTAGTTTATATGATGTATTAAATTAAATTTTTGTTTAAGCTATTGTTGTTGAATTTAGAATATTTCTGTTTACAGTTATTGTGCCTATGGAATAATCACGTGCTGACTCAGAATTATCTAGTGTATCAGTGGACTATTCATACTGAACTCCTTCCTCCTTAGTAGAGTAATAATCTAATTGTTGTGTGCTGACATTATGAAGCTCTCGTGGTACTTTGATGTGTTGACTTGCTGTTTACTGTGATTATGCATATATAGGGTCATTATATTCAAAGTTAAATTTTCAAATCATTGTAGAAATAACACCACTGGTACGAATGACATCAAACTGCAATGGAATATTACCACAGATGGGGAAATCATATGGCGGAAGAAAAATAAATAGTTACAAAATGTAGCAATAGCACTGCAAGCATCATTATTTAATAGTTTTCAACCACAAAACAGAAATGAATTGTACAACAATGCTTAAGATGTGTGTTTCATATTAAACAAACTGTGCTACTCAGTGTATATGGGTGTAAAGGTGTGATACCATTAGTAATGTAAGCCCACCAACCACAACAGGTTCATATCACATTGAATGACAAAATTTGATTTTTAATTGTCCTGAGGCCAAAAACCGCATAAAAAGAATCAATCAAGTTCAAATCAGATCAGATTATTAATTTCTGTGCCATTGGCTCAAAATATGTTGAATATCCTGCCCACTGTTTTTCGCAACAAGTTGAAATCAAAAAACAGCATGTTCCACAACTGATCGAAGTGTTTCTGGGGTCATGTTCAGAATGTTTTGCACAATACATGACCTCAGTGCAGATAAGTTTGCAATCAGAACACTGAACACAACGTCCCTGAGGTAGCCCCACAGCCAGAAGTAACATGGATTAAGATCAAATGATCAGGATGGCCAAGATGTAGGGAAATGGCGGCTGATTATTCTAGCTTTTCCAAAATGACGCTTCAGCAACTGCTTAACTGGATTTGCAATGTGTGGAGGTGTGCCACCTTGCATAAAAATAATCCCAACCACACATACAAGCTGTTGGAGAGCTGTAATGATGTGGTTGTGCAAAAGAGACTGACAGCACTTAGCAGTGATGGTACAAGTAACAGGATCAAAAGCATTTCTCTTTGTAAATGATGCTGTAGCCCCACACCACACAATGACCTTTTTAGGATGAAGGGGAATTGGTTGATTTGAGTGTGGATTTACTATGCCCATATTTGATAGTTCTGTGTATTGACATATCTTGTCAGATGGAAGTGTGCTTGATCTGTCCACAAAATCTTCCACAGACCATCTCAAATGGTACCATATTCAAAGGTCTGTCATCCTAGACCTCACTGATGTTGGCACCAATCCTCATTTTTATATTGGTGTCTACTACTTGGAGAATGACAACTGTTTGTCACTCAAGATTTTTCTGCATCCCTGCAAGCAGGAATATGAAGAGTTCCAACCAGATGTATACCTGCTCTCCTTGACTTGGGGAAAAGATGTCAACTGCCTATAGGGCAACTTCCTTCCATAACAGTGTGATAGAAATGTGACAGATAAGAAGCTCTACCTGCCAAGTAGCGTGCTTGATGCAGTACTGTATGTGTCTCAGATTTGCTAAGATGCCCTTCAGCATTATAATAGCCAGGGTAATGTATAGAAGTTTGGGTGCCTAACTACACAGATGCATTCTCTGGCACTCTTCAACAGAGTAGTTACTCATGGCACATTATTAAGCATTAATGGACTACTGCTTTAGACTTACTAGAAAGCAGACAGCTTACAAGAAATACAGTGCAAGATACCAGCAGTTGCCAGGCAACTCAAATGTGTAAGTTGTTTCCCAGTTTTTTATGAGAAGTCAGCGAGTAATGTTGGTTTGAATACTTTTTACTCATAGCCAGAGGGAGAGAGAGAGAGAGAGAGAGAGAGAGAGAGAGAGAGAGAGAGCTACTCTGTGTCTAAATTAGCTTTTAAAATTTCATGTTGTACATGTAAGCACTTGAACTAATATTGTTAAAGGCCACTAATCCAAGTAATCTGATCCCTTAAAGAATCAAACATGCTTGCATAAAACAGCGTCAATAGTCTGATTACTTTAAAAATGAATAATTGTGTTAAATATTTGACTTCAAGTAGCTGGTGACCATTGCCACACTGCAGTCCACTTACCATGGGTTGGAAACCACTGCTCTGCACTGTTCACAACTGCACGTACATCATTAGCCTAAATCAGAGAGAATAATGGATATAGGTCAGTATTTATTGTATTCCCAAACAGTATTCCATCAATACTACCTAATGACTAACCTGGTTCATGGTACCCAGCACCAGATGCATTGTGGCTATGTAACAGCTTCCAGGGGCAACAAGAATTTGAATTTCAACATTTCATATATATTTCTATATTCAGTCAATAATTAAATACCTGTTTTGATCTACTCATTAACAAGGTATAATGTTAGGTCAAAGGTTTAACACAGTTTGACTGTAATATGGACATGATGGTGTTTTCAGTCAGTGTAGCTCATGATTGGCAAATTACACGGACTATATTAATGCAGTGTTTCATACTGAGAAAACTTGGTGACTTCAAACATAAGTTCAAACGTTATCTAATTTTTTTTTCTTTTTTGCCTGTGATTCAGATATTTAACACATTTAAACTGCTGCAAACATCTGATTGCTTTACAAATAATTTAAAAACTTGAGTGTTTGGTTCCTTAAGATATCATAGGTTCACTGTTTAATGTTGATTTGCTATTACTGCTTCTCCAGATGGAGGGTTCTTCTGTGGTTTATATTTTGCCTCCTTTCAGTGTATTTTAAACATGTACTTGAGTTGTAATACATTCAGTCCCTTGATAATTACATTACCAATTTAAGCTATGTTTTAGCACACACTTTGGCCACCATATTGCTTGTCTTCTAATCCCTTTGAAGTTAACAAGGGCTAACAAAATTAAATTACATTCCTGATTTTGTGAATTTCAGACTTCTGACCACTCATGGCTTGTATTGTGTACAGTATAAACATTTGTTCTATCTTTACACAGTCATGTAGTGTTAGGACTCCTGTTCTTTTGTTATATCATATGACAGTTTTTACTTAATTACTCAACATTGTGGTTTGAGTGTAGATTTGTGTTAATAATTGTAATGATGGGTTCAGTGTAATCTGAATGTGATGTGTAAGTACAAAAAAACATATTACTCCTCTAGTGCCTCAAAGCTTTCACAGTCCTTAACTCTCTATGAGTACTTCCTCACCAATTGATGGGCATTATGTACTGTATTTTTCTCTAAATGTTTTTTCCACTATTATGGTTAAATTGTGAATATTTCTCTTTCCATTTAGTTATTGTGCATATGAAAATATAATATGCAGATACTTGGAGTGCCAGTGGTCTACTCATATTGATCTCCCTGCCCCTTAAGTGAAGAAGTAATCCAGGTGTGTGATTACATTATGAAGCTCTAAAGTTATTGTGGTGTGTTGTCTTGCTATGTATTTTTCAATATGCTTTTGAATGATGCATTATTTAATATGAATGTTTCATGACTCTTGTATTGCAGTCTCATCTCAGTGCTATAAACTTCAGAAATATAGGACATAAAGGTGTTACTAAATTCCTTGATGATTTCATTACATCGAACTCGAGTAGGCTTACTGATGGAGCTCCTGATGACATTTACTTAAATTGCGGTTTGTGCACTGGTTCCTTTATTACATTTGTGTGTAATATACACATGCACTCTGAACAAACAGTTTGGTCATTGAGTAAATATTTCAAGAATTTAAAAAGCACATTCATTGAAACTGACCATTTACTGTCACTCTTGTTCTAGAACTACATATATATAATATTAGAGGAAACAGTTGTATGTTGCTATCCACATATATGCTCATATCTGTATGATCTTCAGTGTATTACCTTGTTGGCTTCTTAAATGAAACATATGTACCTGACAGACAGTGTATAGTGTTTAGCTCCAGAAATGTCGGTTTGTGTTCTTTACATTTTGATTTCCACAGTTTTTCTTCATACGTGGAGAAATGTATGATGACTGGTAAAAGTTTTTTCTGCAAATATTAAAAGAACCCTTCCAATGTTATATACTATTTCATTGTTACATTGAGTTTTCTTCAGTTTTGTCAATTATATGGAACTGTGAAGATGGTCAGTGACAGAAACCAGCTGTAATAAGTTTCAGAAAGTAGCTGTGTCATGCATTTCTCAAAGACAGTACTTGCTTAATAATTTTAGGCAGAGCCTCTGTGTACCTCAATGTCTTTGTATGAAGGCGCGCGCGCGCGCGCGCGCGCGCGCGCACACACACACACACACACACACACAAATGTATCTGTTATACCATTTGATCATTATCTATCCTGTATCCTGACCACTACCACCACCATGAATGGGTCCTTTAGACTGTGGGCTTGTATTTCCTTTCTTACTGTCTCCCAATGTACCATCATATCCTGAGGAAATGACTGCTACAAAAGCTGTTGTTTTCACAGTTAACTTTTTCATTTGATACAGAAATTCTTTGTATGAATTTTTATGTCAGTATATACTCTGTTACAGTTTTTCTGTGTACTTGGCAGTTTGTGTAAAATTTGATAATTATTTCATGTTTATTTACTTTTCAATAACTTGCACTAATTTTTACATAAATTCTGCAAAGTACTTCATAAAAATTGAATCTGTGGTGTGTTTGAGTACTCGTATCAATTCCACAATAGATTATTTTTCCTGTGTTCAGAGAAATTTTTAGATGTTCATATTACATTATGTAATCATCATTACCTTTTTCTGTTATCAAAGTCATTGGAATATGCTCTCTTTGAAAGGAAACAAAAGTTTTTTATGTTAGTGATGCTCTTCTCTAGCATTCTAATTAAGTGAGTTTTAAAAATACTTCTCTGTATTCAAAATAATTTTGTAAATGGTAGATAATGAAATTATTGGCCTACAGTTGAGTTGTTACAAAATCTTAATTTTTTTTATTCTGAGCAGATCAAGCATCATTCATTATTATTGGTTCAAATATTACAGGCCTTATTTTAATGAAGTTTCTGTTTATAGCAATGATATATGTGCATGTAACTGTGATTGTGTAAAAGCACATAAAGTCCATTGTGGAATACAAGATATCATGTGAGCAGTGAGTGTATGTTGTAAATTTATGTTTAATGAGTAACAGTGCTGTTACTCATTCAAGAAATTTTGCTATCCATGAGAATATCTAATGCATCATACAATTTTCTTTTTGTCATATGGTCCTTGACAATCTTTGAAAATGCCACATCATGACTGACAGCTATTAAGCTGTTAACTAAGTCTGACATTGCTTCCACTTATTTGTCAGACTACTGTACTATCACCTTTCCTCTCGGCCTCCCTTGGCCAACTCTTGTTTTTTCGACCCTGATGGTATTAGGTTGCGAGGCCAGAGGGTGTCTTTCATTTTCTTTCTCTAATCATTGTGTGGAAGGGGGCAGGAGGGCATGTTCAGGTGTGGTGAAGCCAGGATTTCTTGTGGAGCAAATGCACAGCACAAAGCTCAGTCTTCAATGCTGTGGGTTATATACGGCTGTTAATATGACCATGTAAAAATTGTCCTCAAAATCCAGAAAATAATAATCCTCAGATATGAATTACAAGTAAGCGGTGGTGATGTTGGAACAGGTCATAGAACAGTGTTCATATGATACCAGTCTCACTCAGCTCTGGTTTTGGAATGAAATGTGCCCAGAGTTAGATATGTTTGTCTACATGAAGTAAGCAGAATGGAGAATGAGCCTACTGCATAAGTATGCACACTCGGTAGTACGGTGTAAAACACATCAAATATTAACTGTTGCTGGGGTGGTATGTGTTTCCACTGAAAACCACAATGAGGAATTTTGCCACCATACTACATGGTCAATGATGGAGTGGTGCACAACACTGAAGTGACCTCGATCGCTAGTGATTAATTACAGAAGCGACAGAGCAGGCTCCCGTTCCAAAATACCAGTAATAGTGGGCAACAGGCTGGAGATGACTAACGAAGAATGTAATTTGCGGCTGGCAGATGTGAAAAAGAGACCAAACATGAATATGAGTATACTATGATGTGAAGTAACACTACTGAAAGTATGAGACACTGATGTACTTCTTCCCAAGGCAATCTCTTTCCAGCACACAGCATCTCAATTGGTACCTTATTCAAAGGTCTGTCATCCTAGACCTCACTGATGTCGGCACCAATCCTCATTTTTATATTGGTGTCTACTACTTGGAGAATGACAACTGTTTGTCACTCAAGATTGTTCTGCATCCCTGCAAGCAGAAATAAGAAGAGTTTCAACCAGATGTATACCTGCTCTCCTTCACTTGGGGAAAAGATGTCAGCTGCCTATAGGGCAACTTCCTTCCATAACAGTGTGATAGAAATGTGACAGATAAGAAACTCTACCTGCCAAGTAGTGTGCTTGATGCAGTACTGTATGTGTCTCAGCTTTGCCAACATGTCCTTCAGCATTATAATAGCCATGGTAATGAATAGAAGTTTGGGTGCCTAACTACACACATGCATTCTCTGGCACACTTCAACAGAGTAGTTACTCATTGCACATTGTTAAGTATTAATGGACTACTGCTTTAGACTTACTAGAAAGCAGACAGCTTACAAGAAATACAGTACAAGATACCAGCAGTTGCCTGCCACCTCAAATGTGTAACTTGTTTACCAATTTTTTATGAGGAGTCAGAGAGTAATGTTAATTTGAACACTCTATACTCGTAGCCAGAGAGAGAGAGAGAGAGAGAGAGAGAGAGAGAGAGAGAGAGAGAGAGCTACTCTGTGTCTAAATTAGCATGTAAAATTTCATGCTGAAGATGTAAGCACTTGAAATAATATTGTTACAGGTCACTAATCCAAGTAATTTTTTAATTTCTTAATACTTTTACATATTATGTGAATGAAAATAACAGTGTATCCATTGCAACTTGCATCGCATCATTTTAAAATAGGTCAAATGTGCACCATTAGTTGTGCTCTATTGTCATAACGTCTTTTCAAAATGTAAGTGAAAATGTGGAAGTATTTCACCAATGCAGAAAACGTAAGTTGTGTGGTCAAATGCAAGTAATGTTAATAGGCATTATTGTGGCATTGCTCTTGCACTCTGCCAGTATTCCACATGAGGTGTAATTCGCCTCCTTAAATGTAACAACTGCATTTTTGTGTGTTGGGAGAAAAACTGTAGCAGATTTAATGCTCTTTAGATACATACAGTTGGTGAAAATGGAGATGTAGCTTCAAACCTCATTTGAAAATAATAAATAAGTGATCAATTTGTGAATGACAGAATACCAACCAACTCAAGACTCACTACATTTGTTTGTGTTACTGCATGTTCACAAAAATTTTTGTTATGTGATGTCCATAAAGTCGTTCATTCATAACAGTTTGTTGTAAAGTAATAACCTCATTGCATGGTTATCACATCAATATTTTAAATACAAGCAAGTCACTGAAGTGGAGTTTCCATAAATCTCTAATTTCTTCATGTATGTTCTGCACATTATCATCCACATGTTAAAAATGTACCAGTAAACATCTGAGCCCTTAAAGAATCAAACACGCTTGCATAAAACAGCGTCAATAGTTTGATTACTTTAAAAATGAATTATTGTGTTAAATGTTTGACGTCAAGTAGCTGGTGCCCATTGCCACACTGCAGTCCACTTACCATGGGTTGGAAACCACTGCTCTGCACTTCTCACAACTGCACGTACATCATTGGCCTAAATCAGAGAGAGTAATGGATATAGTTCAGTATTTATTGTATGCCCAAACAGTATTCCATCAATACTACCTAATGACTAACCTGGTTCATGACACCCAGCACCAGATGCATGGTGGCTATGTAACAGTTTCCAGGGGCAACAAGAATTTGAATTTCAACATTTCATAGATATTTTTATATTCAGTCAATAATTAAATACCTGTTTTGATCTACTTGTTAACAGGTATAATGTTAGGTCATAGGTTTAACTCAGTTTGACTGTAATATGGACATGATGGTGTTTTCAGTCAGTGTAGCTCATGATTGGCAAATTACACAGACTATATTAATGCAGTGCTTCATACTGAGAAAACTTGGCGACTTCAAACATAAGTTCAAACGTTATCTAATTTTTTTTTCTTTTTTGCCTGTGATTCAGATATTTAACGCATTTAAACTGCTGCAAACATCTGATTGCTTTACAAATAATTTAAAAACTTGAGTGTTTGGTTCCTTAAGATATCATAGGTTCACTGTTTAATGTTGATTTGCTATTACTGCTTCTCCAGATGGAGGGTTTTTCTGTGGTTTATATTTTGCCTCCTTTCAATGTATTTTAAATATGCAATTGAGTTGTAATACATTTAGTCCCTTGATAATTACATTACCAATTTAAGCTATGTTTTAGCACACACTTTGGCCACTATATTGCTTGTCTTCTAATACCATCATACGCCTTTGAAGTTAACAAGGGCAAACATAATTAAATTACATTCCTGATTTTGTGAATTTCAGACTTCTGACCACTCATGGCTTTTATTGTATACAGTATAAACGTTTGTTCTATCTTTACACAGTCATGTAGTGTTAGGACTCCTGTTCTTTTGTTATATCACATGACAGTTTTTACTTAATTACTCAACATTGTGGTTTGAGTGTAGATTTGTGTTAATAATTGTAGTGATGGGTTCAGTGTAATCTGAACGTGATGTATAAGTACAGAAAAACATATTACTCCTCTAGTGCTTTCAAAGCTTTCCCAATCCTTCACTCTCTATGAGTACTTCCTCATCAATTGGTGGGCATTATGTACTGTATTTTGCTCTAAATGTTTTGTTTCCATGATTATGCTTGAATTGTGAATATTTCCATTTCCTTTTAGTTTTTGTGCATGTGGAAAAATAACATGCAGGTACCTAGAGTGCCAGTGATATATTCATATTGATCTCCCTGCCCCTTAAGTAAAGTAGTAAACCAAGTGTGTGATTACGTTATGAAGCTCTCAGGTTATTTTGATGTGTTGTCTTGCTATTCAATGTGATTTTCTATATACTTCCAGATGATACATTATTTAATATGATTATTTAATCACTCATGTATTCCAATCTCGTCTTAGTGTTATAAACTTCAGAAATATAGTACATAAATGTGTTACTATATTTCTTGATGATTTCATTAAATTGAACTCAAGTAGGCTTAATAATGAAACTCCTCATGACATTTGATACGTATGCCATTTCCTTAAATTGTGGTTTGTGCACTGTTTCTTTTATTATACTTGTGTGGCATATACACATACAGTATATGCACTCTGAACATACAGTTTGATCATGGGGTAAATAGTTTAAAAATTTTGAAGTACATACATTGAAAATTATCATTTACTGTCACTCTACGCTATCCATATATATGCTCTTTATCTGTATGATCTACTTTGTATTACCTTGTTGGCTTCTTAAATGAAACATGTGTACCTGACAGACAGTGTATAGTCTGAAGCACTGGATATGTATGTTTGCATTCCTTACATTTTGATTGGGACAATTTTTTTTTCCTATGTGGAGAAATGTATGACAATTGACAAAATATTTTTCTGCAAATATTAAAAGTACACTTCAACTATAATACACTATTTCATTGTTACATTGCTTTATTTTCAGTTTTGTCAATTATATGGAACTGTGAGGATGGTCAATGACAGAAAGCAGGTGTTATAAGTTTCAGGAAGCAGCAGTGTCATGCATTTCTCAAAGACAATAGTTATCTAACAATTTTAGGGAGACTCTAAGTGCACATGAATGTCTTTGTGTGAAGACTTAAACACAAAAGTATCTTTGTCTACCATCTGATCATTTTGTATGCTCACCATCTCCTCAAGGGGTGACTCAAATTGTGGGCTTGGATTGAGTTCCTCCTCATTTCTTAACTTCTCCAGACATACCACCCTCTCCTGATTGTGGAAGTAACTGTTACAGAAACTTTAGATTTTGCAGTTAAATTTTTCATTTGATACATAAATTTCCTTGTGTGAAATTTGTATGTTAATACTGTTGCAGTCTGACAGTGTGCTGAAGAGAGTGTGTAAAATTAGATAATTTTTCATATTTATTTACTTTTCAATAACACTGGGAAATTCATGTGAACATCAGTGCAAAGTACTTTGTGGAAATGGAATTTGTGGTGTGCTTGGAGTACTGACTGTGAAAGAGAAACTCTTTGATATTTGTAATGCATAAGTTTGGTGTCACTGTCATTTGTACGATTAATGTCATTGGAATTTGCTCTCCTTTAAAGGAAGCAAATATTTCATATTAATCTTACTGAAATTCTTAAGTTAATGTAACTTTTTCAAGCACTGTAATGAAGACTGTTGTAAAAATGTATCTGTATTGGGCATGCTTTGTTAAATGGTAGAGACAAAAATTGTCGCACAATTTGCTTGTTAGAAATAACTTACTGTTTATATTATGATGGGATGAAGTAACTTTGTTTCAAGAATAACAGCTAATTATTTGACTCAGAGAGCTGGTACTGATAGCTAAGTTGTAGCATGAATGTAGTTTTTGTTGTGTAGATGTACACAACCTCCCATGTGCAATAAAAGATAACCTGTAAGAAGTGTCTGTAATGGTTTTGTTCTAAAAGTTATATTTATTCAGTAACAGTGTCATTACTGTATAAGTAACAACTTGATTCCTTTTCTGTGCACTGATATAAAATTGTAGTTAGACTGCAACTATCATGTACAAAATTTCAGAATCCATGGAAATACTCTGTCCTTCATACAACAATGCTCCTTTTTCATCAGGCACTCTCTGACAGTCTTTGAAAATGCCACCACATGACTAAGTCGTTACCTAATTCTGACATTGATTCCACTTATTTATCAGACTACTATCACCTTTCCTGTCAGCCTCCCTTGGCCAACTCTTGATTTTTCGACCCCAATGGTGTTAGGTTGTGAAGCTGGGCGGTGTCTTTCATATTCTTTCTCTAATCATTATGTGGAAGGGGGGAGGAGGGCATGCTCAGGTGTTGTGAAGCCAGCATTCCTTGTAGAGCAATCACATAATACTAAGCCTGTTCCTCCAAGCTGCAGGTTATTTGTTTAAGGCTGGTAACATACCCATGTAGATGTCCTCACACACCTGAAAATAATCATCCTCAAATACGAATGCGAAGTAAGAGGCGGTGAGGTCGGAAAGGGTTATTGTGGATGTGTAGAGAGCAGTGTTCGTATGATATCACTCTGATTAAGCCTTGGTTTTGTAACAAAATGTGACCACAGTTGGAGATGTTCTTTGCATGAAGTAAGTGGTATGGAAACATGAGCCTACTGAATAAGGAAGCACCCTTGGAAGAAGGGTTGCTGGGTTTGGTTGTGATTCCACTGAAAGGCGTTATGAGGTGTTTTGGAAACACATAATCTCACATTGCTGCCACTACTACATGGACAATACTGGAGTGGTGTATATCAATGAGGTGAACTCGATGGTTACTGAATAAATACAGATGAGACAGAGCAGACTCCTGTTCTGTAATACCAATGACAGTGTGCAGCAGATGAAGAACATAATTGTGGCTGCCAGATCTGAAGAGGAGACCAAAGTGAAAATGATTACACTATGCTGTGATGGAACACTGCCAAAAGTTACTTCTTCCCAAGGCAGTCTCTCTTCAGTGCACGGCCTCTCAAGTAGTACGATGTCTGAAGGTCTCTGTCCTGGAGCTCACGGATGTGTGCACTGTTCCTACTGTCCGTGACTATTACTATGAAGACACTGACTGTTTGTTGCTTATGATCATTCTCCATCTTTGCCATCATATGAAGAGTTCCAGCCAGATGTGGACC
The DNA here is from genome assembly GCF_023864345.2 of Schistocerca serialis cubense. NCBI lineage: Eukaryota > Metazoa > Arthropoda > Insecta > Orthoptera > Acrididae > Schistocerca > Schistocerca serialis. Next base: position 1,064,419,586 of record NC_064640.1, read on the forward strand.
TGCAGTACTTCACTTGGGGCAAAGGACATCAACTGCATGTAGGGCAAAAGCCTTGGTGGAATTGGCAATTCAAGACGACTACCTGGCCAACAACATGCTTCACCGGTACTGTACATGTCTCACCTTCCCTGACGGCCATCAGCATTATAGATGCTGAGGTTGTAAATGGCAGTTAGTCCCAAACTACAGGTAGTATATTCTCTGGCACATTTCGCTGTAGTAGATGTGGCACATCAAGGTATTCTGATGAGTTTTCAGCTGATAGTAATATTTAGTACCAGTGGACTATTACTTACACCTAAACAGAAAGCAGCCAGCTGAAAAGAAATATAGTCAAGATGCAAGCAGCAGCCCGCACCTCAACAGGATGTGGTAATGACAGTGCCTGTTTAATGATCAGCAGCTCTTATGTCAGTGAGACACACTTTTCCCCCTCTCCAAACCCCCTTCCCCTCGACCTGCTCTGTTGCTCATATAGCAATAGAAGCAGCAAATAGCAAACAACACTGAGTATAAAGTCACTCTGTATTTAAATTAGAATGTAAAATTTATGCTCAGTGTGTTAGTACATAAACTAAAATGGCTAGTGTATAGTTCCCCAAATAATCTTTTAATGTCATATTTTCTTTCTTCAATTATGTGAATGGAAATAATTGTAAATCGATTATAATCTACATCACATCACTGTAATATTGGTTACATATGTATTATTAGTATGTAGTATAGTCATAGACATCTCAAAAATAGTTTCAGAATGTAAGTATAAATGTGGAACTATTTCAACAATGCACAAGACAGAGGAAGTTCTGTGTTCTGATGTATGTAATGTTAGTAGACATAATTCTCCATCTCTTTTGCACTCTGCCAACATCCCAGCTGATGTTAAATTGAAGGAAGTTAACTATAGAATTGTATCATTAGATGTAAGGTGAAAAATTGAAACAAATGTAATGCTCATTACATTCACACTGTCAGTGAAAATGGAGATGTAGCTCTGAAACTTGTTGTACAGTAATTAAAAAATAAATACCTATGAATGACAGAATATTGACTTGATTAATGCTTACTTAATGTTACTATTTCTATTATATTGACAAATGTTGTTGTTATGAAGAAACAACTTTATAGACATATCATGACAACAGTTTCTTAGAAATTTATAACATGCTTGTATGGTTATCATGTAGATATCTTGAATACAAACAGGTTAATGCAGTGGATTTCCAAACGTGTCTAATTTACTTGTGGAAATTTTGTAGCACATGGATGACAAGGTACAAATGTACCAGTAAACTACAGATCCATTAAACAATCAAACTCCCATGTGTGAAGCAACTTTAATAGTCCAATTACTTTAAAATGAGTTTGATTACTTCACAGTGAGTTAGTGTGTTAAATATTTGACTTCAAGTACAACAACAAACCTTACCTAAACTTTTTCCACTTATGTGCTAAAAGTTAATTGGATTCCATTAAGAGGTCACATTCTCAAATACTGGATAAACAAACCCCAGGTAGCAGCATGCTGTCAGTTACACTTCTTAAAGACAAGTTCACAGTGCCTAAATCTAATACTTGTTTCTTTCTGTTTTAAACTTATAATATATTTCCTAATGTGCAGTTTCAGATTATGAGGGCATTTTAAATTTTCAGAGTTGGTCAGTCATTATGTGGAATAACAAAACTAAAAACTGACTAATTCCAGGGGCAGTGTTTTTTTTTTTTTTTTTTTTTTTTTTTTTTTTTTTTTTTTTTTTTTAAAAAAATGCTCCAACAGGTCTTTCTTAGTACAGTAATATTTATTCTGAATGCCAAGTCTACCATTACTGGTATTAAAATAATCCTCTCATTTTGGATTCTGCACTTCTACACAGTGGCAACTGCACTGTGTCTCAATAATGGTATACATGCGGCTAAAGATCAATGTGATACAGTACACTACATCCCACAGTTGGATGTATTTGACATTTGGAGCCCAGTGCTATCTTACATACTCAGCACACTAACATAGGGTGGTCAGATGAAGAACATTCAGTGAGAGGTGTAAGGATGTTACACTAACTTCTTAGATTCTAGTATTTTATTATTTTCAATATTGCTCTACATTCAGCTTTCAAATCTTCATGTTTATATTTTCTGTTCAACAAACCTTCAGATTCTCCTTTCCTGGATATGAATTGAATTGTCTGCTTGTGTGCAAAGTTTAGAAGTTACCTCAATCTGTCTACTGTAGGGAGAGAAATTAATTCCTATTTGCAGTATGCAATAACTGTTATTCATCATCTGCATCATTGTTAATAGTTTATAGTGGTTGTTGTAATTCAGTGAGCAGCTCATCAAATTTGTCAATGTGATTGAAAGACACCTGGAATATTTGTATTCACTTGAGTTGGCCCACTAGTAAGTCCTGCAACTTCTCACTTGCCGAATTCAGAGCTTCTGGAAAGGAGTGTTTTTCACTGCTGCATCAGTCGTGGAGGGATGTGATTACTGAGAAAAGTGAATGTGTGTTGTGACATAACTTCTGCACTCACTGGCTTTTTCCTTTTTTTCTTGTCTTCCAGAGAATAGTGATCTGACTGGAAAGTGATTTCTTTGGGTTTACTAAACTTGAACCCAAAATTCACCGTCACATGTGATATTACTTCCATGTTATAAATTAATGACACAGGCTAGTGAAGATGCCCATTTTGAAAACGCCGAAATTCACTTTCTCTCCATTTTGTTTCAAGCTGTGTACAATTGCATGTTACATTCATACAATCATTCATACTAATTATAATGTGCATGGCTCGAACTTTTGGAATAGAGAGTGTGATGTTTACTGAAAACCACTATTCTACAAGCTGAGATCACTTTCATTCTCAGTTAATCAAACACAGTTTGTGGATGAGAACAGAAAAATTATTGCAAAGTAAACAAAACATGATAAGCAGTTAAGTAAATAGGACATTCTTAAAATTTGTAATCACTGCACCAAAAAAGATGACGAAATCTGATTAAAACTTCCATTCACTTCCTTATTCACTTTCCTAAGGAAAGTGAGAAAAACTGCTCTCTTCAATTGTCACAAGTAAAACACCACCCAGTTCACTCTGTAATGCAAATAGCTCCTGAGGAAAAGATACTTAAAGCTGCGAGAACTTGAATTTGCTAAAAATTGATGCCCAAAACAAAGACAGTAGTTTTTAATGTCAAACAAAACAGGGTTTCAGATCTCTCTTAAGTGATACCCCTTATGTCCATTATAAACAGAATTACAGGGGTATCCTGTTCTGTTTGTTTTTTAATAAGTGTTTGGTATTCGATTTCTGCAAGTTTTCACTGCCAGTGCACTGTCACGCTTAGCACTGGTGGACAGTTAGAGTGGTGCAAGTGTAGTAGACCTAGATAGTGTACAAAGGAGCTGCTATATGCTTTAATTTCTGTTTGAACGAGTTAGTGTGCCGGATTAATCACATGAAGATGCTGGCCAGGTGAACCTCTTGGCTGACGTTATGTTCTGGCTGGAGCCTGGTTATGAGTAATAATGATATAGTAATGCTGGACACGAAAGCAAGATCACATATGAACATAGTTTTATATTACATTGTACACAGCTCCTGAGAGCTTACATACAGATACAATACACATCATAGTGTTATGCCAAATGCTTTAGTTGTGTATGAAAGCTCTTGATGTATGAATTCCAAAGACACTCTGTTCACCTAATACTTGCATATAAAAGACTGCCACTAGGTTCTTTCATGTGAGATATTCTTATCACCGCAATCCACATACTTAGTTCCAAAATGCTGATTTCTTGGGGTGTATGAACTAGAGGATTTTTTAGACCTTTGCAGCTGCAGAAGTAGTTCAATGTCATGTTGTGTATTTGTCCAGTGCCACATCAGGTCAGTGAATAAATCACCAAGAGAATTAGCTCATTTCCATGATTATGAAATCCTCATCACTGAAAATATACAAATACTGCTCAATGTCATATGATAATCAGAAACTGTGCAACAATGAAGATTTCCCCATGAACTCCATAGATAACTACTCCAGAGTAGTTGTGCACATCAGATGGAAACTTGCTACCCTCCAGTGAATGTGAGGTATGAGTGAAGGTCGGCAAGATGTGTCACCTATTAACGTTAATTGTCTGATATTGTAATTAGCTATCTCTTGCCAGAAGGAGCTGCATTTCCTATAATTGTCATGATGGTATTGCTTTTACTTGGCAGGAAAGACCCAAGGAGTTTCAGACAGTTAAAGGGTGCCCACAACACTTAATGCATGCATGATTACTGCACAACTTTTACAACCTTGAAAGATGCCCCAGCTATAGGAAGCAATGGTTAGCCACAAAAGCTCTCCTTCAGTAGTAGACCTCTGTTTTCATATGAAGCAGGGTGTGTAACTAAAAGACATGGCCTATATTTAAGGCACTGTGCTACAGTAACTGGGAAAACTCAGTAATCATTAACGGTTTGTCTTCCTGCTGACAGGCTTTTTCCATTTGGACTGCACAGTGCACTGTATATCCCCTGTATTGCTATGTGACCTGGAGCTATGGTAGCTCTGCTAACAGAAGGGTCTGTAGTGACTGCAGCATGGGAGTTCAGGCTCCAGGTTGTATTTCTGGTGCTGCAGAGTGGAGACCTGTGTCCGTTACATACACTAACCTGTGTGTATGTAGACAGGTACCCTCCAGAGAGGAGAATCTAGCTTAGTTAGGTAGGGCTATTCCAGCAGAAAGTCTTGCTAACAACTGGAACATCAGACATTGCTGGGAGTGTTGTGGTGTGACACTGTGATTACATTGCAAATGCATGGCATTAAAGATTCTGTGGCCTGTGACCCTTTCATTTTACTTCTTAGGTTCATTACTCATGTAACCAAATACAAGTGGTGTGACACATATGTTACAATGCAGTGCTGGGTAAGTACAAGTTGACTAGTACCAAAAATTATTTTTGGGGGGGATGCAAAAGTTGCTTAATTGTAGCTTGCCCAATGCTATTGGTATTTATCAGATAAGATGCAATCCAAAGCTGCTTCTTTCTTCTTGTGAATTTCCATATGGCTTCCAATTAACAATCTTCATTCAGATACCTAATCTGTAATGTTATAGTGCTTCTTTAAAGGCACCCACACTCCATACTTATATCCAGTCTTCATTAATCACTCGTACCTTCATATTTACTACTGGAAAATCCAAATATGTCTTGATGGATTGCAGCACATATTGCATCATCCATACAACAATATTTTACATGATCTGAGACACAAGAGATCAGACATTGCATACTGTTACATCTGTTAACACATTTTTTTTAGTTCACTGCTTCTGGCATTTGCTACAGGAGAGGACTACTATATCATTGTTCTCATGCAATTTTTGTAACAACTATTGTGTAACTCTGAGTATCTATCACAAAATTCTTTGCAGTCAACTAAAAGATGAAAATGAGAATTTCATTCCCAAGCAGTGTTCCATACTGTGCATAAATGAGAGATTTTGAGCATAAAGTGGACTATGTCATTGAGACAACATTCTACCACATGAACCATTCAATGATGGATCGGAAGCCATCAAAAAGACAGCACTGCAACCCCCTGTTGGCTGTAGGTAAGACTAGGAGAAGCACTAGGCTGGTATTGGACATGACGGCAATTAATAAAATAATAATCGTGTGAGAATCTGAGCAGAAAATTTAGTTCAACAAGTACAGTGGAGCCAAGGATCAAGTACCTCGTTTCCATCAATTTGAGTATGTCGTATCGACAGATAAGTCTAAACAGAGCTCCTGTAAAGTACACTGCTTTTATTTCTGAATGTCATACCTACCCGTTTAGAATGACATCAGTTACTCTAAACATGAGTGTTGATGTGTTTATAATAACATTACATGATGTGTTAGGCCCAGAATTACTACAAAGAATTACTTTATATGTGGGTGATTTGATGAATGCCACACAAATTTTGGAAGTGCACATGTCATTGGTAGAGAATGTTTTAGAATACTTTCAGCAATATGATGTTAAAGGCAATATGAAAAAAAAACAACAAATTTTCTAGAGAGAGAGAGAGAGAGAGAGAGAGAGAGAGAGAGAGAGAGAGAGAGAGAGAGAGAGTGAGAGAGAGAGAGAGAGAGAATGAATAAATTTCTTCTGGCACATTATTATGCCTCAGTATATCGTAATTGACAAAACAAAAATACAAAGAGTTCATAACTTCCCAGTATACCAAACAGGTGCAGTTAAAAGTATCTTCAGATTTAGCCAATGAACATTGTCATTTTGTTCCAAACCAGTTTTTATATGCAGAACAATTACAAAATTTTGTACGCAGACTGATCCCTTAGATTGGGTCTGAAGTAATGCAGTCTGCATTTAATAAGATCAAAGATGCACTAGCAAATAAACAGTTGGTGTACCATATGAATGTCCCAGGATTTTTGCTTGACAACTGATGCTTCATTTACCAGTTTGGGAGCTTCTCTCTTCCAAATTAGGGGTTTAGATGGTAGATGAAGTGTCTGTACACTACCCTTTCCTAATGGGCCTATACAGCCATTGAATATGAAGTTGTCACAATTATGTACCCTTTCAGGAAATTCCACCACTATTTTGTTGATAATTACACCAAAGTATATTGTGGTTGCCAACCTTTAAGCTTTCTTCTCAGTTGCAAATTAGTGTATGCAGAAGTGGTTCACTTCAGTAATACAATTTAAAAATAGTTTGTCATGGAACAGAACAATGTAGTAACTGACATATTACCATGTTTACCTGAAGAAATATCCAGTAACGTTTGCTCTGAGGGATGAAGTTCTAAATATAATGTCTTTCTGGTGCATGATAACACTTATTGTCTGTGTTTCATGTCAGCAGCAATGTGTGTCATCTCCAAGACAGGAATCCTAGGTGGAGAGAAATCAGAATACAATCTGCACTTGACCCACCTAAGACACTAGTTAGATACTATGTGCTTCACAATAATGTATTATTTTGTTGTTGTTTTACCCAGTATAACTGGTGTAATTGCATTCCAGAGGACAGCCTGGAGAACCTAATCTTGTACATCCATTAAGCACTGGGGATCCTGAAGTGGTTAAATGTGCTGAGAAAATCAATGGCTATTGTTATTTTCCTTACCTGTAAAAGAGAGTAAAATGGATTATCCACAAACATCTACTCTGTCAAAGTGTGAAACCTCCAAACTGTGGCTCTGAAGGTGAGCTCCACCCAGTCTGCGTGGAATAAGAGATTTAGGTGACATTACCTCATGCTCTAGAGTTTGCTTTCCAGTTTCGGTCCTCTGCTGCTGTGCATATTCAAATCACCCACTATATGCACAGGCACTCATATTAAGCTAAAGTTTAGGAGCACTGTGCTGCCACAAAAAGCTGAACACAGGTTGTAAGTCAGCTGGAGTGAGACGTGGGCTGCCAGATTCACTTGAAGGACACAGATCTCTAGTGTGCCTGGTGAACTGAAGAGATCAGCAACGAAAAGTTATAGTTTATTATCTAGAAAAATGTACTTTAGTATAGAGGTCTAGAAGGTACAGGTAGTACATATACATAATAAAGATGGGATGGCAGGCATGATTGTGGAATGAGGACACAGTAGCATGTTCTGTTTCCCACAACTTACATGAATGCATTTGAAATGTCAGATGAGGAATCATAATTCAGGTCTTAGATATGGTAGCCAGGTAAGCTTGCAGCTCAGTAATATCACAGACAAAAAATTTAGAGCAGCCAGCTACTAGTCAGACTTGGGACAAACTATATGATACGAGATTCAAAACTTTCATGGCTTTGTTGACATTTTCTATCGTAAGTGGCCACGATTTCTTTTTTATATATGAAAAGTGGTCAAAACACTTCATCATAAATTTTAGTATTTCTATCAAACAAAGATTTGATAGATTCATCCACATTAGTCCATGTTGATGTAATTCAATAGCTGAAGTGAAAAACGTATAAGTAGTTTATCAGATGATAGCGAAAATCAAAAGATCCTAATTCCCAACACTAAAATAATATGGACACTTGCAAAAAACATAAAAATCTATGTGGACACTACATTAAATGGCGAAAATGTGTGGATGTCAGCATAAATGATGGGGAATGCTATGTTTTGATGTAGCAAAACATTTATAAAGATTTGATATAGCACTATGGCAACAAAGGAGTTACTACTGTAACTTTGTGTTTCCTTGTTAGAGTTGTGGGGCATTTCAGTAGCAGTGCTATCATGTATAAACACCGCTGTGTTTCAGTCTTCCATATAAATCTGACCACTAACAAAATCTCTAACCTTGGCTATGGTGTACGAAAGAAGATGTTTCTGTAAAGGATAACAGTTCAGGGCTGTAGGAGTTTAAATTAGTGAGGTTTCCTGCTTTAGGCCCAAGAGTGTCCTGCAGTTGTAAGTAAGTGAAGGCAGCAGCTTCTAAGCAGTCAGTGTATTAATTACATCTCACAAAGTACAATCAGTAAGTCTATAATAACTGTTCCACATTCAGTGCCATTCTGCTCCAGATAACTTTACTTCTGCTCTTATGTGTTACCTTCTTTAGGACCGCCTGAATCATTTGAAGTGTGTAGATTGTTGTTTTTTATGGATCACACCTACAGATATCTATTATGAGGTTTGATGTAAGTAAAAGAAAGATTAATTTCTACATCTACATCTACATCCATCTACATCCATACTCCGCAAGCCACCTGACGGTGTGTGGCGGAGGATACCCTGAGTACCTCTATCAGTTCTCGCTTCTATTCCAGTCTCGTATTGTTCGTGGAAAGAAGGATTGTCGGTATGCTTCTGTGTGGACTCTAATCTCTCTGATTTTATACTCATGGTCTCTTTGCAAGATATATGTAGGAGGGAGCAATATACTGCTTGACCCTTCAGTGAAGGTATGTTCTCGAAACTTTAAAAAAAGCCCGTACCGAGCTACTGAGCATCTCTCCTGCAGAGTCTTCCACTGGAGTTTATCTATCATCTCCATAACGCTTTTGCAATTACTAAATGATCCTGTAACGAAGCGCACTGCTCTCCGTTGGATCTTCTCTATCTCTTCTATCAACCCTATCTGGTACGGATCCCACACAGCTGAGCAGTATTCAAGCAGTGATCGAACAAGCATACTGTAACCTACTACCTTTGTTTTCAGATTGCATTTCCTTAGGATTCTTCCAATGAATCTCAGTCTGGCATCTGCTTTACCAACGATCATCTTTATATGATCATTCCATTTTAAATCACTCCTAATGCGTACTCCCAGATAATTTATGGAATTAACTGCTTCCACTTGCTGACCTGCTATTTTGTAGCTAAATGTATTCGTAGCTCATTAAAGTTGTCTATATTGAGACTGAATTGCCATACCCTGCACCATGTGTCAATTCACTGCAGATCCTCCTGCATTTCAGTACCATTTTCCATTGTTACAGTACTTGGGCACAGTCAGCTTCAATGATTTTGTGCTGCCTTTTTGCAACCTGTGATTCTGTTCCTGCTCATGCCACATAAAACAGGTAGCTTCATGTTTCTATCTCAGTGTGCACGTGTAAATCTCCACTAGAACACACATGCTACAAAAATATCTGCAGCTAAAAATCTTGGGACATCAAATCTTTGTGTGTGCCTGTGCACAACAAATCAGTTACCCACAGATGAGTCACTGCCTGTCTTCAGTTTTTGTTGTTGTCATGTTATTGTAATTGGTAAATGGTTGCACAATTGTGTTGGTGGCTAGTGCAGGTAGAGGAGACACAAGGATGATAACTGGTTTCAAATAATCGAGGTGTCAGTATTTTATGGTGGAAGTGAGGGACCACTTGAAGTCCGATTCATATGTAGGACAAAAATCCCCAGGGAATCCAAAATGAAGATGATTAATATGTGTCAGAAGGTGTAAGCCTACAACTGTGTGAAATCTTGCAGTTGGAATTAGCCCTTCACTGTTAAATTTGGTTGATCCCACATGGCTCCCCTAGAAATATCATGTAATGTACAGTTGTCTTGTCAGTTGAAATAGAAAGCTTGGTATAATGTGTGACCTGTGATTAGCGAAAGTCAGAAACTGATGACACACAGTTTCACAGTGGCTGAGGATCCTGCTATTTAAAAAATGCTTTAGAAATAACAATTGACCCCTACCAAACTCCAAAAGCTTGATGTGCCTTTTTAGACTACAAAGAATGATCTCATGCCACATGTGATTTTTAGTATGGTCATATTATTCTTTCAAAACTACCCTGCTACTTAAATGGAAACTTTTAGACATTGCAGTGTACAGTTTTGTAATATGTCTGTGTTGTGGGGACATTATCTGGTGGCAGTTAATGCAGATAATCTGAGCTCATTATGTAGCTCTAATTGCAAAAGTACTTTTGTAACGTTCTGTTACCTAAATCTGATTTCGTTATTTTCTCTAAACATAGTTGGCTGTGAATTACATGTTGAGATTGTCAGACAATTTCTTCCATAAGCGAAAGCTCGTAGTTTATAAATTTTTGGCTTGAAATTACTGTATGTTCAATCTCAGAAATGTCTGAGAAGGATTTTTAAGCATTTTTTAAATTATTATACTTGGAAACAATTACAAATAAGTGTATTGTTCAAATTTTGTAGCAGTATAGGCTAAGTAAAATCCTTCTAATGCAGATGACAAATTGATGTGTTATGTAGGTACTGTGCATGAAAACTGCTAGCAGTGAATAGTCTAAACATACAGTTGTGTCTCAATAATGTCCAGTTTCAGAAAATTATCTTACCATGAAAGATGCTTGTTGGTTATGTCTACAATAAGACAGGCCATTCATTATATGCTATTTCTCACAAAGTAAATCTGCAGTTGCCAACCCACACAATTTCAAAGTATGTGAACTACCTACATTAATTGTATAGAAGTTCTCATTGCTTGTCAAACCTCAGTCCATGCAAACATGTTCAAGATATGTTACTTGGTGCCTCCATATGCACAACAAAAAAATGACACACACACACACACACACACACACACACACACACACACACACACAAGCCACAGTTGTTAGACTTAGGAAGGTGAATGATGTTTCCAGGAGAATAAAGCATGGGGAAAATGTCTTGCATATCCAGTTTCTTCTACACCATTGTATAGAGTTGCATTCATCTTATCCCAACAGTATGTTCCTTTGTACATAGTGTGTTATAAATTTCTGTGCATGTTTCAGAGTTGTGCTTACATATAGCTCCTTCCACATCTGCATCCCTAACAGTTTTTTTTTTAAATCACTGATTGTTTCCCTACTAGGAACTGATATGTGGATTATGCTGATTTAGGTACCCCCAAGTGTTCCACAGGTATGACTAGTGCGTACCTGCATTATCTGTTAAGCCCTCTGACTCTTGATCAGTCTTGTAGAAAAGCTGGAAACTGATTTACAGATATTGTGCAAATGATGTACACTATACAGTTTTATACTAACATGACTTTTTTCCATATTTATTACCACCAGAAAATACTATGCACATCAAATGCTTCTATGCAAGTAAATTTGCTCATCAACCAACCTACCCCTCTCTCCTATGACACAGTACCACAGTAGCAAATGCAATCACTGTCTGAAGTTACAGTAATTCCTAGATGCAATATTTTCAGTATAGTTTGACAAAAACTAACATTCCTTGTGTAGCAAATGCTCACAGCAGTTCCAAGACATATGTTTATTAGATACTTAGTGTAAGGTGCTTTGTCAATGGCCACATCTATACTAGTGTAATTGGGCACTGAACTCCACTGCTGGTTTTTCTGATGGGTGTGAGGAAGATGATGGGAATGTGTCCATGGATGTCTCCTGGTGTCAAAATAGCAACATTTATTAATAAACAGCAATATATTGGTTGTGGGCACTCTAGGCGAGGGTTGCTTCCATTCGTAATATTTTTGGTGGTGACAGAGGTGACTGGTGGATGTTCACAAAGGCGCCAGCTGCTGCATCTGTAATTGCATTGGCGTAACTTGAATATGCTGCGTTGCCAGTGGCACTCCAGCATTCCAGGAATTTTGCTGCAGCTGGAACAACTCACTGTGGGACTCAGTCATGCTGGCAACTGGAGGGTGTGGCAGGACAGATCAGTGCCCTGTCTCAGCAGACATCCCCAGCACCGACACTCTGGTGTGAATGGGCCAGTGTCCCTGGCCCTGCCCCAGTCATAGTGTTCAAGCCAGCAGCATCCAGGATAATGCTGAAAGTGCATTATCACGAAGCACCCCAAGCAGTGGCTCCAAAGACAGTGTCCTAAGATAATTAAGGCTGGATAGTTATGGCAGTGGAGTCACTCTGGCAGCCCCTGGGAAACTACCTGCATTATGACAGTGACTTTTATAATGATTGTGATTGCAGTTACAACTCTGAACTGGTGGTGGTGGTAAGTAACACGGCTCTGTGTCACTCAAACACCTCAAGACAGATGATGTTGATGAGTGGGCTGCCGGTCCTTAAATGTGGCTTTCTTGCTGGTCTGCTGTTTTTCTTTCCCAGTAGGTCAGGGGAATATTCTGGTGTTGCTCAGCTGGCCTATCTGATCCAATAACTGCCTCGATGTTGGTGCCCTGGCTTGCAGTGAGCTGCTTCTTGTCATGTCTTCTCCTGTATGGTGAACTGGCTGTTGACACAGCATTATCCTGTGTTACTGTACTCGGCACTCCACCGACCAATTATGCCACAGTATCATAGCACTGAACTGCACAACTGAGTGTAACACACACAGATTCAGGCTCCTAATACTCCTTCACTTTTTAACTATCTTTATTACTCCAAATTCCCAGCTTTAAATAATTTAATCACTCTCATCTTTCAACACACTATAGTTTATTCAGTCCCCAATTCAAAAATTGTATTGCTTTCAGTTTTAGAGTAAACTGGAGTAGAAGTCAACTTCCTCATTAGTGTGGTTCCTGAATTCACCTCTAGGTTTTTAATAAGGGAATATGTAAAGCGTATTGTATACTCTTTACCAATAAGAACAGTAGTTGGGTTTTTAAAGTGAAGGTGTGCATCTTTCATAAACTTGTTCTATAGTGCAAAATTATACTCTTTGCAAAAATAATGTGTTGCTAATGCTTGATCAGGAATGATGATATTATTAGTTTTATATTTCAATATACTGAAAGCATATGCAGACTGATCAATTTGTAATACAGAATGGGCTTATCGTTGTTTTTTGAAAATGTTTTCATGGGATACATCTTATCAGTGGAACATGATTCCACACATTTGCCAAAACACTCAAATCAAGTATTACCAAGGCACCACCTGGTTTCATCTGTAGGATGATTCTTCCTCTATGGACATTCAGATATATTTATTTAGCACAAACTGAACAGTCAACCAACAGCTTGAATGTATCTTTATCAACAACAAAATTTAATTTTACAACATTTATGAGACATCACATTTATTGTATGGATAATTGTTCATACAATAACATTGTTGTTGTTGTTGTTGTGGTCTTCAGTCCTGAGACTGGGCTGATGCAGCTCTCCATGCTACTCTATCCTGTGCAAGCTTCTTCATCTCCCAGTACCTACTGCAACCTACATCCTTCTGAATCTGCTTAGTGTGTTCATCTCTTGGTCTCCCTCTATGATTTTTACCCTCCATGCTGACCTCCAATGCTAAATTTGCGATCCCTTGATGCCTCAGAACATGTCCTACCAACCGATCCCTTCTTCTGGTCAAGTTGTGCCACAAACTTCTCTTCTCCCCAATCCTATTCAATACCTCCTCATTAGTTATGTGATCTACCCACCTTATCTTCAGCATTCTTCTGTAGCACCACATTTCGAAAGCTTCTCTTCTCTTCTTGTCCAAACTAGTTATCGTCCATGTTTCACTTCCATACATGGCTACACTCCATACAAATACTTTCAGAAACGACTTCCTGACACACAAATCTATACTCGATGTTAACAAATTTCTCTTCTTTAGAAATGCTTTCCTTGCCATTGCCAGTCTACATTTTATATCCTCCCTACTTCGACCATCATCAGTTATTTTGCTTGCCAGATAGCAAAACTCCTTTACTACTTTAAGTGTCTCATTTCCTAACCTAATTTCCTAACCTAATTTGCTCAGCATCACCCGATTTAATTCGACTACATTCCATTATCCTCATTTTGCTTTTGTTGATGTTCATCTTATATCCTCCTTTCAAGACACTGTCCATTCCGTTCAACTGCTCTTCCAGGTCCTTTGCTGTCTCTTAGAGAATTACAATGTCATCGGCGAACCTCAAAGTTTTTACTTCTTCTCCATGAATTTTAATACCTACTCCGAATTTTTCTTTTGTTTCCTTTACTGCTTGCTCAATATACAGATTGAATAACATTGGGGAGAGGCTACAAACATGTCTCACTCCTTTCCCAACCACTCCTTGCCTTTCATGCCCCTCGACTCTTATAACTGCCATCTGGTTTCTGTACAAATTGAAAATAGCTTTTCGCTCCCTGTATTTTACCACTGCCACTTTCAGAATTTGAAAGAGAGTATTCCAGTTAACATTGTCAAAAGCTTTCCCTAAGTCTACAAATGCTAGAAACGTAAGTTTGCCTTTTCTTAATCTTTCTTCTAAGATAAGCCGTAAGGTTAGTATTGCCTCACGTGTTCCAACATTTCCACGGAATCCAAACTGATCTTCCCCGAGGTCCGCTTCTACCAGATTTTCCATTCGTCTGTAAAGAATTCGCGTTAGTATTTTGCAGCTGTGACTTATTAAACTGATAGTTCGGTAATTTTCACATCTGTCAACACCTGCTTTCTTTGGGATCAGAATTATTATATTCTTCTTGAAGTCTGAGGGTATTTCGCCTGTCTCATACATCTTGCTCACCAGATGGTAGAGTTTTGTCATGACTGGCTCTCCCAAGGCCATCAGTAGTACTAATAGAATGTTGTCTATTCCCGGGGTCTTGTTTCGATTCAGGTTTTTCAGTGCTCTGTCAAACTCTTCATGCAGTATCGTATCTCCCATTTTGTCTTCATCTACATCCTCTTCCATTTCCATAATATTGTCCTCAAGTACATCGCCCTTGTATAAACCCTCTATATAATCCTTCCACCTTTCTGCCTTCCCTTCTTTGCTTAGAACTGGGTTGCCATCTGAGCTCTTGATATTCATACAAGTGGTTCTCTTCTCTCAAAAGGTCTCTTTAATTTTCCTCTAGGCAGTATCTATCTTACCCCTAGTGAGACAGGCCTTTACATCCTTACATTTGTCCTCTAGCCATCCCTGCTTAGCCATTTGGCACTTCCTGTCGATCTCATTTTTGAGACGTTTGTATTCCTTTTTACCTTCTTCAGTTACTGCATTTTTATATTTTCTCCTTTCATCAATTAAATTCAGTATTTCTTTTGTTACCCAAGGATTTCTATTAGCCTTCGTCTTTTTACCTACTTGATCGTCTGCTGCCTTCACTACTTCATCCCTCAGAGCTACCCATTCTTCTTCTACTGTATTTCTTTCCCCCATTCCTGTCAATTGTTCCCTTATGCTCTCCCTCAAACTCTCTACAACCTCTTGTTCTTTCAGTTTATCGAGCTCCCATCTCCTTAAATTCCCACCTTTTTGCAGTTTCTTCAGTTTCAATCTGCAGTTTCAATCTGCAGTTCTTAACCAATATATTGTGGTCAGAATCCACATCTGCCCCTGGAAATGTCTTAAATTTAAAACCTGGTTCCTAAATCTCTATCTTACCATTATATAATCTATCTGATACCTTTTAGTATCTCCAGGATTCTTCCAGGTACACAATAACATTACAGTACATAAATTTAACAAGATATCAGTCCTACTGGCACAACATTCATGTTCTTTAATTTAATTTTTTCATAATTAAAACTACTTTACTTCTACATGAGATGCTGCCTTTGTTATCAACAAATTCCATTATTATAACATGAAACACAATATTTTTTAACATTAACAGTGTTCCTAACAAGCCTAATCACACAGTTTGATGCTGGAATCACACCCAATATAAAATAATCTCCACTAAACATTAACATTTTATTGCATTAATGAAGTGTTCATGATAGAGTTATGTGGTAACTGTTTCAAATAATAGCAACTCAGCACTGTGTTATACAATACCTAGTAGGTGACACATGTACTTTGAATTAATATAAATTTTGATAGAAGCTGTTTTTCTTGTAGAATTACAGAAATTTCTTTTGAGCTGGCTTATGTTGGAGTGTGACAGACTAACTTTGACATTGCTTTTCCCTGGCATTCATCCACTGGTTGTTAGGAAAGTGTCATCTTTAACAAATCAATAACAGCAAGAAATCTGGCACCTCCCTTGTGCCTGATTTACAATGCAACACAACGTCTAGAGAACAACCTCATGTTAACAACTACAGCAGATTGATAGCAGCAGTGGATCAGTAAGAGAAATAAGTCACTGAAAGCATGGGGATGGCAATAGGAACATGGGTCTCCATTTACTTATCTCACGATGGTGGTCATGTTGTACATGCATCAGATTGTAGAACACATGCCACATGATAGCTTCGTGCCACAGTAAACAGCAACAGGTTCCTGGAAGCTCATAGGCCTATACATTCATATTACACTGGCTTGAAAAATATAAGGACAAAGCAAATTTTGCATGGTGTAACAGCCAAATAACATACCTCAGAGAAACTGTACATACAAATAATTATTTCAGTATTCTACAGAAGGCAACTGAAAGAGAAACTGACAAACAGAAATGATGCTTTCATTCAAAGAAAATAAGTACACTGAAGTGGCCATGATTTATGAACATCCTCTGGCTTACAAAAGACAGAACATGGTTCTTAATAGGGTGTGTGATCAAGAATGAGAATGCATGATCTGCAATGTGCACACATTTTGGCACAAGGTTGGTAAAGAGTTCCTGTGTACAGTGTTCCATTCCTCCTCCAGTGCAGCTAACAATAGCTAGATGCTCATTGGTGCATGTGGCCATGCTGCAACGCATCTCCCCAACATGTTCGATAGGGCCTAAGTCAGGGGAACATGCAGGATAGTCCATTCATCAGATATCTTTGCATTCCAAGATCTCCACATGCACTGTTCAGTGCAGTCAGTTGGTGAAGTCACAGCCGAATGCACTCCTGAAAAAGCAAACATTGGGAAAAAGTACTGTGTCACAGTGGTGTTGTCTGGTCAGTATACTGTGTTCAAAGATTAGAGGGCAGTATGCCCTTGCAACATTGTGCCTCTTACATCATGACAACTAGACTACCAAAATGATGATGTCAGGCAATGTTGGTGAGATGCATTAGTGCTCTCACCAAGAGGTCACACATATTGCATACAGGAACATTGTTGAACATGATCAATTTGGTGGTTGAGGTTTTAGGGCATCGACAGTGATAATGTTGCATGGGCATATTGCCTGCTAGTCATTGAGCACAGTTCACTTACAGGTCAACGTCTTTGTGGCACTACTCCTTCTATACCCCTGCCTTTCCAAGAGTGCATTTGGCCCTGACTTCATTTTTATGGAAGACACTGCAGGACTGCATCTAACAGCACAGGTGCAAGAGCTGTAGGTGTGAGAAGATATTTGACCAGTGGGATAGCTTGCCCATTCCCCTGCTTTAATTCCCATGTAGCATGGCTGGATGCCGCCCCCATGAACCATGGACCTTGCCGTTGGTGGGGAGGCTTGCTTGCCTCAGCGATACAGATAGCCGTACCGTAGGTGCAACCACAACGGAGGGGTATCTGTTGAGAGGCCAGACAAACGTGTGGTTCCTGAAGAGGGGCAGCAGCCTTTTCAGTAGTTGCAAGGGCAACAGTCTGGATGATTGACTGATCTGGCCTTGTAACAATAACCAAAACGGCCTTGCTGTGCTGGTACTGCGAACGGCTGAAAGCAAGGGGAAAATACAGCCGTAATTTTTCCCGAGGGCATGCAGCTTTACTGTATGATTACATGATGATGGCGTCCTCTTGGGTAAAATATTCCGGAGGTAAAATAGTCCCCCATTCGGATCTCCGGGCGGGGACTACTCAAGAGGATGTCGTTATCAGGAGAAAGAAAACTGGCGTTCTACAGATCGGAGCGTGGAATGTCAGATCCCTTAATCGGGCAGGTAGGTTAGAAAATTTAAAAAGGGAAATGGATAGGTTGAAGTTAGATATAGTGGGAATTAGTGAAGTTCGGTGGCAGGAAGAACAAGACTTCTGGTCAGGTGACTACAGGGTTATAAATACAAAATCAAATAGGGTAATGCAGGAGTAGGTTTAATAATGAATAGGAAAATAGGAATGCGGGTAAGCTACTACAAACAGCATAGTGAACGCATTATTGTGGCCAAGATAGACACGAAGCCCACGCCTACTACAGTAGTACAAGTTTATATGCCAACTAGCTCTGCAGATGACGAAGAAATTGAAGAAATGTATGATGAAATAAAAGAAATTATTCAGATTGTGAAGGGAGACGAAAATTTAATAGTCATGGGTGACTGGAATTCGAGTGTAGGAAAAGGGAGAGAAGGAAACATTGTAGGTGAATATGGATTGGGGGACAGAAATGAAAGAGGAAGCCGCCTGGTCGAATTTTGCACAGAGCACAACATAATCATAACTAACACTTGGTTTAAGAATCATGAAAGAAGGTAGTATACATGGAAGAACCCTGGAGATACTAAAAGGTATCAGATAGATTATATAATGGTAAGACAGAGATTTAGGAACCAGGTTTTAAATTGTAAGACATTTCCAGGGGCAGATGTGGACTCTGACCACAATCTATTGGTTATGACCTGTAGATTAAAACTGAAGAAACTGCAAAAAGGTGGGAATTTAAGGAGATGGGACCTGGATAAACTAAAAGAACCAGAGGTTGTACAGAGATTCAGGGAGAGCATAAGGGAGCAATTGACAGGAATGGGGGAAAGAAATACAGTAGAAGAAGATTGGGTAGCTTTGAGGGATGAAATCGTGAAGGCAGCAGGGGATCAAGTAGGTAAAAAGACGAGGGCTAGTAGAAATCCTTGGGTAACAGAAGGAATATTGAATTTAATTGATGAAAGGAGAAAATATAAAAATGCAGTAAGTGAAACAGGCAAAAAGGAATACAAACGTCTCAAAAATGGGATCGACAGGAAGTGCCAAATGGCTAAGCAGGGATGGCTAGAGGACAAATGTAAGGATGTAGAGGCCTATCTCACTAGGGGTAAGATAGATACCGCCTACAGGAAAATTAAAGAGACCTTTGGAGATAAGAGAATGACTTGTATGAATATCATGAGCTCAGATGGAAACCCAGTTCTAAGCAAAGAAGGGAAAGCAGAAAGGTGGAAGGAGTATATAGAGGGTCTATACAAGGGCGATGTATTTGAGGACAATATTATGGACATGGAAGAGGATGTAGATGAAGATGAAATGCGAGATATGATGCTGCGTGAAGAATTTGACAGAGCACTGAAAGCCCTGAGTAGAAACAAGGCCCCCGGAGTAGACAATATTCCATTGGAACTACTGACGGCCGTGGGAGAGCCAGTCCTGACAAAACTCTACCATCTGCTGAGCAAGATGTATGAAACAGGCGAAATACCCTCAGACTTCAAGAAGAATATAATAATTCCAATCCCAAAGAAAGCAGGTGTTGACAGATGTGAAAATTACCAAACTATCAGCTTAATAAGTCACAGCTGCAAAATACTAACAAGAATTCTTTACAGACGAATGGAAAAACTAGTAGAAGCCAACCTCGGGGAAGATCAGTTTGGATTCCATAGAAACACTGGAACACGTGAGGCAATACTGACCTTACGACTTATCTTAGAAGAAAGATTAAGGAAAGGCAAACCTACGTTTATAGCATTTGTAGACTTAGAGAAAGCTTTTGACAATGTTGTCTGGAATACTCTCTTTCAAATTCTAAAGGTGGCAGGGGTAAAATACAGGGAGCGAAAGGCTATTTACAATTTGTACAGAAACCAGATGGCAGTTATAAGAGTCGAGGGACATGAAAGGGAAGCAGTGGTTGGGAAGGGTGTAAGACGGGGTTGTAGCCTCTCCCCGATGTTGTTCAATCTGTATATTGAGCAAGCAGTAAAGGAAACAAAAGAAAAATTCGGAGTAGGTATTAAAATTCATGGAGAAGAAATGAAAACTTTGAGGTTTGCCGATGACATTGTAATTCTGTCAGAGACAGCAAAGGACTTGGAAGAGCAGTTGAATGGAATGGACAGTGTCTTGAAAGGAGGATATAAGATGAACATCAACAAAAGCAAAACAAGGATAATGGAATGTAGTCTAATTAAGTCGGGTGATGCTGAGGGAATTAGATTAGGAAATGAGGCACTTAAAGTAGTAAAGGAGTTTTGCTATTTGGGGAGCAAACTAACTGATGATGGTTGAAGTAGAGAGGATATAAAATGTAGACTGGCAATGGCAAGGAAAGCGTTTCTGAAGAAGAGAAGTTTGTTAACATCCAGTATTGATTTAAGTGTCAGGAAGTCATTTCTGAAAGTATTCGTATGGAGTGTAGCCATGTATGGAAGTGAAACATGGACGATAACTAGTTTGGACAAGAAGAGAATAGAAACTTTCGAAATGTGAAGCTACAGAAGAATGCTGAAGATTAGATTGGTAGATCACATAACTAATGAGGAAGTATTAAATAGGATTGGGGAGAAGAGAAGTTTGTGGCACAACTTGACCAGAAGAAGGGATCGGTTGGTAGAACATGTTCTGAGGCATCAAGGGATCACCAATTTAGTATTGGAGGGCAGCGTGGAGGGTAAAAATCGTAGAGGGAGACCAAGAGATGAATACACTAAGCAGATTCAGAAGGATGTAGGTTGCAGTAGGTACTGGGAGATGAAAAAGCTTGCACAGGATAGAGTAGCATGGAGAGCTGCATCAAACCAGTCTCAGGACTGAAGACCACAACAACAACAACATGGCTGGATGTGTTGGGGAGACATACTGCAGCGCATCCACATGCACAGTCAACTGTCCTGCAATTATCGACAATGCTGATGAATGGAAAGATCTACCATAAGAACTACATACCAAATGTGGGGGCAGAATGCCACCACATTGCGGAGCACACATTGCCATCCATGGTGATCACAAGAGACGCGTGCAGCCTATTGTCATTTCTAAGAGTTCTGCTTGATTCTGAGAAAATCCTTTTCTTAAGATAACACATTTAATCTCCAACTAAAGTATATAACTTTACCTCATAACTGAAAAGACACTTTACACCATAATGAGAACACAAGATTGATTCTTTAACTTAAGGACTTTCTCTTGCTCCTCCTTTTTTCTTGGGGGGGTGGGGCAGCGGGATGCACTGTCAATACCACACTGACTCCCAAGAGGAAGAAAAAAAAGATTACATCACCAAAGATTATAAGCTATGGAATAAGCTACATGCAAAGAAAAAACTGTTAATTACTAGTATCTACAAAAACTGTTTTTGCCTTTCTCTTATCCTGCAAAATATGACTAGTGTGTGATAGTGCCCACCACCATCCCACAGAAATATGGGCTGAGGTAGTAAATAATCTGTAGCATACCCTGTAATCTAAGATACGTTGGTATGTGGCAATCTGTTTGTGTGGCTGAAAAGAGACTACCCCATAAATCAGTCTTTTAATTAGATTGCATTCAAAGTTTCCTCCTGTGAATGTACAAACCATAATGAATACAACAAAATATGCTGTAAGTGTGTTCCTTTACCTGCCATAGGCCTAGACAAAGAAACAGGATATACGGTAAGCATTTTCATGCAGCAAAGCAACTTATACAATATTAACAAAGGAATGGCATCCATCATAAGCATGTTCTTAAATAAACTAACAGATAATTGTTAATGATACATGCACAACATTACAGTACATCATATTATATTGACTACTTTTCTTGCCTGTCCTTTGTACACTCATGTGTTTTCATGTGTGTTGAGAGTCATCACAATTCTGACACTTGCAGTCAGTGGTAAATGCATTTTCCATAAGTTATGACTTTGGGCAAAAAACTTTCCAAAACATTACACATTTGATATTTAATTATACCCTGTGAGCCAGGATAATCTATAAAATATGCCACTCATAACAGAATGGTTTCATTGGCTGATTGTAACTTCAGTTGTCATTGGATAACTGTGAAATTGAGCAAATATCTTTGGAGTGGAATGCAATTTAGTCCGATGAAATAGGTACCCATGCCATCTGCAATCCTTTCACAACTGTACTTCTGGCTGACTCTAGCATTCACTGCTGCAATCACTGAAAGTTTCTTGTTACTGCTGGTGTTTCTAACGAATTTACAAGAATTGTGTGTGCATGTTACTATACATTAAACTACATGCAACAAAAGAAAATAAGAAAATTTGAGTGCAGAAAACTACACTGAAACTTCATAGTTACAAAACTTGGTTTGAGGACTGAAGCACTTAAAAATCTCTCCATTAGGGTGCATAAACAGTGGAAACAATCAACTCTGTCCATTCACTGGGGCCCCTCTAAGGATCACAGGTTAATGTTTTGAGTACTCTTTATTGGGTTCCCTTCCATGTGATGGTGGACAGTTTTCAAATTCAAGAGTGAGGAATGTCTATGGTGCACTGGGATATTTATGACTTGGAGCCATTTTTGTAATCATATGATGTAATTGTTCCTACAAAGCACTTCTCATAGCTGGATAATGCAATAAATATTAACAAGCTGACAGTAAATATTACTCCAACTTGTAAAATCTGGGAATCTAATAACTTTTCCCCTGCATTTTTTTCTGTTGGTCCTATCATAATCATTATCCTCCCCCTTCTCCTACCATTAAGAGTTTTGACTTTCCAACCTCTACCATAGGTTTCAACATCAATTTTCAAAATTATTCACATGGAAACCAAATTGTGTTCTTTCTCATGTTTAACCTGTACAGTAACGCATAACAAAACTGTTTTGCACCCTAAATGCCTTTGGGTTCATTTAGAAAAAGATTTGGCATTTTTAGGTCTGCTTTCAAAATGGTTTCACAATGTTTCATCACCTGAGTGGTGGGGAGAGTGTTGTAGCTGGAGCAAATCTTTTCTGGCTAGGGCTTTGGTCAAGTGAAAGATTTTTAGAATCATACCAAGGAATGTAGAATAGAATCTGCCATAACCTGCTTTGGTCATTTTCGACTGTTTTTCTTGTTTTGAGTCATGGGTGCAGCTTTTGTAAATGTGAAGTAATCTACTTATGTAAGTGATGTAAAATACTTTACAGCGGTTTGGGATAACTTGTTCATTCTTCAGTTGCAGAGATATAAGGTGAGTAAAATCAACATTTTTTTTAAATGTATCACATAAAACATGGACTCATCTGTCCATGTGTCATCAGTCATGGAAGATGATGAACATTGTAACAGGAGGTGTTCTTGTACCTTGCTGATATTTGCCAACTAAGTTTCTTTAACATTTAAATAATTTTCCTTCTTGAAAATGGAGATTTGTGTTCGAAGCAAAGCAGGTATTTCAACATATTTTTGACTTGTAACTGATTTTTATATATTAATTCATAAAATGATATTGCTTATTTATTATTGGAGTATTGTGGATTGATAATGTAACACAGACCACCAAATACAATACTGATGTAATTTTCCCAAATATAAAACTTTTAAATTTTGATAGAATATTTGCCCTCAAAAGGCAAAGGTCCAGAACTCAATTCATCAAACAGTTTTAACCTGCTAGGAAGTTTCATATCAGCACACACTTTGCTGTAGAGCAAAAAATATATTCTATTTTAGTTTGATAAAGTTTCCGAATTTGTAAATTCTGAAAAAATTTTGTCAAAATATAATTTCCAAGTGTTCATCCAATGCAATAATCTCATTTAATTGGTTTGGCTTAAAACATTGACATTCACTTATGTGCTTTTGCAAACGAAATCGAATGTGGATGAATGTATCACAGAAAGTAAATCAGGATCTAGTTGTGAATAAAATGACAATGGTAGGCTTGATATAGATACTAAATTTGGTTTCCTGAAAGAAAAAAAATTGTGAGCATGATTTGCAAGATTAATTCCTCAAACTTCTGCAGAAACAGCATAGATTGATTGAGAACTCCATCTGACCTGCACGGCTGGAGGTACATCTACATACTCAACAAGCCACTGCACAGTGCTTCGTAGAGGGTACATTATACCACTACTAGTAGGTCCATTTTCTGTTCCAGTCTAAGATAGAGAGAGTGGAAAACAAATGATATATTTCTCCAAATCTGTCCTAAATACTCAAATATTGTGTCATAGTCCCTATATGAAATGTTTTTTGGCAGCAGTAGGATAGTTCTGCACTCGGCTTCAAATGCCAATTCTCTTAACTGTCATGTTCTTAGAAATGCATGTCTTCTTTCCTCCAGGGATTCCCATTTGAGTTCCCATAGCATGCCCGTAACACTTGCATGCTGATGAAACCTGCTAGTAACAAATCTAGCACCCTGCTCTGAATTTATTTAATGTCTTACTTCAGTCTGGCCTGGTGCAAATCCCATTCCCTCGAACAGTACTAAAGTGCAGGTAACACTAGAGTGCTATATGCAGTCTTCTTTACAGATGAACCACACTTCCTTAATTGCTCCCAATAATCCTTGGCTGACCATTTGCCTTCCCTATCGCTATCTTCATAGGTACTGTGGGATGCTTGGACTTGCAAAGTCTGCTACCATTTGATGAGGACAGGAAGTAACCTTTTCATAGTAACAGCATTCTCGTTTCTCATGCTTTTTAGTTAAATATCTGATGTTACAAACCTCTGGAACATGAAGTAATGAAAAATACTTTGTCAAAAATTGTTACTATTAAGGTGCATTTATAAACATACAAAATTAAAAATAGCACAAATACATGCAATGTATTCTACAGGGCATTTATTATGGGTTGTCTGTATGTTGGGGTGCAACTTACAACAGCTATGGTGACAGAGACCATACTGGATTTCAGTTACTTGTTTCAGATGGTGAGAGGATTATGTGTGCCATCATTCTGAACTGTCTCTTTCTCAGAAATAAACATGTGAAATCTGTTTTGAGAAACATTTATTAGTGTAGGAGTTATGAACTGTTAAAATTTGGGACAGTTGGCAAAGCCGGTATTGCAGTATGTGCTCAATAAGACCACCATTGTGCCAAACCTTCATTGCCAGTCATGCTGCACACATCACCAGATCTGTGGGTCCAGCTGTGAGACCAGGGCACCATGGTGGACTTCTGATAAAATGCCTCCTATGTATCCTGTGACCTACAAACTGTTTTAGCCAAAAACAGTCTGACTTCAGTGGCATATTGGGGAGGTACACAGTCTCATTGGAAGGTGGTTGGGGTTTCACCCTCTGATTCATTAGTGTTGGAAGCACATAACCATGGAACATATTAAGATACCTCACCCCATTCAAGGTTCCGCCAATAAACACTGGAACCATGATTTTTGTCCCAAATCCCACATAAAATCATCAATTTTTCACCACCAGCACTTTTCAAGAGGTCCATGCAAAAGGGAGTTTGCATCTGACAAGTAAAAAAGATTTTCTTCTCCTTGTAACTAAAAAGTCACTTTGTCACTGAAAAACACCTGTCAAGGGAAGTTAGGATTCCTATTACACTGATCAAAAGCCTCTTCTACGAATTGCACCCGCCAATCAGGGTCACCCTCAGATCTGGTACTGAGACTGTAGCTTATCTGGTGTCAAAGTTTTAAGCTGCATGTGTTGTAAACACACCAATGGCACCTGTGTATTTCTGAGAGCCAGTTCATGCTGTGACTTGGACTATCCACAAATGGTGTCAAAATTTCTGTTGCCGACTCTTCATCAGTGGTTGTTCTTGGATGTTCAATGCATGGCTAGTCAAGTAACTTGGACACTGTCCTGTGTGAAATACCATTTCTCTTAGGATGCTGGGCATTGAAGAAGTCCGCACCAATCATTATGATACTTCATCCACCTCTCATTAACAAAATTTCACCATGACACACAGTAGGGACACAATGAATCACCTGCAACAAAAAGCAGAATTGACCACCTCCTAGCAGTTTCAAACTTGAACAGGCCATAACTCCTAGATACAGAGACAGCTGAAGAGAGACTTCACATGTGTGTTCTTGATAAAGGGGCATTTCAAAATGATGTGCTACATAATGAAACCCTCAAAACTAGGTACCCACACACAACTCTGAAACCTGATACTGCATATTTCACATGGACTCTATGGCAGAAAAAAAGGAAACTCACAGTGGCTGAAACCAACATACTGAACCATCAAATCCATGTTTGATAGGGTAAGCGAATGTTTGCATAATGAAGTCCACAGTAAAACAATGAAAACTCAGGCTCTTACAAGGGGAGGCCACCAATTGTGAAATTCAGATTCGATTCATACTGCGTATAATAAAAGCTCATGGCCAGAGGTGTAATGTGGCAAAGCACCAAGATGCACTTCCAAGCTGTTCTCGAGAAAATTGACAGTTAAAAGAAACCGTTGCGGTGAAATACTCCCTACGATTAATAATTTTCTACAGCGTCGTGGCGCAGCGGTAAGCGCTCGGATTCATAATAGTCTTCATAATGTTTACCACGTATACACTCCCGGAAATGGAAAAAAGAACACATTGACACCGGTTTGTCAGACCCACCATACTTGCTCCGGACACTGCGAGAGGGCTGTACAAGCAATGATCACACGCACGGCACAGCGGACACATCAGGAACCCAGGAACTGCGGTGTTGGCCGTCAAATGGCGCTAGCTGCGCAGCATTTGTGCACCACCGCCGTCACTGTCAGCCAGTTTGCCATGGCATACAGAGCTCCATCACAGTCTTTAACACTGGTACCATGCCTCGACAGCATGGACGTGAACCATATGTGGAGTTGACGGACATTGAGCGAGGGCATATAGTGGGCATGCGGGAGGCCGGGTGGACGTACCGCCGAATTGCTCAACACGTGGGGCGTGAGGTCTCCACAGTACATCGATGTTGTCGCCAGTGGTCGGCGGAAGGTATACGTGCCCGTCGACCTGGGACCGGACCGCAGCGACGCACGGATGCACGCCAAGACCATAGGATCCTACGCAGTGCCGTAGGGGACCGCACCACCACTTCCCAGCAAATTAGGGACACTGTTGCTCCTGGGGTATTGGCGAGGACCATTCGCAACCGTCTCCATAAATCTGGGCTACGGTCCCGCACACCATTAGGCCGTCTTCCGCTCACGCCCCAACATCGTGCAGCCCGCCTCCAGTGGTGTCGCGACAGGCGTGAATGGAGGGACGAATGGAAACGTGTCATCTTCAGCGATGAGAGCCGCTTCTGCCTTGGTGCCAATGATGGTCGTATGCGTGTTTGGCGCCATGCAGGTGAGCACCACAATCAGGACTGCATACGACCGAGGCACACAGGGCCAACACCCGGCATCATTGTGTGGGGGGCAATCTCCTACACTGGCCGTACAACACTGGTGATCGTCAAGGGGACACTGAATAATGCACGGTACATCCAAACCGTCATCGAACTCATCGTTCGACCATTCCTAGACCAGCAAGGGAACATGCTGTTCCAACAGGACAATGCACGTCTGCATGTATCCCGTGCCACCCAACGTGCTCTAGAAGGTGTAAGTCAACTACCCTGGCCAGCAAGATCTCCGGATCTGTCCCCCATTGAGCATGTTTCGGACTGGATGAAGCGTCGTCTCACGCGGTCTGCACGGCCAGCACGAACGCTGGTCCAACTGAGGCGCCAGGTGGAAATGGCATGGCAAGCTGTTCCACAGGACTACATCCAGCATCTCTACGATCGTCTCCATGGGAGAATAGCAGCCTGCATTGCTGCGAAAGGTAGATATACACTGTACTAGTGCCGACATTGTGCATGCTCTGTTGCCTGTGTCTATGTGCCTGTGGTTCTGTCAGAGTGATCATGTGATATATCTGACCCCAGGAATGTGTCAATAAAGTTTTCCCTTCCTGGGACAATGAATTCACGGTGTTGTTATTTCAATTTCCAGGAGTGTAGTTAACGGATATTCCAAAATGAATATTTATAGTGAAAGTTAAACGTTAAAATTAGAATAAAGACCCCAAGAACACACATTTGCTGTGGCAGGTATGAAATGTAAACTCCATTGTTACACTTGAAGGACAGATGTTGAATGGGCCAAAATGAGCCGCCGCATAAAAGCGTAGTTGCCAGCTAACTTCAAAAGGTACATGCAGTCCCTAGCGCAACTTATAACATTGTTGAAAATCAGTGCGTATGTGAGTGCTTTGGTACACCCTGTTAAACAAATGGAAAAATGGAAGCGGTACAATTGAAGAGCGATGCGGGCCCTTCGCATGATAGTGATGTGATCAAAAAAGATTCTATAAACAGCGAAGTGGCGAAACAACAATTGAAAGATGTGTTGGTGTATTTTGAAAGCCTCCTTCATAACAGGAATCGCATCTCAGCAGAATCGTCATCATCAATCAACGAAGAAGCCATGGTAATTAGGGAAGAAATGTTCCAGAATACGCTGCAAATGCTCGCCAAAAAAACCCTCGTTCATGATGAGGAACTTATAGACATTAATGAAATCAACGATAATAATGCCTATGAAGACGTTAAAACGAGTCCCATTGCCAACGAATCATCAGACGAATACAAGCCAGATGAGAAGAAAAAAAAGGGTACGACTATATTTCTCTGGATTACAAAATTAGAGCTGTCAATCTGGCCAAAGAACATCTAGGCTAGAGTCTCGAAACTCTACAAAAAAGGGGTGCTCTTGTTTGACAAATATGTGCTATTTATGCGGGTGGGAAGAGCAAATCAAACATGGCGGTAGCAAATTTGATAAATATTGTACCATCGATTCATGGGTGCATGATTGCTTCGTAGAAGCTCGACAAAACTTCCAGCAAATTACTACCAGAAACCTGCAGCAGTGGGGCTTGGGCGCTGCAAGTCAGTTCCCAGATTTCAACTTCAAAGCTTCAAAAACATGGGTCACCGAATTTAAAAAGAAGCATGGGATTCGGCAACGGAAAATCACAAAATTTGTTTCCCGGAAAGAGACGGCTACCCAAGACGAAATTTTGGCCGCAGCGGACACATTTTGGATCCAGCTGCGAGCGTTGATAACTAACTTTGACAAAGATTTCATTATTAATACTGATCAAACAGTTATGTAAAGAGCTGTTCACAAATGTCATATGACATGATGATAGAATATGATAATCTGATATTTCTTATATAAACGATATTTTTTTATTTTGTTGGTCAGTGTGCCAGTACCAGTCCACGTTCAACAGAACTCTTGCCGAAAAAGGTTAAAGGCTGTCCTGGTAGCCTGAGACGACATGAACAAGGTGACGCATTCGTATACGGCACAATATTCAATCACAATGTCTGGGCGAGTCTTGCCTCTTGTTTTCATGTGCCTCCAAGAGTCCACAGGTACATTTGGACCCAGAGTACAGAAGACAGTTGATGAGTACGCCAAGAATTATACCAAGGTTGTTATTACATCCTCCAAATCCAGTAAACTAACAAAGGGTTTGTTCATGGACTTCTTGTGTAATGCTTTGCAACCATACGTACAAAAGAAAGAATTTCTCCTTCTGATCAACTATTGGGGTGGGCAAACGAACGCAGCGCTATACAATGAGATGTTCCAGGATGATAAGAAGCACTATAAAAGTCATTCCTCCAAAGTGCACTCCTCTCGTCCAACCGTATGATGTGTATTTTTACTGACAGATAAAAAATTTTATCAAGTGCCTTCAAAATTGTGCTTTTTTAATCGAGCAAAACCGTGACATCAACTCCAGAGACGATTGTACAAAAATCCTATCCATCGTCCACCACCAATTGTCTTCTCCGAGTTATTCCAATATGATACGATACACATGGTATGCATCAAACCTGATGAATGATAGAACAGTTTTTCATAATGTCAATCAGGTGTGTACCCCAACAGATAATTTAAAAAAAGTTGTTCTTGTAAAAACGCATCGTTTATCAGATGTGCTCGATGTCATGCTGTTTTCTGCTTTCCATGTTACTATGATAACTATCACTCAGGTTCATGCGATACTCCAGCTACTTCTGGTCACTAATTGTTAATTATGTGCGAGTGTATACCGAACTTTTCAATAGATTGTATCCACTTTAATATTATTTGTGATATTGTATTTTATTTTGAGTATTATTTTTCCACAACAAACGACTTTCAACAACTTATTATATGCATAATTGTTGCAACAGATTGCCATTACACCAACAACCAGAAAACAGCTTTCACATCCCACAACTACCCTCCCGACCTGGTTCAGAAGCAAATTACCAGAGCCACTTCCTCATCCCCTCAAACCCAGAACCTCCCACAGAAGAACCCCTAAAGTTCCCCACTTGTGACAGGATACTTTCCGCGACTGGATCAGAATCTGAATGTGGCTCTCCAGCAGGGATACGACTTCCTCAAATCCTGCCCTAAAATGGGATCCGTCCTTCATGAAATCCTCCCCACTCCACCAAGAATGTCTTTCCGCCGTCCACTTAACCTTCGTAACCTCTTGGTTCATCCCTATGAAATCCCCAAACCACTTTCCCTACCCTCTGGCTCCTACCCTTGTAACCACCCCCAGTGTAAAACCTGTCCCATGCACCCTCCCACCACCACCTATTCCAGTCCGTTAACCCGGAAGGTGTACACAATCAAAGGCAGAGCCACATGTGAAAGCACCCACATGATTTACCAACTGACCTGCCTACACTGTGAAGCTTTCTATGTGGGAATGACCAGCAACAAACTGTCCATTTGCATGAATGGTCACAGGCAGACAGTGTTTGTTGGTAATGGGGATAGCCCTGCGCCTGAACATGCCTTGGTGCACGGCCAGCACATCTTGGCACAGTGTTACACCGTCCGGGTTATCTGGATACTTCCCACTAACACCAACCTGTCAGAACTCCGGAAATGGGAACTTGCCCTTCAGTGTATCCTCTCTTCCCATTACCCACCAGGCCTCCACCTCTGCTAATTTCAAGTTGCCGCTGCCCATACCTCACCCTGTGTGTGTGTGTGTGTGTGGGGGGGGGGGGGGGGGGGGTGCACATTTGAATTACAAAAAACAAATAATAGTTGCGTGGCGCGAGATTCGATCCGGCGACCTTTGGATTACGAACCCGAGCACTTACCACTGCGCCACGACGCTGTAGAAAATTATTAATCATAGAGAGTATTTCATCACAACGGTTTCTTTTAACTGTCGTTTTCTCAACAATGGCTGAGAAGTGCATCTTGGTGCTTTGCCACATTACACCTCTGGCCATGAGCTTTTATTATGCGCAGTATGAATCGAATCTGTATTTCACAATTGGTGGCCTCCCCTTGTTAGTACAAAAACCATGACAAACCAATAATGGTAAACCAATTTATATGACACCTACAACCACTGTCTAACAGTTGCCAAATACTAACAAGAAACTGATAGTGGATGATTTTTTCCATTAATTACAAAGAGTCAAAATAACTTTGGTAGCTTATCATACATGATTTCTTCGTTCATTGCAACAAGCAATAACTTGCTCATAAATTCCTTTATGACTCACAATGAAATTGATATCCATCCCTTGTCCTAAAAATGTATTGTGCCACTTTTGGTCAGTTTTCATCTTTTCTTCTCATAGCCTTCAAAACAAAGCTCATTACCTTATCAAGCAGAGTAAAAAGGAATACTGGGAGCACTTTGTTTCTTCCCTGGGGACACACCTCTCTCTGTTGCAGGTTTTGTCTGTGCTCCATAGCCTCCTGAGCCGCCAGTGTCAGTCAACTCTGCAGGGTCTTATCCTCCAAGATGCCCTGTGGAATGATCAATCGGTCCTCGCAGAACACCTCACGATGCACTTCACAGTGGCACCGGCGTCCTCTTCCTATCCTGTTACATTTCTCCAGCAGAAATGCCATGTTTAACAGACCCCCATCTGTTTCAACCCGCACCATGTTGAGCCTTATAATGAACCCTATAGTGAATGAGAATTATTTCAGGCTCTTACCTCTTAAAGAGACATGGCCCCAAGACTTGGATTCCGTCCACAGTTAGATAATTCGAGACGTGGTTGTTCCCCAGAGGCAACATCTCCTCAGGGTTTTCAATGACATTTGGCTCACGGGTGCTTTCCCATCACAATGGCCAGACGGTATAGTTATTCCTGTCCTTAATCTTGGGAAGAACTCAACTTCCCTCGACAGCTACCATCTGATTATCCTCACCCCTTCTCTTCCCGTTTCTCCGCTTTGGCGTTTGAGGTCACACTTTTTCATCTTCCTCCTCCCTGTGTGCTCCTGAAGGCTCCCCCCCCCCCCCCCCCCACACATCTTACACATTACAGGTGACTGGGTAATGCATAATTCCCAGCCCTAGGTCGACAGGTAGGGTTCGCACATACCACTGGGTACAGATCGGGCCAAGACAGGTGTGATTACCTGAGCAGCTACCTTCCAAATTGCCAATTTATCCATCTGTCAGGTGTTTGGGAGGTGTGACATGAGGAGTCAGTCAACTTCGGGGGTGCACCCCCTCCTGAAGCGGTCCCACAGTCGGGACAAGTGCACAAACGGAGATGCTGGCAATCGTGGCGATTCCCTGGCAGTGAGCCAATGGTCTTCAAAATCAACGTCTACAGAACATAAATGGAATGAGACTAAAGATTCAAAGACCCTTCCAGCTGCAACATGGTTCCTCATGGTCTCACATACTGAAATGTTGGGCATCTGCAATGACAAATCCATGTATTATTCAGAAAGGTGTCGATGCCATTAACCTAACCTGTAAAATCCTGCTTTCATTTGTGGAATGGTGCTTGGCTCTTGTAGACTACTTCTGATTCTCGAGCATGACAATTGCTCACTGCCTCACTTTTCCGCGGCTATCCAGTTCACGTCGAGGCCCACGGAACTCTGAATTCTTCCAGCGGTGTTATTTATACTAGGCCGCTCGACAGTCCGATCGAGGTCAAAATCCGGTCTTACCTCTCTCATCAGGGTGTCATTCCCGTCCATCAGATGAGGTTAAGGGTAGATTCCTCCTTAGTGCCCTCAAGAACTATTATTCTCACCTTTGATAGAGTGGTGCTTCAGTCTGAAATCAGGGCAGGCTATGAATTTATTACAGTCTGACTGTACATTCCAAACCTGATGCACTGCTATCAGTGTCATCATTTCAACGACACCGGAACATCTTTCTGACACCCAGCCAAATGTTAGGGATGAACATGGGGCTGCCTGATACAGAGGGGAGAAGGAGGTGGACAAATGCAATGGCTCAAGTTATTGGTTAGTCACAAACCCTACGTTCTCCCATCTGGCACTTTTAGTTCTGTTCTTATTATCCCTTGTTCACGAAGGACATGGCCATGCAGAAGTGCGACCTCAAATACAATCTGAGTTTGTGAAATTGCCCAGTGTTGAGGTAACATTACCGTCACCCTGTCCGGCTGTGCAACGCACCATCAGATTCTCGCCTCGAGAGGCAAAGCCGCTTGCTACACAACTGGCAGACCGGAAAGGTCGGGAAGAGAACTCCCGTCAAAACTTCCTTTTCCCTCCAGCCAAACACCACTCTTGTCTTCCTCTGCTAACTAGTGAGGCTCGAAGTAGTCCAACAGAGGCGTGCGGTCTTCTCCTTTGCTGACTCGAAGATCCTCTTAGACTGTGTCGCCATGTGATGCCTCGGCCCGGCCGGCCCCCGTGTTGGTAGTACGCACTGCCAACTGTTTCTCTACATTGGACTTCACAGACTGATAGCACGAGAGAGCCGACATTTTTGTGGACCTTGTGGCCACAGTTGACAGGGTCTGTAGTGCCACCTCGTGCTGTGGGTGGGGATGGGGTGCCCTGGGCAACCTCTGCTGTACTAGATGTGCAGGGGGGACGTCATTGGGCCGACCTCAGGTGCGACTTAGCCAGCTGGCCAGCTCTCACTTCACTCACTTCAGTGTGGATGGTGAACTGTGTCTACCTATCTTGCCTCGAGGTGAAGGCTGCACAGGGGATGCAGGGTCCTGCCAAATTCCGTGCACTTTGCTAATAGATTCCGTGTGCCATCTGATGCTTGTTGGGTAGAGGGGGGTGGGGGGGGGGTGTTCGCTGAGCTGGATCAGAATGCATCTTTTGCCAGGGTAGTGGCCACTCCTTCGGCAAGATCCAGATGGTCACATGGGGATAGGGGTTTGTTAGTTATTGGGAGCTCCAAAATTATGCTGGTCGTGTTGCTCCTCAGCAACATAGCAGCTAGGGTGGGGAAGAAGTCCAACATTTTCTCAATGTGCTTGCAGGGGGGCCTTGTCCAGAATGTGGAAGAGGCTCTTCCAGTGGCTATCGAGTGTGTTAGGTGCAGACACCTACAGATTGTTGCACGTGTTGGCACCAATGGTGCCAGTCATCAGGGTTCCGAGGAAATCCTTGGGTCCTTTCGACAGCTAGCTAAATTGGTGTAGGAGCTCTCCATCTTTCGAAGAGTGGAAGCCGAGCTGATGATTTGCACCATTGTACCCAGGGTGGACTGAAGTCCTCCGTTTTGGAGTGGAGTGGAGAATCAAACCGGAGGCTATGTCGCCTATGTGATGAAAATTGTTGTAGATTCCTTGACCTACGCTATGGGGTGGACAATTGTAGGACTCCCCTTGATAGATCAGGGGTGCACTACACACAGGAATCAGCTACATGGATAGCACAATACTTGTGGCATGCACATGGAAGTTTTTGGAATTGGTTCCTTCCCATGGGAAACAAATCGTTGGCATGAAAAATTACCAGTTCATAACACTGATGCGGGAGTGCCAACTGTAAAAATTGTTAGTTGGCGTAAACAGGTCATTCCAAAAGATTTTAATACGCTAAATCTAATGTTGGTAAATTGCTTAAGTGTCTGTAGCAAGATCCCCGTAATACTCTCTGAAATAATCAGTTGAAATGCCAATATTGTATTAGGTACCGAAAGCTAGGTGAATCCAGACATAAATAGCAGTGAAATTTTGAACTCAGATTGGACAATGCTTAGGAAGGATAGGACTGATGCTATGGAGGTGGTGTGTTCATTGTAGTTAAAAGCTGTTTAAAGGCAGTTGAGATCAATACTGAGTCAGACTGAAATAGTCTGGATAAAGCTGTCAATCAGACAAGGAATGACTGTTGTATTAGGATGTTTTTATGGACCACCAGCATCCACAACAAACGTTGCAGAAAATTTCAGGGAAAATCTTGAGCATATAGGAAATAAATATCCAAATTATCCATTAGTTTTAGGTGGACACTTTAATCTGGTGTCTATTGACAGAAAATTACATGTTTATCACAGGGGCAGAAGCAAAGACTCGTGTGAAATTATTCTAAGTGCCCTCTCAACATAAAACCTTGAGCAGTTGATTAGAAAACCAACTTGAGACGGAAACATATTAGATACCTTGGCAACAAACAGAACTGATCTTTTTGAGGAAGTTAATCTAGAAGAAGGTATTAATGACCATAAATTCGTTGTGGCTTTTATGTCAGTGGAAAAAAAAAAAAAAAAAAAAAAAAAACAAAACAGAGAAACAGCATAGAGACATCTTTTTTGGGAAAGCAAATAAAAGTGTCATTAATGAATATCTTCATAATCAGCTCCAAGCGTTCACCACAGGACACAAAGATATTGAGCATCTTTGGTCAGAATTTAAATGTATTGTCCACCATGTGCTAGAGAAGTATGTGCCTAGAAAAAATATAGGAGTGCGAAAGGATCCACCTTGGTTCAATAAACATGTTAGGAAGTCGCTGAGAAAGCAGAGAATTTTGCACAGTCATTTTAAA
Source organism: Schistocerca serialis cubense (assembly GCF_023864345.2). Classification (NCBI taxonomy): domain Eukaryota; kingdom Metazoa; phylum Arthropoda; class Insecta; order Orthoptera; family Acrididae; genus Schistocerca; species Schistocerca serialis. Next base: position 1,064,455,464 of record NC_064640.1, read on the forward strand.
CGTAGTCTCTGTCCTGCTGTCAAACAGAAATTATGTGAAATGAAAGCAGCTGTCAAAAGCCAATGAGAGATTCTGACGGCTATCTGGAACATCCAGTCAGTTCCGGATCTCTCAACTAACTGTCGCGCAGGATACCTTAGTAGACACAGTCGTAATCTCTAACTCATTGTGTCAATACTTTGCTCATATTTCAAACTTTTCTAATTACTCACCAGCCTTTCTCTCAAAGAATTTGGTAGCAGAATAGTGACCTCTTACTTTTTTATATGAAAATCATGGAAGCTACAAAGCCTTTTATTCTACGCCGGAACTCATACATGCATTCTCCTCCTCCCCGCTGCTCTGGAACTGGATGCTATCCATGTCCTAATGTTGCTGCACCTATCATACCCTAGTTTGTGCTACCTCCTTCACCTTTATAACCGACTTCAGGTTGACAGTACCTTTCCCAGAAGTTGGCTGGAAGCTATCATTATTCCTGTTCCAAAACCTTGAAAGTAAAAGCATTTCCCCTCTATCTATCGCCCAATCTCTCTCACGAGTAGTGTATGTAAGATTTTGGAGCATATGGTAGATTGCCATTTAGGCTGGTGGCTGGGGTCCCAAAACCTTTTAACACCTGCCCAATGCTGTTCCTGAAAGCATTGTTCTGCAATTGACCATATTTTTGCTCTCATCACTTACATCATGAACGAATTTCTCAGGAAACGCCAAACAGTAACAATATTTATTGATCTGCAGAGGGTTTATGATACCTGTTGAAAAACAGGCATCATCTGCATACTGTGCTCTTCTGGCTTTCGAGGCTGGCCATCCCTTTTCATCCATGAATTTATGTCAGAGTGCACATTTAAGGTGCAGGTGAACATTTCTCTATACCGCACTTTCTTCCAAGAAAACGGGGTGCCCCATGGCTCTGTGCTAAGTGTTGTACTGTTTGCCAAAGCCATTAATCCAATTATGGATTATCTTCTTCCTGATGTCTTGGGCTCCCTCTTTGTCGATGCTTTTGCAATTTACTACAGCTCTCAATGGATCAGCCTTCTTGAACAACATCTTCAAGGATGTCTCGATCACCTCTACTCATGAAGCATTGAAACCGACTTCCAATTTTCTCGCAGTAAGACATTCTGTGTAAATTATTGGCATTGTACGGAGTATTATATGCCTTCCCTACATCTACGCCCTGTTGACCTTCCATTTGGGGACATCGCCAAATTCTTGGGACTTAAGTTTGACAGAAAACTGCTGTGTCATATTATTTGGATTGCTGTCTGCAATCCCTCACATCCTCCGTGTTCTGAGTGGTATCTCCTGGGAGTTGACCGAGTGGTCCTCCTTCGTCTCTATCATGCCTAAATGCATTCGAAATTGGACTATGGAAGCATAGTTTATGCGTGAGCACAGCCATCTATTCTTCGGCATCTAGACTCTTTCCACCACCATGGATTGCATTTAGTGTCTGGAGCTTTTTACACTAGCCGTGTGGAGAGCCTTTACTCTGAGACTACTGAACATCTGCTGTCAACTCGGCGAGCGGTCCTTCTGAGTCATTGCACTTGTCATTTGTCTTCCATACCTGCTCATCTGACCTATGCCATTTTTTAGATGTCTCCTTGGATTTAGAGTATGCAGGCAGCCCTTCCTCTTTACTACCACCACCGGGAGTCCACTTCTGTCAACTGCTACATTCACTCTCCTTCCAGTTTCCTAAAATTTTCTACAGAAATGGGGGTACGACACAACCTTGGCTTCACCCCCAGACCGGCCTCCTCCATGACCTTTTTCAGCTTCCCAATGATAGTACCCTCCCTATAGTTTATCATCGGGCATTTGCTGCTCTAGGCACACAAATAGAGGATGCCACATTTATTTACAATGACGGCTCCAAGACCACATTTGGTGTCAGGAGTGCCTATATTCTTGGTGACACCCTGATTAGATTTCTGCTTCCCGACAAGTGTTCAGTTTTCACTGCGGAGCTTTATGCTGTTCACCATGCTGTCCAATAAATTCGTCACCATCTAGGAATACAGAATATTATATGCTTGGATTTTCTCAGCTCTCTTCTCAACTTCCAGGCCCTTTATCCCATTCACCCTCCAGTCCACCAGACTCAGGACTGCCTCCACTTGCACTACTTGGGGGGCACCTATGTGGCATTCCTCTGGATCCCAGAGTATGTTGGTATACATGGAAATGAGGCAGCCGATATAGCGGCAAAGGCTGCAGTCTCTCTCCCTTGGCCCACTGTTCGCATGGTTCCCTTTGCCAATCTACAGAGCATTTTATGTCATCGTGTTGCTCTTTTATGGCGCACACGCTGGTCTGCACTCCAGGATAATAAATTATGGGACATTAAACCTCTTCTCTGTTCTTGTACCTCTTCCTTGCAGCCTCGTCATTGGAAGGAGGTAATTTTAACTAGACTCCAGATTGGGCACTGTCTTTTTAGCTACTGACATCTTTTGAGTGGTGCTCCTCTCCCGCTTTGTCCCTACTCAATCATGGATGGTGAGATACCTTTTACTTCAGTAGTGCTACTTTAATCTGCTATGCACCTGTTTACAGCTGTCGCCTGATATATATTCTGTTTTAGCAGATGATGTGCACTCCACCGATCCTGTCCTTGAGTCTATAAATGTTAGTGAGATGACGTCAGTCATTTGAAGGTCTCTTCAGGAAAAACAACCCCCCTTCAATAGCACTTTTCTCAGGTCTCCTTCCGTTTTTAGTTTCCCTTTCTGCTTCAGTTTCACTCCAATTCCTCTTGATTTACATTCTTGTTTTTATCCTCCAATAAGCCACAGAATGGGTACTTTTTTACAATGGTTGTTTTGCACCCTAAAACCATAATTAAAAATAAATAAATAAATAAATAAATAAAACAAAATAAAGACTTCAGCACCCACATTCCTTTCTGATTCCTCACACACCTATTCCCATTTGAATGTATCCTTGTGCACTGCCCAGCTTGCCCATCATCTTGAATGGTCTGTACTTTCTGAAACCTACTCAGGCAACCATTTCCCATGTGCCATCCATTACTGAATCCTATCGTACCTACGTGCACACCCAAGTGGGAGCTTACTAAGGCTGCTGTAAGAATGTTCCATTCCTCTCACCTCCTCTTTACCACACCTTGTCCCAGTCCATTGGTGGTCTGAGGTATGTGTCAATGCAATTCATGAGCTGACACGTGCTCTCCGAATTATTAATTGTCATCCTATGAGTACAGTGTAATTCATTATAATCAGATGTATGCGCAGTGTTGTTGTGTTCTTTGGGATATTAAAAAAGCTAGCTGGATTTCATGTACTAGTTCTTTTAACAGTTCTACCCCTGCCTCTGTTGTGTGGACCAACCTCTGACAGCTCTCTGGGACCAAGATCCATTCGCCAATTTCCAGCCTAACAACAATAGGGTCTACAATGAGAATGCCTGCTACTATCTCCAATACCTTGGGTCCCCATTTTGCTGAAATTTCGAGATCTTCCCACTATCACCCTGCCTTCCTCCATCGGAAATGGGTGGAGGCGGCCTGGCAATACCTTTCTCTTCTCAGAATCGTGAGTGCCACAATGTCGGCTTTACTATGGGGGATCATGCTCTCAGTTCATCCCAATCCTCCTCCGCAGGGCCAGACTGCAGATGTTGCAGAACCTTTCTGTTGTGGGCAAGTACTTTTTCGTTCAAACGTACAACCACATCTGGCAGAGGGCGCATTTCCCAGATGCTGGTGTGAAGCCACTGTCATACTCATACCTAAGGCCAGTAAGGACAAAAACCATCCTTCCAACTACTGCCCCATGATAGTAATTTGCGAGATTCAAGCCGGCATACCAGCTGAGCAAGAATCATACATTCTAATGACTGCACAGTGTGGATTTCGAGCATGCCGTTCTGCAGTTGACAATCTACTTACTTTGTCCACCCATGCCATGAATGGTTTTCTGTGGAAGTACCCGACTGTTGCCATATTTTTTGATTTGGAGAATGCCTACAACAACTACCGGAGAACTGGTATCCTCTGAACTCTTTACACATGGGGCTCCAGTGGCCCCCTGCCCCATCTCCTTCAGGAATTTTTAAAAGACAAAGTTTTCAAGGTGCGTGTGGGTTCTGCCTTGTCAGACACCTTTATCCAGGAAACTGGTGTGCCTCAGTGTTCTATCACGAGTGTCATCCTCTTTGCCATCACCATTAACCCTATAATGGCCTGTATCCTGTTGGGCACCTCCAGCTTCCTTTTTCTCGACAATTTTGCCATCTATTGCAGTTGTTGCACCCAAGTTTTAAGTGTCTGCCATTTCCTGATGGAATTCCCATTTATTTTAACTGTTTACATTTCCACTTGGATTTGCCATCTGAGTTACTTGCCGAGTTGTCGACCTCATTTTAGTTTTTATGGTGAAGGCCATTTAATTTTTAGTTCTTGACCTCTGTTTCTCTTTGGTGTACTTTATAGACCTTTCTCCAAGTCCCTATTTTTAGCTGACTTCTCTTACATTGATTGGGATTGATGTGTATTCATTTTTTGACTCCTCTCTGTCTTCAGGTTCTATGGTTTTGACTTGGGCATATATGACCCCAGTTGCTTTTTCCCCTTGAACAAAACAGCCCAATCCAATATCAAATTTACTGCTAACCAAAAATAGACTGGTATGAATTGAAGCCTAATATCCAATAACCTTGTCAGTTTGAGAGACCTGCTGTTCTTGTTTCAGAAAAAAAATCTCATAAATTTAAATGGTTAAAAAGTTATTAATGAAGATATGATTTCAAGCATCCCATTTTTATTTGATCACATTTTTAAAATCTGTGTTGATAAAGTTGCAGCCTGAAATTTTCTGAACAGGGTGATATTCTTACTTTCAAATATATTGCAATTGGAAGGATTTATCTAAAGTTCAAACCTTTTTAGAATAAATTGTAAATGGTGACAATGGGAAACTGGAACAGTTCTGTCGAAAATAAGGTGATGATATCAAAAGAGTAATCATCAAGCTTTTGCAAAATGCAGATACAAATCAATGAAACATGAAATAATTAGTCCTAAAAACCCAGTTTGATTCCCTTTATGATACTCTTGTTTTTTTTATTGATTAATTCATCATTTTCTTGTTATTGGCTCACAAATCACAGAGTTACAGTTTGGCATCTCGTGGAAAGGCTACAAACAGTTGTGATCAACACCAGACAAGGAAGATGAGAAGTGTATTCAGGAGAGGACGAACAGTGACAGTTGCAGGGGTGAAATCCCATGTGTGAATTATGAAGTGTGTCCCATATGATAACTGCACAAGTCATCCACAACTGTTAATGGAAGACATTAGGGTGTGAACAGTTAGGTACTGACCCATCGGCACTTTTATGTGACGGAGCAGAGCATAAGTACAAATGTGTATACTATATATTCCAAGGTTGCAAATTATATCTGGCATTATTCATATTATATGTTGTGGGAATAGACTACCCATGAGTAGCAACTCTCTCTCTCTCTCTCTCTCTCTCTCTCTCTCTCTCTCTCTCTCTCTCTTTGTGTGTGTGTGTGTGTGTGTGTGTGTGTGTGTGTGTGTGTGTGTGTGTGTGTGTGTGTGAGTGTACTAAATCACTCATACACACACACGCACACACACACACACACACACACACACACACACACACACACACACACACACACACACACTCACTCACTTATTCCATATCCTAATGCACCACTGGTGACATTATGATTTTCAGGGGAGATGGTAGGCACGACAAGGAATGGAAATTTTTCACACTCTGTCAGCACCATCCCACAGCCTCACCAAGGTTCCTGGAGGCCATCGCATCTATTGTCTGTGGGATGCTCTCCTGGAGCCACTCCTAGATACCTGGGTTTGCCATTGGTGATGTTACCATTCAGGTCTACACTGCTGTCACCATCTGTGGCTGCTGCTTCCAGCTGTGCCCGGATGTTGTGTAGGTCGTGCAAGGGCATGCCTGCTGCTGGGGGCATGCACCACATTGTTACATTCTCCTTCACAGACATTATTTTTAGCAATGAACTGAATGAGTTCTGAGAAGTTACTGCATATATAAATATGGTTGTTAGTAAGAACTGCAGAATAGAGGAGATGGATGAGAGACAATACGTGAATAAGGAGGTACTATGAAAGGATGGCAGTAGTGCTCGAAAACACACACACACACACACACACACACACACACACACACACACTCTGCATGATGAGTGAAATATTTTCTAATGTCCATAAATGATATCATATTCAGTTGCAAATCAGCCTTAATATAAATACTTTAGTTGAAACTTCATATCATATTAAAACTGTGGCAGGCTGAGACCTGAACTCAGAACTTTTGCCTTTTGCGGGCAAGTGCTCTACCAACTGAGCTACCCAGGCATGACACACGACCCACCTGAACAGCTTTAATTCTGCCAGTACCTTGCCTCCTACCTTCCAAACTTCACAGAAACTCTCCTGCAGACTTTGCAGAACTAGCACTGCTGGAAGAAAGGACACTGTGGAGACATGGCTTAGCCACAGCCTGGGGGATGTTTCCATAATGAAATTTTCACTCTACAGCAGTGCGTGTGCTGATACAAAGCTTTCTGGCATATTAGGAAGTCAAAGGCCCCAAGTTCGAGTCTCAGTCTGGCACACAGGTCAAATCTGCCAGGAAGTTTCATATTAGCATACATTCCACTGTGGAGTGAAAATTTCATTCTGGAATACGTCAGTTATTGGTTGTAACAACAATGGCAACAATGCTGCTGCCAAATGAGTGAACAACAGGGCAGTTAATTACAAATGACTTAATTGTAGTCATTTTTTCCACTCAGTGTAGGCAAAACTCAAAGATGTACACAGGTAGCACAAATGGAAAGTACCTTGAGAAATTTATTTAAGAAGCTACTTAATAGAGTTTTACTTTTTGTTTATGTTTGATTATTTTTGTCTATATTTCTTTCTTCCTATCTGCTCACATTTGTAGCTATTGTTAAGATTTATTGAATTAAATAGTATTTTGATAGTGAAGAATTAGAGAATTATTAGAGAAAACATAGACTATTATGTACAGAAATTCACACATCTTGATGTATCATACTACTAATGACTTTAGCCTTAAAGGAGAGCCTTTGTGATGGCAATATGTAAGTAATTAATAACTAAGTTGAATATTCTCCTCCAGATGCACATTGTAACGTATTTATGTGAAATGTTTCCCAGTGATAGGACACCAAGACAGCTGACCTGCATCTGCCATTATCATGGACCCTTTTTTATGCTGACGATGTGATACTGGCAGCAGAAAAGAAGCTTGATCTGCAGAGCCAGACTCAAAAATGGAGTGACCAGGTGGTGCAACACAGTTTGTGCCTTAATTTGAAGAAAACCAAGTACATGATATCAGACGGACATGAAATGGGAACGATCTTGATTAATGGTGAATATCTGACTCGTGTGAGTAAGTTTAAGTACCTTGGTTTCACGATACCTGTTGATGACCACCTCACCGAAGAGGTCAACACCACAACTCTGGCAGCCTGGATGAAATGGCAAACAACAACCAGAGTCATTTTCAACCACAGGATGAAAGTGCAATAGATTTTTGATTTTAAATTATCTGTCATTTGACCAGTTGCCTTGTATGGTTGTGAGTGCTGGCCAACTACAGTTGAGACAGAACGCCACCTCAGTGTAATGGAAACAAAGATGCTAAGGTGGACAGTGGGCCACACTAAGTTAGATCATGTTTCCAATAACAGCATTAGGAAACAGTTTGGTGTTGCACTGATCCAAGACAAGATGCGTTAGAGTCATCTTCAATGGTGTGGGTAGCTTTTACAGGCCGGTGATGACTCTGTTGCCAGAGTGAGTTAGATACTTGAAGTCATCGGCAGAAGACTCAAAGGATGACCTAAGCAACATTGAGCTGATACAGTTCATAAAGACCTTAAATACATGAACATCCACCCAGACACCCAGATTACAGCCCGTGATAGAGCAAATTGCAGACAGTGGACCCATGTAGCGGATCCCACAGGAATGCGGGACAAAAGCTGAAGGAAAAGAAGAAGAAGAAGTTTCTTGGTGATAGGTGCTGATAGGTAAAAATCAGTTAGTCAATCAGTAGAATTTTCATAGGTTAATTCTTCAATGTAATTGCAGTATGTATATTAGTCGCCACATTTCATGTGCTGAAAAGGTTCTGCTTATCTGTGTGGATCAGCTCTTCTGAGCTCACTACTTTTCCTTTTGTGTCAAAACATGCTGAAATAGATTTCTGCTGCTCAGTGTGTCCACTGTAGTAAGACACCAAGATAGTTTGAACTCTGTGTATTGCTTGTAACATACAATTTTAGATGACAGATGGACAATATCTGCACCTATTCCAGTCAGACAAGAGAATATACATCTATTGTATCATGGCAAGCATTTCGTGGATGTCACTGCAGTCACATTTTCTCCATGAACTTCATCCATAGCACCACAGAGCAGAAGTACTCGACACAGCATGTAGAAGTGCCCATTCGTGAATTGCCTCTCCGGCATCACAGAATCAGTACCACTCCGATCTACACAGAGTGTGAAACACCTCCTGAAAGTGTGGTGCTTGCTGCTTGCCAACTACCTTAACTCATGAACATCTTCCTTTGGCCAGCAGAGAGGAGAGAAGTGGACCTCTCATTCTCAGAATGACACATCATGCTTCACCACTACGGGCACACGTGCACGCAAGTTCCCCAGATATGTGATATGCAGATGAAGCCCCTCATTGGTCATAAAATGACATACAATTAGCATATGGAGGCAACATGTACAACAACCTAGAAGAAACAGTAAGAATGGAACACCAAGAATGAAGTGCTCCAATTAAAATGGTCTAACAAGGGAACAGTGTGGTGAATGAGTTTTTGCAATTTTTTATGTTTAATATAAGTAATGTCCTGAAATCCATTATTAATTTCCCAAAATAATTCAATGCACTTCTCAATAATTCTCAAGAAAATCTACTTTTAAGTTTTCCAACTGCCTTTAATATGTACAGTGAGGTCCTTTTCTGTCAATAGGTCATGCAGTAGGATGCTCATGTACCATGTAGGTGTTGCAGGTTCAAATCCCACCTATTGCAAATTTTTAAATAAAGGTTCCTGTGCTACTAGCAGTTCTGTAAACTTAAAATACACAAAAATAGAAAAAAATTCAGTGTGCAAGGCTGGTAATTATTGGTTTGCATCTCATTTCAAGCATTATTTTTTTCATTATTTCCCTTTTTTCCATTCACCTTGAATCACTAAGCCATTTAAATATAAAAATCAGCAGGTATCTGCAAGGTATCATATCGAGTTGCTATTTTTATCAAAAATGCACACCTCCAAATTATAATTACATATCACACACAAAATATATCATTGCAAATATACTTTTGAAATTTCTGATCTTTTATAAAAGAATAACTGATATGTTGTAAAAGATTCCTTAAATTAAAGGAAAGCATTAAAAATTAAATTCGTTTTCATCTTCACGTATTTTATGCTCCATGGGATATCCAATAAATATGCAAATTTGTCTAAAATTTGAGCAGAGCTAGGGATTTAACTTGTGCCAAACGCATTCTACTACACAGTCACATGACCTGTCAAAAAGAAGTGACCTCACTTCAACTTATTAAACGAGCTCAGAGAACTTCAAACTTTATTGTCTCCAGACGTTTTGAGAGTTGCATTGAACTGCTTTTGCCAACTGAATTTGATATTCAAACTTCATGTAACAAATATAAAAACACACTAAGTTCAAGTGTCATGTGGCCTCCTCTAAAGACAAGGATGTGAGCTTTCTTCCATGCTGTTCAATCTGTGCACTGAAAAATCTGTGATGGAGCTTAGAGAGGTTTGTGACTGGGCCTAAGATTCAGGATGGAAGGATATCAATGGTGAGATACACTGCTGGCATTGCTATTCTCAGAAGAAGTGAGAGAGAGTTACACAACATACTGAATGAAATGTACAATCTACTGATAACATAATACGGACAGAGTAAACTGAATGAAGACTGAAGTTCTGAATAAAGCAGAAGTGAGGCTACAGAAACCACAAAGATAAAGTGAAGGAACTAAACTGCCCTGGGAGCAAGAAAAAAATGTATAGTGGATGAAGCATTCTCCTTCCAGCACACTGTGCCTTGTGAGCTACTCCAGCTGCTGCTGTAGGCATCCTGTACACACCCAGATAATACACATTGTAGGAAGAAACTACCAATAAATAGCAGTTACATGTGTCAGTGTCTTTTATTAACACCCAAATCATTCGTACACCAACACTCTGACGCTGAGTGCCAAGTGAAAATCTGAATATAAACAAACACACGGAGAAGCTCAACATGATAAAAACCAGAAAAGACTATTTCGACATGCTGAGAAGTTTATAATGCATTAAAGTCTTCCCCCCCCCCCCTTGCCCACCCATGTAACACTGGAGCCAGTATGTGCGAGGATGGTGGGCAGTTCCCCATTGAGACTGCGGACTACCCTAATATCAGTATATAGGACACAAGTGCCACAATATGCTGAACTGAAAGTGGCATCCCACAAACCTCACAGAGTGGTGGATCCTCCCACTGGAGGGGGCAGCCATGTGCTAGAGGGCTATGTCCAATGTGCTGGTAAGTAGACCCTCCTTCCAGCAGTGCTGTCCCGCACTCATCTGGACCATTTCGTTGCCGGCAAGTCCCGTGGTGGAGTACGGCCATTGCCATTGCCATCCATGATCGCCGTTGAGCTTTGCAACACATTAAGAGGCACCCATCCATAGCCAGCCTTACTACCTTTAGACGCCTTCACGCTAAAGCCCGTTATTTAATCAAACAGAGCAAGCGGATATGTTGGGAACGATTCGTTTCTTCCCTTGGTTCCACTGTCCCTCTGTCACGGGTATGGGCTACACTTCGCTCTCTCCAAGGTTGCCATCGGCAGTCCACCCTCCCAGGCCTTCACCTCCCAGATCGCATTTGTACGGACCCATTAGTTCTCGCAGAACATCTTGCGACCCATTTTGCAGTGGCATCAGCGTCAGCCTCCTATCCAGCTGCTTTCTTTCATCAAAAACAGCAGGCTGAAGCTCTCAGCTTATGTTTCACCACTTGTGAGCCAGAATCTTACAATGAACCTTTTACTGAATGGGAATTTCTCTCTGCTCTATCTTCTTCTCATGATATGGCCCCTGGCCCAGATTCCATTCATAACCAACTGCTTCAACATCTCAGTGCTCCACAACGGCAACATCTTCTTCGGGTGTTTAACCATATCTGGCTCCAGGGTGACTTCCCTTCTCAGTGGAGGGATAGCATTGTGGTTCCTGTCCTTAAGCCTGGTAAGAACCCCCTGTCTGTTGACACCTATCGACCAATTAGTTTGACCAATGTTGTTTGTAAGTTACTTGAACGTATGGTAGCCCGTCGGCTCACTTGGGTTCTCGAATCTCGGGATCTATTGTCCCCTTACCAGTGTGGCTTTCGAGAGGGAAGATCTCCAATCGATCATTTACTTTGCTTGGAATCCGCAGTTCAGCAGGCTTTTTCCCACCGCCGTCATTTGGTTGCAGTGTTTTTTGACCTTCGCAAGGCCTATGACACGGCCTGGCGCCATCACATCTTACTAACCCTTCATCAGTGGGGTCTTCGGGGCCCACTCCCGATTTTTATCCACCAGTTCCTGATCCATCGGTCATTCAGAGTTCGAGTTGGTACTGCTTTTAGTTCTCCACAGACCCAGGAGACGGGCATCCCACAGGGTTCTGTCTTGAGTGTCCTTCTTTTCCTCATTGCTATCGATGGACTTGTGGCCTCTGTCGGTCCCTTGGTAGCTCCTGCCCTGTATGTGGATGATTTCTGCATTTGGGTTAGTTCCTCCTCGATGGCAACTGCAGAACAACAGCTCCAGTTGGCTATACGGCATGCCTCTGCATGGACCCACTCACACGGATTTCAATTCTCTCCTTTAAAATCGTGGGTGTTCCACTTCTGTCGCTGTACTATGGTCCACCCTGATCCAGAGCTCTATCTTGCTGCACAACAATTGCCTGTGGTTCCACAGTTTCGTTTCCTGGGTCTTCTTTTCGACAACAAGCTCACTTGGCTGCCCCATATCAGACTCCTGAAGGTAGGATGTTTCCGTAAACTCAATCACCTTCGCTTCCTTGCCCACTCCTCTTGGGGTGCGGACCATACCCTCCTCCTCCGTCTTTATCGTGCTCTAGTTCTGTCTCGTTTGGACTATGGTTGTCAAGTTTATGGTTCAGCTGCTCCTTCCACACTGCACGTGCTGGATCCAGTCCACCATCGTGGTATCCGTTTGGCCACCGGTGCCTTCCCTACTAGCCCTGTTGATAGTCTCCTGGTTGAAGCTGGGATCCCCCCCCTTTCTGTTCAGCGGTCCCAGCTTCTGGTGTTTTATGCCCTCACTATCCGTTCTCCTCCCACTCATCCTTCCCATTCTATCCTGTTCCCAGTCCAAGGACGTCGCCCACCCGACTCCCGCCCTCGGGCGGGTTTACCGGTTGGGCTGCACCTTGCATCTCTTTACAGTGATTTTCAGCTTCCTCCTTTGTCCTGTCTTCCTTGCTCCCTCCCCTCCACCCCTCCTTGGTTAGTTCCTCGGCCTCAAATTCGGATGGATCTCCGCCGTGGTCCGAAAGATTCCATCCCCCCAGTGGTGTTCCGTGCCTTTTTCCGCCAAATTTTATGGGAGTTTTGGCATGCTGTTGTTTTTTACACTGATGGCTCTAAATCTGCTAATCATGTTGGGTATGCCTTCATGTCCTCTGTTGGAACGGAAAATCATCTGCTGCCACCTACAAGTGGGGTCTTTACTGTGGAATTGATGGCAATTTCCCAGGCACTTACCTTTATTAAACAGTCCCAACACAACCGCGTTTTGTTATGTACAGACTCGATGAGTGGCCTTCTTGCTATTGACCGGTGTTTTTCGCACCATCCCTTGGTCTCTGCCATCCATGACCATCTCGCTGATACTCACCGTGCTGCTTGTTCTATTGACTTCCTTTGGGTCCCTGGCCATGTGGGTATCCCGGGTAATGAGCTTGCTGATCGTTTGGCTGGGGGAGCAGTTACTTACCCCCCATTTTCTGTAACCCCTCCTGCAGCGGATTTATGGCTTCACATCAAATCCCACTTCGCACAGTCATGGGCCAATTCTTGGGAGGCTACTCCACTGTCTAATAAACTTCGTGCAATTAAGGTGAAACCAGGCACATGGCGTTCTTCCTTTCGCCTCTCGCGAAAGGACTCGACCACACTGTGTCGTCTCTGCATTGGCCATACCAGGCTGACCCATGGTTTTCTTTTGCGTGATGAGCCACCCCCGCTATGTGGTTGTGGCGCCTTCCAGTCAGTAGCCCACATTTTGGTTGATTGCCCCCTTCTTTTGGCTCTGCGTGTTAAGTACAGACTCCCCCACACTTTACCTTTGATGTTGGCTGACGATTCCCGGATGGTCTCCCTGGCTCTCGGTTTCCTCCGGGAGAGTGGGTTTTATTCGCAGTTTTAAGGTTTTTAATGTCTCTCTGGTGTTGGTGCAGGGCGGTGAGTGTTTGGGTGTCTCCCACTGTAGGTAGTGTTCAGAGATTCCCGATTCACCTCACTGACCGGAATTCTTTTTCTTCCCCTTTTACTCTGTTTTTACGCCCTTTTTTTTAAGGCTTGGTTAGTCTTTCTATTCCCATATGTACTTTGTGCATTATAGCAGTTGTATCTTTTAAGTCGCAGGTGGTCTTGCCTATGCTGCTTCAGCATAGTGTTGGGTTCGTTTCTCTTGCCAACTTCCCTCATTTATTTTCTACCAATGACAATGTGACTGCCCTTTTACGTTTTTCCCTTTTTCCGTTTTATTGTCCTGACTTTTCTGAGATGTCCCGTTAGCAGAATGGAGTATATTTGAAACAAGGGACTGATGACCTTGCTGTTTGGTCCCTTACACCTCAAACAACCAACCAACCAACCTTCCAGCAGTGAGGCTGACATGAAGTCTGCCATGCCATTGAGGTTGATTTGAGAGACCGCAGTTGGTTTTCTGTCACATTCAACAATTCAGTCTCCCACTGATGCATGATGCATCTGTGAGAAAATGGGATGGTGGCATGCAACAGGTGGGACATTGATGGACAGCACAATCACAACATGCTTCCTTGGTGACTTTGTTAGCCATGTTGTTGTCCTGTATCATGATGTGGCCAGGTATCCAGCAAAGGGCTACCTCCTTATCACAGTGTTGGAGCCACGGCAAGGAGTCGTGGATGAGCTGAAGAGCTGGTCGACTGGATACATTTGGTAAAATGCTTGCAGTGCACTAAATGAGTCAGGACACACAAGAAAACTTGTATGAGGATGGCTGTGAACCCTCTCCAGTGATATCAATATGCCATATAATTCCAATTCATAATTTATAAATTCTTCCGAAAGACACACTTTAAAAACCCTATCAGGGAAAACAGCAGAACAACCGAGGACATTCCCTTGCTGGGATCCATTTGTATAAACTATGATTAAACTGTAGTACATACTTAAAATGGACAAAAACAAAGTTATAAAAATATAATCTGGTGTCCAAGTTTTCTTGTACTGCGTAAAGCCAAAAATCATTTTGGGCCTCTGTAGATGCCAAAGCGGCAATGCATTCCATCCTTTGCTTGGTTGCATGGAGCCAATTCATGAACAGCCATTCAATGTTTCATCGGACCACTGAACTAAATGTGATGACCGAGGTGACACTGAATTTTTTCAGCACCTGGCGAGCCACAAGGATATGTCGCCGAATCCGGAGTGATAAGGGGTACACTCTGGTGACTCATTAGGACGCTACAGTCCTTGCCTGGTTTCCAGAAAGGAATTAATATTGCCTCCTTCCAAGTCGTGTTATACTGTCCATCAAAGCAGATCCGATTGAAACAAGAGAGAAGCTCTCCTTTCACTTCAGGGCACAGATGACGAAACATGGCATAATGGATCTCATCAGGTCCTGGAGGAGTGTCTCTGTCTGCAGACAAAGCTGATTCACTTCCAACATGGAGAACTGTATGTTGTAGATTTCTTCATTATGCAAGAAGAAACTGAACTTCCTCATCTCTGCAGCCTTCCAGAATACTTGAAAAGCAGAAGCTTGTCTGGATAACATAGTAACAGTTTAGGTTTCAGCTGAACAATTGTTTACTATGTCTTCAGGTGTGTCCACAAAGACGCCATTTCATAACAAGGTCATAAGGGGACGTGTACTACCCTTGATGAAATCCGCAATACTGATTCCCAAATTTGTGCAGTGGAAGTGGACTGATTAATGGGAGTCGTGAATTCCCTCCAGGAATCTCTTCTGTTCTTTTGTCATTCACGAGGCATGTACTCATGCAGATCTGAAGACATGAAGGTTTTCTGTAGTTGGACAGTGTTTGAAGTTCCACAGAGCTATTTGTCTGGCCCAACTGCCAATCGACAGTCGTCATTACACCAGGTTAGAGGCCACTGTCTGAGATGGTTACTAGACCCAGGAATGGACTCTGCGGCAGCACATAATATCTCAGAAGTGATATCGGTCACCATCTCCTGTACACAATACTTTTGTTCAGAAATAACGTGTTGACTGCACAGCAACCAATTTCCCTTTGTAGCATCCATCTACGTGGTCTCCTGTCAGCCAACACCCCAGTTGGCAGGCAGATCCACACTGGGAAATGGTCACTAGAATGTAAATCTGTAGCCACTTCCCACTGAACTGAGTCTGCAATAGCTGGGGAACAAAAACCAAGATCAATCGCTGAAAGAGACCCTATACCTGTGGGAAAGTGTGTCACCTGACTTGCATTCAGAAGGCAGTAGTTCTCAGAATGGACGGGTTGCTCTATCATCCATGCCATGGAGCAATTAGGAGCCAAGGGCCATCGCACATTGTGTGCATTGAGGTCTCCCACAAGGAGGAAAGAGATTGGGAGTGCCTGGAAGAGATCTACTGCTGCCTTTGCATCCAATGCATCATTAGGTGGAAGGTATAGAGAACACACTGTGATATTAAAGGGTGCAACAACTTTCATGGCAATTGCTTGAATGATCATGGTAAGGGGGACAGGAGAGGAGCAGCATCTGTTCTCAATGAAAAAGCGACTCCACCTTTAGCCCTCTCTCCAGTAGTATTATCCTTCATGTATGAGTGGTAACCCTGTAATACAGGTGTGTCGGTGACATTAAGATTCGTTTCTTATAAGCAGATGCAGAACGGTTTCTCCTGAAGCAGGACGCTGTTGTTGTTGTTGTTGTTGTTGTTGTGGTCTTCAGTCCCGAGGCTGGTTTGATGCAGCTCTCCATGCTACTCTATCCTGTGCAAGCTTCTTCATCTCCCAGTACCTATTGCAACCAACATCCTTCTGAATCTGCTTAGTGTATTCATCTCTTGGTCTCCCTTGACAATTTTCTCCCTCTACGATTTTTACCCTCCACGCTGCCCTCCAATACTAAATTGGTGATCCCTTGATGCCTCAGAACATGTCCTACCGATTGATACCTTCTTCTAGACAATTTGTGCCACAAACTCCTCTTCTCCCCAATTCTACTCAACACCTCCTCATTTGTTATGTGATCTACCCATCTAATCTTCAGCATTCTTCTGTAGCACCACATTTCGAAAGCTTCTATTCTCTTCTTGTCCAAACTATTTATTGTCCATTTTTTACTTCCATACATGACTGCACTCCATACAAATACTTTCAGAAATGCCTTCCTGACACTGAAATCTATACTTGATTTTAACAAATTTCTCTTCAGAAACGATTTCCTTGCCATTGCCAGTCTACATTTTATATCCTCTCTACTGCGACCATCATCAGTTATTTTGCTCCCCAAATAGCAAAACTCCTTTACTACTTTAAGTGTCTCATTTCCTAATCTAATTCCCTCAGCATCACCTGACTTAATTTGACTACATTCCATTATCCTCATTTTGCTTTTGTTGATGTTAATCTTATATCCTCCTTTCAAGACACTGTCCATTCCATTCAACTGCTCTTCCAAGTCCTGTGAGGTTTGCTGATGACATAGTAATTCTGTCTGAGACAGCAAAGTTTTTATTTCTTCTCCATGGATTTTAATTCCTACTCCAAATTTTCTTTTGTTTCCTTTACTGCTTGCTCAATATACAGATTGAATAACATCGGGGATAGGCTACAACCCTGTCTCACTCCCTTCCCAACCACTGTTTCCCTTTCATGTCCCTTGACTCTTATAACTCCCATCTGGTTTCTGTACAAAGTGTAAATAGCCTTCGTTCCCTGTATTTAACCCCTGCCACCTTCAGAATTTGAAAAAGGGTATTCCAGTCAACATTGTCAAAAGCTTTCTCTAAGTCTACAAATGCTAGAAATGTAGGTTTGACTTTCCTTAGTCTATCTTCTAAGATAAGTCGTAGAGTCAGTATTGCCTCATGTGTTACAATATTTTTACAGAATCCAAACAGATCTTCCCTGAGGTCAGCTTCTACCAGTTTTTTCATTCATCTGTAAAGAATTCGTGTTAGTATTTTGCAGCTGTGACTTACTAAACTGATAGTTCGATAATTTTCACATCTGTCAACACCTGCTTTCTTTGGGATTCGAATTATTATATTCTTCTTGAAGTCTGAGGGAATTTTGCCTGTCTCATACATCTTGCTCACCAGAAGGTAGAGTTTTGTCATGACTGGCTCTCCCAAGGCTATCAGTAGTTCTAATGGGATGTTGTTTACTCCCGGGGCCTTGTTTTGACTTAGGTCTTTCAGTGCCCTGTCAAACACTTCACGCAGTATCATATCTCCTATTTCATTGTCATCTACATTCTCTGGATTTCTATAATATTGTACACAAGAATGATATTCATTAAATTCCACTGCAACACAGAAGTGCCTGTGGAAGCCATTGTTTAGGGATGGTTGTCCTTTTCTTTCTCCATCAGAGGTATTGATTTATTTTGGAGGTCAGGGGGAACTTTAGCAGGTTCACGGCTCTCTGGTTCCTCTGACTGGAGGTCCATATCCTCCACAGCATAGTCCCCATCAGAGAGGAGGGAGCTTGCTGATCCGAAGGTGTAACTACACTTTCTTGGATTTGGAACAACTTTTCAAAGGACAATTTTATTTACTGATGGTAGAAGGTGGTTGCCTGGGTTGCAGGGATGGCTTAGTTGGCTTCTTATGGTGGGTAGTAGTATGTGGCTTAGGTGGAAAGCCCATTGCTGATGCTTTCGAACAACTTCAGTTTCAAGTGGAGAATTTCCCCCACAGGTACACCCACAAATGCATGTACTCATACTTGAACCTATGGTCTGAGTAAGTGTGAAGGCATCACACTTAGTGACTGGCATCTTAAGGGCTGAATTAACAGATGTAGCAAAGACCCAGAGGTTGTGTAGCTTTGAAAGCTCTTTTAGCTTCACCATAGAGTATGCATCTCTTCACTTTCAATTCCTGAATTTTCCTTTCCTCGTTGTAAGCCTCATACATTCTGCTCCACACTGGGTGACCCCTGGGAAAGTTTAGACATTTCAGAGGAAGTGTACAAGAATGGCCTGATTCATGAGCTGAGCCTCCACAATTGCTCATAACATCCCATAGTGGTATGGCCAAATTGTTGACATTTGTAGAATTACATTGCGTCAGGAACAAATGGGTGAACCTTAAGACAGATATAGCCTGCAAGGAATGTTCTGCTAATTCTGGAGTATTAAACATTAGAACAGACGTTGCTGATTTTTCCAGTTTTCCATTGACTCTCTTCTTACAGTTCTGCACTTCTGTGATGCCCATATTTTTCCATTCATCATGTAACTCTGTGGGTTCCACTTCCAAAATATTAGAGGAGGTTACCACACCCCTACAAAAGTTAGGGGTGTTATGTAACTCAGACTTGACTGGGTAGTCAGGTAAGGCCTTACATCCCAGAAGCTTAGATACTTGGTTCCAAATAGCAGTTTCAACTGGAAGTTGTTTCATTACAAAGTTGTTTGACATTTTTTGGAACCCAGCAATACCTTCCAATGCCTTATGAATGTAGAAATGGGAGACCTTCACAAAGGTTCCTCCTGCTCGCTTGATTACAGTGGAAATGGTATGGCACACTAATGCCCTCTTAACGTCATAATGAGACTTCTTTTTGAAGGACTGACAAACTGAGCTATTTTGATGAGTGGTTATATGTATTACCTGACAGTACACCTACCATGTCAGTAGTAATAGTTTGATGGGACCATTCCATAGGGATGCTAGGGAAACAGCTGTTGACACAGGCAGTGGCCTGCATGCTAGAGCAATCCTTATACAACTGGGCTGCAGCAGGTGTCCCAGAGGTTGCCTGCTGGTTTTACCTCAACAGCCACTCACCTCATCAGGATGTAACACATCTTGAGGGTAAGGTTTTTTCTTTTTTAAATAGAGGTATGTACTTTCTTCATGGTCCAGGTGGTGAAGCCACCATGAAGGTAGACTGAAATGGGCTGCAGAAAGCATCCTTCACAACATTCACCATCTGTAGATGTTATTCCTGCACAGCTGTATATACCATCTTTATTATCTGACCTTGGTGAAGGGGGACTGGAAGGCCCTGAAAGCCGTCCTCGCAACATTCAACATCTGTAGATGTAATTCCTGCACAGCTGTATATATCACCTTTATTTTCTAACCTAGGTGAAGGAGGACAGGAAAGGGCTGATGAAAGCCTCCATACCAATAATCACCATCTGTAGATGTAGTTTACGCACAGCTGTATATATCACCATTACTTTCTAACATTGGTGAAGGGGGACTGGAAGGGTCTGAAATAGTCCTTCCCAACATTCACCATCTGTAGATGTCATTCCTGCACAGCTGTATGTATCAACTTTATTTTCTAACCTTGGTGAAGGGGGACCGGAAGCAGTTGAAGGACTCCTTCCCAACAGTCACCTTCTGTAGACGTAATTCCTGCACATTTGTATACATCACCTTTATTTTCTATCTGATATATTTTCTAACGTAGGCATACAATGACTGGAAGTGGCTGCAGCAAGCTTCCTTACCAACAGTCACCATGTGTAGATGTAATTCCTGCACAGCTGTATATATCACTTTTATTTTCTAACCTTGGTGAAGGGGGACTGGAAGGGGCAGAGAGCTGCCTTCCCAAAATTCACCATCTGTAGAAGAAATTCCTGCACATCTGTATATATCACCTTCATTTTCTAACTTTGGTGAAGGGGGATGGAAGGGGTTGAAAGCCACCTCCCCAAAATTCACTATCTGTAGATGTAGCTTTTGCCCAGCTGTATATAACACCTTTATTATCTAACCTCGGTGAAGGGGGACTGGAAGGGGCTGAAAGAGTCCTTGCCAACATTCACCATCTGTAGATGTAATTCCTGCACAGCTGTATATATCACCTTTATTTTCTATCCTTTGTGAACAGGGATTGGAAGGGGCTGAAAGCCTCCTTCCAAACATTAACCATCTGGAGATGTAATTCCTACACAGCTCTATATATCACGTTTATTTATTAACCTTGGTGAACGGGGACTGGAAGGGCCTGAAAGCCTCCTTCCCAACATTCACCATCTGTAGATGTAATTCCTGCACGGCTGTATATATTACCTTTATTCTCTAAACTTGGTGAAAGGGAACTGGAAGGGGCTGAAGGGCTCTTTCCCATGGTTCACCATCTGTAGATGTGGTTTCTGCACATCTGTATATATGTC
Source organism: Schistocerca serialis cubense (assembly GCF_023864345.2). NCBI lineage: Eukaryota > Metazoa > Arthropoda > Insecta > Orthoptera > Acrididae > Schistocerca > Schistocerca serialis. The sequence goes on from NC_064640.1 coordinate 1,064,476,223, forward strand.
CAATATAGTCTAACCTATCCGTACGATGACAGGATGTGGCTGCAGGAAGACTCCTTACCAACGATCATCATCTATAGATGTAATTCCTGCACAGACTTATATATCACCTTTTTTTCTATTCTTGGTGAAGGGGTATTGAAGGGGCTGGAAGCCTCCTTCCAAACATTCACCATCCGCAGATGTAATTAGTGCACAGCTGTTTATATCACTTTAATTCTCTATTTTTCGTAAGGGGGACTGGAGGGAGCTGAAAGCATCCTTCCAAACTTTCGCCATCTGAAGATGTAATATGTGCACAGCTGTATATATAACCTTTATCTTATATCCTTGGGGAAGGCGACCTGGAAAGGACTGAAAGCCTCCTTCCCAACATTCAACATCTGTAGATGTAATTCCTGCCCAGCTGTATATGTCACCATTATTGTCTAACATTGGTGAAAGAGGATTGGAAGCGTCTGACGAAAGTCTCTTTAGCAAAAATCACCATCTGTAGATGTAGTTTCTGTACAGCTGTATATATCTTCTATATAGTCTAACCTAGCTGTACGAAGACTGGATGTGGCTGCAGGTAGCCTCCTTACCAACAATCACCATCTGTAGATGTAATTCCAGCCGGGCTGTATATATCACCTTTAATCTCCAACCTTGGTGAAGAGGCACAGGAAGGGTCTTAAAGCCTCATTCCCAACATTAACCATCTGTAGATGTTATTCCTGCACAGCTGCATATATCACCTTTATTTTCTGAACTTGGTGAAGGGGGACTGGAAGAGGCTGAAAGCCTCCTTCCCAACATTCACCAACTGTAGATGTAATTTTTTCACAGCTGAATAAGTCTCCCTGATTTTCTAACCTAGGGGAATGGGACAGGAAGGGGCTGCAGAAAGCCTCCTTACCAACAATCACCATCTGTAGATGTAGTTTCTGCTCCCCTGTATGTATGTCCTGTATTTTCTAACCTAGCCGTATGATGACAGGAAGTGGCTGCAGGTAGCCTCCTTTCCACCAATCACCATCTGTAGATGTAATTCCTGCACAGCTGTATTAATCACCTTTATTATCTAACCTTGGTGAAAGGGGACTGGAAGGGGCTGAAAGCCACCATCCCAACATTCACCATCTGTAGACGTAATTCCTGCACAGCTGTATATATCACCTTTATATTATAACCTTGGTAAAGGGGGACTGGAAGGGGCTGATAGACTCTTTCCCAACATTCACCACCTGTAGATGTAATTCCTGCACAGCTGTATATATCACATTTATTTTCTAATCTTGGTGAATGGGGACTGGAGGGGCTGAAAGCCTCCTTCACAACATTCATCATCTGTAGATGAAATGCATGCACAGCTGTATATATCACCTTTATTATCTATCATTTGTAAAGGGGGACTGGAAGGGGCTGAATGCCTCCTTCACAACATTCACCATTTGTAGATGTAATTATGTGCAGCTGTATAAATTACCTTTCATTTATAACCTTGGTGAAAGGGGACTGGAAGGGGCTGAAAGTCTCCTTCCCAACACTCACTATCTGTACATGTAAAACCCGCACAGCTGTATATATCACCTATATATTATAACCTTGGTAAAGAGGGACTGGAAGGGGCTGATAGATTCTTTCCCAACATTCACCATCTGTAGCTGTAATTCCTGCACAGCTGTAGATTTCACCTTTATTTTCTAACCTTGGTTAAGGGGGACTGGAAGGGGCTGAAAGCCTGCTTCCATACATTCACCATCCGTAGATGTAATTCCTGCACAGTTGTATATATCACCTTTAATTTCTAACCTAGGTGAAGGAGGACCAGATGTGGCTGCAGGAAGACTCCTTACCAACAATCACCATCTGTAGATGTAATTCCTGCACAGCCGTATATATCACCGTTATTCTCTATCATTGGTGAAGGGTGACTGGAAGGGGCTGAAAGCCTCTTTCCAACATTCACAATTTGTACATGTAATTCCTGCACAGCAGTATGTATCACCTTTATTTTCCTATCTTAGGTGAAGTAGGACTGGAAGGGGCCGCAGCAAGCCTCCTTACGAACATTCACCAAATGCAGATGTAATTTCTGAACAGCTGTATACATCTCCTTTAATTTCTAACCTTGGTGAAGGGGGACAGGAAGGGGCAGCAGAAAGCCTCCTTACAAACTTTCATGATCTGTATACGTAATGTCTGCACAGGGGTATATATGACCTTTATTTTCTAACCTAGGTGAAGGAGGACTGGAATTGGCTGCAGGAAGTCTCCTTACCAACACTCAACAACTGTAGAAGTAACATCTGTACAGAAGTATGTATCTCCTGTATTTTCTAACCTACGTGAAGGGGACTGGAAGGGGTGCAGAAAGCCTCCTTTCCATCATTCACCAGCTGTAGACGTAATTCCTGCACAGCTGTATATATCACCTTTATTTTCTAACCTCGGTGAAGGAGAACTGGAAAGGGCTGCACAGAGTATTGTTACCAATTTTCACCATCTGTAGATGTAATTTCTGCACAGCTGTATATACCTACTTTAATTTATATCATAGATGAAGGAGGACTGGTAGGGGCTGAAGAAAGATTCTTTACCAACATTCATGATCTGTAGATGTAATTTCTGCACAGCTGTATATATCACCTAAATTTTCTAACCTTGGTGAAAAGAACTGGAAGGGGCTGAGATGCAACTTCACAACATTCGCTATCTGTAGTTGTAATCCCTGGTGAGCTGTATGTATCCCTTTAATTTTCTAATTTTGCTGCAGTGGGACAGGAAGGGGCTGAGAGACTCCTTAAAAACATTCACCATCTGTAGATGTAATTTCTGCGCAACTGTATATATCACCTTTATTTTCTAACCTAGGTGAAGGGGGACTGGAAGGCGCTGAAAGCCTCCTTAGCAACAATCACCATCTTTAGATGTAGTATCTGCACGCCTGTATATATGTCCTTCATTTTCAAATGTAGCCGTACGATGACAAAGTGCCTGCTGGAAGCCTCCTTACCAACAATCACCATCTGTAGATGTAATCCCTGCACAGCTGTATATATAACATTTATTTTCTATCCTTGTTGAAGGGGCACTGGAAGGGGCTGGATTCCTCCTTCGCAACATCATTATCTGTAGATGTAAATCTTGAAAAACTGTATATATCACCTTTATTTTCTAACCTTGGTGAAGGGAGATTGGAAGTGGCTGAAAGCCTCCTATCCAATGTTCACTATCTGTAGATCAAGTTTCTGCACAGCTGTATATATCTGCTATATTTTCTAACCTAGCCATATGATGACCGGAAGTGGCTGCAGGAGACCTCCTCACCAACAATTACCATCTGTATATGTTATTCCTGCACAGCTGTACATATCACCTTTATTTTCTAACGTTGGTGAAGGGGACTGGAAGAGGCTGAAAGCCTCATTCCCAACATCAGTATTGGTAGATATACTTCCTGGGCAGCTGTATATATCGCCTATATTTTCTAACCTTGGTGGAAGGGGACTGGAAGGGCCTGAAAGCCTCCTTGTCAACATTCACCATCTGTAGATGTAATTTCTGCACATCTGTATATATCACCATTATTTTCTAACCTAGGTGATGTTGTATTGGAAGCAGCTGCAGAAAGCCTCTTTACCAACATTCACCATCTGAGTAAGTTATTTCTACACAGCTGTATATATCACCTTTATTTTCTAACGTAGGTTAAGGAGGACAGGAATTGGCTGTAGGAAGTCCCCTTACTAACACTCAACATCTGTAGATGTAATATCTGTACAGCTGTATGTATCTCCTGTATTTTCTAAACTACATGAAGCGGTCTGGATGGGGTGCAGAAAGCCTCCTTTCCAACATCCACCAGCTGTACCCGTAATTTGTGCACAGCTGTATCATCACCTGTATATTTTAACCTAGGTGAAGGAGGAGTGAAAGGGGCTGCAGAAAGCCTCCTTACCATCATTCACCATCTGTAGATGTAATTTCCGCACAGCCGTATATATCTCATTTATTTTCTGACCTATATGAAAGAGGACTGGAATGGGTTGCAGAAAGCCTCCTTACCAACATTCACCATCTGTAGATGTAATTTCTGCACAGCTGTATATATCACCTATATAATCTAAACTCAGTAAAGAGGGACTGGGAGGGGCTGAGGGACAACTTCACTACATTCGCCATCCGTAGATGTAATTCCTGGTGAGCTGTATATATCACTTTTATTTTCTAACCTTTCTGTAGGGGGACAGGAAGGGGCTTAGAGCCTCCTTAACAACATTCACCATCTGTAGAAGTAATTCCTGCACAACTGCATATATATCACCTTTATATCCTAACCCTGCTGAAGATGGACTAAAAGTGGCTGAAAGCCTCATTCCCATCATTCACCATTTGTAGGTGTAATTGCTGCACAGCTGTATATATCACCTTTATTTTCTAACCTAGGTGAGGAAGGACTGGAAGGTGCTGAAAGCCTCCTTCCCAACATTCACTATCTGTAGATGTAATTCCTGCACAGCTGTATATATCTCCTATATTTTTTAATCTTGGTGAAGGGGGATTGTAAGGGGCTGAAAGCCTCTTTCCAAATATTCACCATCTGAACATGTAATTAATGCTTAGCTGCATATATATAACCTTTCCTTTCCAACCTTATTGAAGGGGGACTGAAAGGGTCTGAAAGCCTCCTTTCTGACATTCACCATCTGTAGATGTTGTTCCTGCACAGCTGTATATATCACCTTTGTTGTCTATCCTCGGTGAAGGGCGACTGGAAGGGCCTGAAAGCCTACTTCCCAACATTCACCATCTGTAGATGTAATTCCTGCACAGCTGTATATGTCTCCTATAATTTCTAACCTAGCCGTACAGTGATTGGGAGTGGTTGCAGGAACCATCCTTACCTACAATCACCATATGTAGATGTAGTTTACGCACAGCTGTATATATCACCTTCATTTTCTAACCTAGGTGAAGCGGGACAGGAAGGTCCTGAAAGCCTCCTTCACAACATTCACCATCAGTAGATGTCATTCCTGCACAGCTGTATATATATCCTTTGTTTTCTAACCCTGGTGAAGGGGGACTGGAAAAGGCTGAAAGCCTCCGTCCCAACACCACCAGCAATAGATGTAATTTTTGCACAGTTGTATATATCTCCTTTATTTTCTAACTTAGGTAAAGGTGGACAGAAACGGGCTGCAGAAAGCCTCCTTCACAACATTCGCCACCTGTAGATGTAATTCCTGCACAGCTGTATATAACACCTTTATTTTCCAACCTTTGTAAAAAGGGACTGTAAGGGGCTGATAGGCTCCTCCCAACATTCACCAACTGTAGATGTAATTCCAGAATGGCTGTATATATTACCATTATTTTCCAAACCGGGTGAAGGGGGACTGGAAGGGGTGAAAGGCTCCCTCCCAACATTCACCATCTCTAGATGTAACTCCTGCAAAGCTAGATGTATAACAACTTTACTTTCTAACCTTGGTGAAAGGGGAACAAAAGGGGTTGAAGGACTCCTTCCCAACATTCACCATCTGTAGATGTAATTCCTGCACATTTGTATGCATCACCTTTATTTTCTAACCTTGGTGAAGGGGTACTGGAATGGGCTGATTACCTCCTTACTAACATTCACCATCTGTAGATGTAATTTTTGCGCAGCTGTATACATCATCTTTATTTTCTAACCTTGGTGAAGGGGGACTGAAGGGGCTGAAAGTCTCCTCCCCAACATTCACCATCTGTAGATGTAATTTTTGCACAGCTGTATATATATCTGTTTATTTTCTAACCTAGGTGAAGGAGGACTGGAAGGTGTTGATGAAAGGCTCCTTGCCAAAAATCACCATCTGCAGATGTAGTTTCTGCACAACTGTATATATCTCCAATATAGTGTTACCTAGCAGTAGGATGAATGGATGTGGCTGCAGGAATGCCCCCAACCAACATGCGCCATCTGTAGATGTAATTCCTGCACAGCTGCATATATCACCGGTGTTTTCTGACCTTGGTGACGGGGGACAGAAAGGGGCTGAAAGCCTGTTTCCGAATATTCACCATAAGTAGATGAAATTCCTGCACAGCTGTATATATTTCCTTTACTTAGCAATCTTGGTGGAGGAAACTGGAAGGGGTTGAAAGCCTCCTTCCCAACATTCACCATCTGTAGATGTATATCCTGCACAGTTGTATATGTCACGTTTTTTTTTTCTAACCTTGGTGAAGGGGGATTGGAAAGGGCAGAAAGCATCCTTCCCAACATTCACCATCTGTAGATGTAATTTTTTCACAGCTGAATAAGTCTCCCTGATTTTCTAACCTAGGGGAAGGGGACAAGAAGGGGCAGCAGAATGCCTCCTTACCAACAATCACTATCTGCAGATGTAGTTTCTGCTCCCCTTTATATCTGACCTGTATTTTCTAACCTAGCTGCACAATGACTGGAAGTGGCTGCAGGTAGCCTCGTTTCCACCAATCACCATCTGTAGATGTAATTCCTGCACAGCTGTATAAATCACCTTTTTCTTCATACCTTGGTGAAGCGGGAGTGGAAGGGGCTGAAAGCCACCTTCCCAACATTCACCATCTGTAGATGTAATTCATGCACAGCTGCATATATCACCTATATATTATAACCTTGGTGAAGTGGGACTGGAAGGGGCCTAAACACTCTTTCCCAACATTCACCACCTGTAGATGTAATTCCTGCACAGCTGTATATATACCCTTTCCTTTCTAACCTTTGTGAAGGGGGACTGGAAGTCGCTGAAAGCTGCCTTCCCAACATTCGCTATCTGTAGATGTAATTCCTGCACAGCTGTATATATAACCTTAATTTTCTAACCTTGGTGAAGGGGGACTGGAAGAGGCTGAAAGTCTCCTTCCTATTATTCACCATCTGTAGTTGTAATTCCTGCACAGCAGTAAATATCACCTCTATATTCTAACCAAGGTAAAGGGGGACTGGAAGGGTCTGAAAGCCTCCTTCCCAACATTCACCACCCGTAGATGTAATTCCTGCACAGCTGTATATATCTCCTTTATATTCTAACCTTGGTGCAGTGGGACTGGAAGGGGCTGAAAGCCTCCTTCCCAACATTCACTATCTCTAGATGTAATTCCTGCACAGCTGTATATATAATCTTAATTTTTTAACCTTGGTGAAGGGGGACTGGAAGGGGCTGAAAGTATCCTTCCTATTATTCACCATCTGTAGTTGTAATTCCTGCACAGATTTGTAAATCACCTTTATATCCTAACTTTGGCGAAGTGGGATTGGATGGGGCTGACATCCTCCTTCCCAACCATCACCATCTGTAGATGTAATTCCTGCACAGCTGTATGTATCACCTTTGTTTTCTAACCTTGGAGAAGTGGGACTGGAAGAGGCTGAAAGCCTCCTTCCTAACATTCACCATATGTCGATGTACTTCCTGCACAGCTGTATATATCACCTTTATTGTCTAATCTTGGTGAAAGAGGACTGGAAGGGGCTGTTGAAAGCCTCCTTAGCAACAATCACCATATGTAAAGGTAGTTTCTGCACAGCTGTCGATATCTTCTATATAGTCTAAACTAGCCATACGATGACCGGATGTGGCTGCAGGTAGCCTCCTTACCAACAATTACCATCTGTAGATGTAATTCCTGCCTGGCTGTATATATAACCTTTATTCTCCAAACTTGGTGAAGAGGCACTGGAAGGGGCTGAAAGTCTCCTTCCCAACATTAACCATCTGTAGATGTTATTCCTGAACAGCTGCATGTATCACCTTAATTCTCTGACCTTGGTGAAGGGGGCTGGAAGGGGCTGAAAGGCTCTTTGCGAACATTTACCATCTGTAGATGTAATTCCTGCACAGCTGTAAATATCTCCTTTGTATTCTAACCTAGGTGAAGGGGGACTGGAAGGGGCTGAAAGCCTCCTTCCCAGCATTCACTATCTGTAGATGTAAGTCCTGCATAGTTGTATACATCACCTTTATTTTCTAACCTTGGTGAAGTGGGACTGGAAGTGGCTGAAAGCTGGCTTCCCAACATGCACCATCTGTAGATGTAATTTTCCTCAGCTGTATATATGTCCTTTATTTTCTAACCTAGTTGAAGGAGGACTGGAAGGGTTTGATTAAAGGCGACTTGTCAACAATCACCATCTGTAGATATAGCTTTTTCACAGCTGTATATTTCACCTTTATTTTCTAACCTCGGTGAAGGGGGCTGAAAGGGGCTGAAAGCCTCTTTCCGAACTTTCACCATCTGTAGAAATAATTCCTGCACAGCTGTAAATATCACCTTTATATCCTAACCTAGGTGAAGGGCAATTGGAAGGAGCTGAAAGCCTCCTTCCCAACATTCACCATCTGAAGATGTAATTCCTGCACAGCTGTATATATCACCTTTATTTTCTATCCTTGGTGCAGGGGGGGATATAAGGGGCTGAAAGCCTCCTTCCCAACATTCACCATTTGTGCATGTAATTACTGCACAGCTGTATGTATCACCTTTATTTTTCTATCCTTGGTGAAGGGGGACTGGAAGGAACTGAAAGCCACCTTCCCAACATTCACCATCTGCAGATGTAATTAATGCTTAGCTGTATATATCACCTTTAATCTCTAACCTTGGTGAATTTGGACTGGAAGGGGCTGAAAGCCTCATTCCCAACTTTCACCATCTGTAGATATAATTCCTGCACAGCTGTATATATAACACTTTATTTTCTATCCATGTTGAAGGGGGACTGGAAGGAACTGAAAGCCTCCTTCCCAACATTCACCATCTGAAGAAGTAATTCCTGCACAGCTGTATATATCAAGTTTATTTTATAACCTTGGTGAAGAGGGACTGGAAGGGGCTGAAAGCGTCTTTCTCAACAATCAAAATCTGTAGATGTAATTCCTGCATAGCTGTATATATCACCTTTATAGTCCATCCTTGATGAAGGGGCACTGGAAGGCACTGAAAGCATCCTTCCCAACATTAACCATCTGTAGATGTAACTCCTACATAGCTGCATATATCACCTTTATTTTCTGACCTTGCTCAAGGGAGACTGGAAGGGCCTGAAAGCCTCCTTCCCAACATTCACCATCTGTAGATGTATTTCCTGGACAGCTGTATGTATTGTGTCTCTTTTTTCTAACCTAGGTGAAGGGGGACTGGAAGGGGCTGAATGCCCCCTTCCCTACATTCGCCATCTGTAGATGTAATTCCTGCACGGCTGTATATATCAACTTTATTTTCTAACCTTGGTGAAGGCAGACTGGGAAGGGCAGAAAGCCTGCTTCCCAACATTCACCATTTGTAGATGTAATTCCTGCGCAGCTGTATACATCACCTTTATTTTTTAACCTTTGTGAAGTGGGACTGGAAGGCGCTGAAAGCCTCTTCCCAACATTCACTATCTGTAGATGTAATTCCTTCACAGCTGTATATCTCTCCTGTAATTTCTAACCTAGCCGTACGGTGACTGGAAGTTGCTGCAGGAACCCTCCTTACCTACAATCACCTTATGTAGATGTAGTTTACGCACAGCTGTATATATCACCTTCATTTTCTAACCTTGGTGAAGCGGGACAGGAAGGTCCTGAAAGCCGCCTTCACAACATTCACCATCAGTAGATGTCATTCCTGCACAGCTGTATATACACTCCTGGAAATTGAAATAAGAACACCGTGAATTCATTGTCCCAGGAAGGGGAAACTTTATTGACACATTCCTGGGGTCAGATACATCACAAGATCACACTGACAGAACCACAGGCACATAGACACAGGCAACAGAGCATGCACAATGTCGGCACTAGTACAGTGTATATCCACCTTTCGCAGCAATGCAGTCTGCTATTCTCCCATGGAGACGATCGTAGAGATGCTGGATGTAGTCCTGTGGAACGGCTTGCCATGCCATTTCCACCTGGCGCCTCAGTTGGACCAGCGTTCGTGCTGGACGTGCAGACCGCGTGAGATGACGCTTCATCCAGTCCCAAACATGCTCAGTGGGGGACAGATCCGGAGATCTTGCTGGCCAGGGTAGTTGACTTACACCTTCTAGAGCACGTTGGGTGGCACGGGATACATGCAGACGTGCATTGTCCTGTTGGAACAGCAAGTTCCCTTGCCGGTCCAGGAATGGTAGAACGATGGGTTCGATGACGGTTTGGATGTACCGTACACTATTCAGTGTCCCCTCGACGATCACCAGTGGTGGACGGCCAGTGTAGGAGATCGCTCCCCACACCATGATGCCGGGTGTTGGCCATGTGTGCCTCGGTCGTATGCAGTCCTGATTGTGGCGCTCACCTGCACGGCGCCAAACACGCATACGACCATCATTGGCACCAAGGCAGAAGCGACTCTCATCACTGAAGACGACACGTCTCCATTCGTCCCTCCAATCATGCCTGTCGCGACACCACTGGACGCGGGCTGCACGATGTTGGGGCGTGAGCGGAAGACGGCCTAACGGTGTGCGGGAGCATAGCACAGCTTCATGCAGACGGTTGCGAATGGTCCTCGCCGATACCCCAGGAGCAACAGTGTCCCTAATTTGCTGGGAAGTGGCGGTCCAGTCCCTACGGCACTGCGTAGGATCCTACGGTCTTGGCGTGCATCCGTGCGTCGTTGCGGTCCGGTTCCAGGTCGACGGGCACATGCACCTTCCGCCGACCACTGGCGACAACATCGATGTACTGTGAAGACCGCACGCCCCACATGTTGAGCAATTCGGCGGTACGTCCACCCGGCCTCCCGCATGCCCACTATATGCTCTCGCTCAAAGTCTGTCAACTGCACATATGGTTCACGTCCACGATGTCGCGGCATGCTACCAGTGTTAAAGACTGCGATGGAGCTCCGTATGCCATGGCAAACTGGCTGAAACTGACGGCGGCGGTGCACAAATGCTGCGGAGCTAGCGACATTCGATGGCCAACACCGCGGTTCCTGGTGTGTCCGCTGTGCCGTGCGTGTGATCATTGCTTCTACAGCCCTCTCGCAGTGTCCGGAGCAAGTGTTGTGGGTCTGACACACCGGTGTCAATGTGTTCTTTTTTCCATTTCCAGGATTGTATATCCTTTATTTTCTAACCTTGGTGAAGGGGGACTGGAAAAGGCTGAAAGCCTCCGTCCCAACACTACCAGCAATAGATGTAATTTTTGCACAGTTTTATATATCTCCTTTATTTTCTAACTTAGGTAAAGGTGGACAGAAACGGGCTGCAGAAAGCCTCCTTCACAACATTCGCCACCTGAAGATGTAATTCCTGCACAGCTGTATATAACACCTTTATTTTCCAACCTTTGTAAAAAGGGACTGTAAGGGGCTGATAGGCTCCTCCCAACATTCACCAACTGTAGATGTACTTCCAGAATGGCTGTATATATTACCATTATTTTCCAAACCAGGTGAAGGGGGACTGGAAGGGGTGAAAGGCTCCCTCCCAACATTCACCATCTCTAGATGTAACTCCTGCACAGCTAGATGTATAACAACTTTACTTTCTAACCTTGGTGAAAGGGGAACAAAAGGGGTTGAAGGACTCCTTCCCAACATTCACCATTTGTAGATGTAATTCCTGCACATTTGTATGCATCACCTTTATTTTCTAACCTTGGTGAAGGGGTACTGGAATGGGCTGATTACCTCATTACTAACATTCACCATCTGTAGATGTAATTTTTGCACAGCTGTATACATCATCTTTATTTTCTAACCTTGGTGAAGGGGGACTGAAGGGGCCGAAAGCCTCCTTCCAAACATTCACCACTGCAGATGTAACTAATGCACAGCTGTATATATCACCTTCATTTTCTAACCTTGGTGAAGAAGGACTGGAATGTCCTAAAAGCCTCCTTCCCTACATTCAACATCTGTAGCTGTAATTCCTGCACAGCCGTACATATCACCTTTATTTTCTAACGTTGATGAAGGCGGACTGGAAGGGGCTGAAAGCCTCCTCCCCAACATTCACCATCTGTAGATGTAATTTTTGCACAGCTGTATATTTATCTGTTTATTTTCTAACCTAGGTGAAGGAGGACTGGAAGGTGTTGATGAAAGGCTCCTTACCGAAAATCACCATCTGTAGATGTAGTTTCTACACAATTGCATATATCTCCAATATAGTGTTACCTAGCAGTACGATGAATGGATGTGGCTGCAGGAATGCCCCCAACCAACAATCGCCATCTGTAGATGTAATTCCTGCACAACTGCATATATCACCGTTGTTTTCTGACCTTGGTGACGGGGGACAGAAAGGGGCTGAAAGCCTCTTTCCAAATATTCACCATAAGTAGATGTAATTCCTGCACAGCTGTATATATTTCCTTTACATAGCAATCTTGGTGGAGGAAACTGGGAGGGGTTGAAAGCCTCCTTCCCAACATTCACCATCTGTAGATGTATATCCTGCACAATTGTATATGTCACGTTTTTTTTTCTAACCTTGGTGAAGGGGGATTGGAAAGGGCAGAAAGCATCCTTCCCAACATTCACCATCTGTAGATGTAATTTTTTCACAGCTGAATAAGTCTCCCTGATTTTCTAACCTAGGGGAAGGGGACAAGAAGGGGCAGCAGAAAGCCTCCTCACCAACAATCACCATCTGCAGATGTAGTTTCTGCTCCCCTTTATATCTGACCTGTATTTTCTAACCTAGCTGCACAATGGCTGGAAGTGGCTGCAGGTAGCCTCGTTTCCACCAATCACCATCTGTAGATGTAATTCCTGCACAGCTGTATAAATCACCTTTATCTTCTTACCTTGGTGAAGCGGGAGTGGAAGGGGCTGAAAGCCACCTTCCCAACATTCACCATCTGAAGATGTAATTCCTGCACACCTGTATATATCAAGTTTATTTTATAACCTTGGTGAAGAGGGACTGGAAGGGGCTGAAAGCGTCTTTCTCAACAATCAAAATCTGTAGATGTAATTCCTGCACAGCTGTATATATCACCTTTATTGTCTAACCTTGATGAAGGGGCACTGGAAGGCACTGAAAGCCTCCTTCCCAACATTAACAATCTGTAGATGTAATTCCTACATAGCTGCATATATCACCTTTATTTTCTGACCTTGCTCAAGGGGGACTGGAAGGGCCTGAAAGCCTCCTTCCCAACATTCACCATCTGTAGATGTAATTCCTGGACAGCTGTATGTATCACCTTTGTTTTGTAACCTTGGAGAAGTGGGACTGGAAGTGGCTGAAAGCTGGCTTCCCAACATGCACCATCTGTAGTTGTAATGTTGCACAGCAGTATATATCTCCTTTATCTTCTAACCTAGGTGATGGAGGACTGGAAGGGTTTGATGAAAGGCTACTTGTCAACAATAACCATCTGTAGATGTAGCTTTCTCACAGCTGTATATATCACCATTATTTTCTAACCTCGGTGAAGGGGGCTGAAAGGGGCTGAAAGCCTCTTTCCGAACTTTCACCATCTGTAGATGTAATTCCTGGACAGCTGTAAATATCACCTTTATATCCTAACCTAGGTGAAGGGCGATTGGAAGGAGCTGAAAGCCTCCTTCCCAACATTCACCATCTGAAGATGTAATTCCTGCACACCTGTATATATCAAGTTTATTTTATAACCTTGGTGAAGAGGGACTGGAAGGGGCTGAAAGCGTCTTTCTCAACAATCAAAATCTGTAGATGTAATTCCTGCACAGCTGTATATATCACCTTTATTGTCTAACCTTGATGAAGGTGCACTGGAAGGCACTGAAAGCCTCCTTCCCAACATTAACAATCTGTAGATGTAATTCCTACATAGCTGCATATATCACCTTTATTTTCTGACCTTGCTCAAGGGAGACTGGAAGGGCCTGAAAGCCTCCTTCCAAACATTCACCATCTGTAGATGTATTTCCTGGACAGCTGTATGTATCGTGTCTTTTTTTTCTAACCTAGGTGAAGGGGGACTGGAAGGGCCTGAAAGCCTCCTTCCCAACATTAACCATCTGTAGATGTAATTCCTGCACGGCTGTGTGTATCTCCTTTGTTTTCTATCCTTGGTGAAGGGGGACTGGAAGGGGCTGAATGCCTCTTTTACAACATTCACCATCTGTAGATGTAATTCCTGCACAGCTGTATATATCACCTTCATTATCTATACATGGTGAAGGGGGACATGAAGGGGCTGAAATCCTGCTTCCCAACATTCACCATCTGTAGATGTAATTCCTGCACATCTGTATATGTCACCTTTATTGTCTGAACTTGGTGAAGGGGCACTGGAAGAGGCTGAAAGCCTCCTCCCAAACATTAACCACATGTAGATGTAATTCCTGCACAGCTGTATACATCACCTTTATATTCTAACCTAGGTGAAGGGGGACTGGAAGGGGTGGAATGCCCCTTCCCTACATTCGCCATCTGTAGATGTAATTCCTGCATGGCTGTATATATCACCTTTATTTTCAAACCTTGGTGAAGGCAGACTGGGAAGGGCTGAAAGCCTGCTTCCCAACATTCACTATTTGTAGATGTATTTCCTGCGCAGCTGTATACATCACCTTCATTTTTTAACCTTTGTGAAGTGGGACTGGAAGGCGCTGAAAGCCTCTTTCCAACATTCACCATCTGTAGATGTCATTCCTGCGCAGCTGTATATATAAATGATCTTTCTAACCTTGGTGAAGGGGACTGGAAGGGGCTGAAAGCCTCCTTCCCGACATTAAACATCTCTAGATGTAATTCCTGCACAGCTGTAAATATCACCTTAATATTCTAACCTAGCAGAAGTGGGACTGGATGGGGCTGAATGACTCATCCCCTACAATCACCATCTGTAGATGTTCACTATCTGTAGATCAAGTTTCTGCACAGCTGTATATATCTGCTATATTTTCTAACCTAGCCATATGACGACCGGAAGTGGCTGCAGGAGACCTCCCCACCAACAATCACCATCTGTAGATGTTATTCCTGCACAGCTGTACATATCACCTTTATTTTCTAACGTTGGTGAAGGGGACTGGAAGAGGCTGAAAGCCTCATTCCCAACATCAATATTTGTAGATATATTTCCAGGGCATCTGTATATATTTCCTATATTTTCTAACCTTGGTGGAAGGGGACTGAAAGGGCCTGAAAGCCTCCTTGTCAACATTCACCATCTGTAGATATAATTTCTGCACATCTGTATATATCACCATTATTTTCTAACCTAGGTGATGTTGGATTGGAAGCAGCTGCAGAAAGCCTCTTTACCAACATTCACCATCTGAGTAAGTAATTTCTACACAGCTGTATATATCACCTTTATTTTCTAACGTAGGTGAAGGAGGACTGGAATTGGCTGCAGGAAGTCTCCTTACTAACACTCAGCATCTGTAGATGTAATATCTGTACAGCTGTATGTATCTCCTGTATTTTCTAACCTACGTGAAGCGGTCTGGATGGGGTGCAGAAAGCCTTCTTCCCATCATTCAACATCTGTACTTTTTGCACTGCTGTATATATCTCTTTATTTTCTAACCTAGGTGAAGGAGGACTGGAAGGGGCTCATGAATGCACTTAAACAACATTCACCATCTGTAGATGTAGTTTTTGCACAGCTGTATATAGCACCTTTATTTTCTAACCTAGGTGATGGTGGACTGAAACAGGTTGCAGAATGCCTCCTTCCCAATATTCACCAGCTGTAGATGTAATTCCTGCACAGCTGTATATATCACATTTATATTATAACCTTGGTGAAGGGGGACTAGAAGGGGCTGAAAGCATCTTTCCCGACATTCACTATCTGTATATGTAATTCCTGCACAGCTGTATATATCACCTTTAATTTCTAATTTTCCAGGAGGTCTGGAAAGGGCTGAAAGCCAAATTCCCAACATTCACTATCGGTAGATGTAATTCCAGCACAGCTGTATATATCAACTTTATTTTGTATCCTAGGTGAAGGCGGACTGGAAGGGCTGAAAGTCTCCTTCCTAACATTCACCATCTGTAGATGTAATTCCTGCACAGCTGTGTATATCACCTTTATATTCTAACCTTGGCGAAGAGGGACTGGATGGGGCTGAAAGCCTCCTTCATGACTATCACCATCTGTTGAAGTAATTCCTGCACAGCTGTACATATCACCTCTATATCCTAACCTTGGCATACGGGGACTGGATGGGACTGACAGCCTCCTTCCCAACTATTACCATCAGTAGACGTAATTCCTGCACAGCTGTATATATCACGTTAGTTTCTGAACTTGGTGAAGAGGGCTTGGAAGGGGCTGAAAGCCTCCATCCCAACATTCACCATCTGTAGATGTCATTTTTGCACAGCTGTAAGAGTCTCCCTGATTTTCTAACCTAGGGGAAGCGGACAGGAAGGGGCTGCAGAAAGCCTCCTTACCAACAATCACCATCTGTAGATGTAGTTTCTGCACCCGTGTACATATGTCCCGTATTTTCTAACCTAACAATACGACGACTGGAACTGGCTGCAGAGAGCCTCCTTCCCACCAATCAACATTTGTAGATGTATTTCCGGCACAGCTGTGTAAATCACCTTTATTTTCTAACCTTAGTGAAGGGGGACTCGAAGGGGCTGAAAGGCGCCTTCCCAACATTCACCATCTGTAGATGTAATTCCTGCAGAACTGTATATATCACATTTACATAATAACCTTGGTGAAGAGGGAATGGAAGGGGCTGAAAGACTCTTTCCCCACATTCACCACCTGTAGATGTTATTCCTGCACAGCTGTATATATCACATTTACTTTCTAAACTTGGTGAATGGGGACTGGAGGGGCTGAAAGCCTCCTTCCCAACATTCATCATCTGTAGATGTAATGCATGCAAGCTGTATATATCACCTGTATTTTTTATCCTTTGTGAAGGGGTACTGGAAGGGGCTGAAAGCCTCCTTCCCAACATGACCATCTGTAGATGTATATCCTGAACAGCTGTATATATCACCTTTATATTCTAACCTTGGTGAAGGGAGACTGGAAGTGGCTGAAAGCCTCCGACCCAACATTCACCATCTGTAGATGTAATTCCTGCACAGCTGTAAATATAACTGTTTTTTCTAACCTTGATGAAGGGGTCTGGAAGGGGATGAAAGCCTCCTTCCCGACATTCATCATTTGTACATGTAATTCCTGCACAGCTGTATATATCTCTCTTATTTTCTAACCTTGGTGAAGGGTCACTGCAAGGGGCTGAAAGCCTCACTCCGAACATTCACCATCTGTAAATGTAATTCCTGCACAGCTGTATACATCACCTCCGTATTCTGACCTAGGTGAATGGGGACTGGATGTGGCTGAAAGCCTCCTTACCAACATTCACCATCCGTAGATGAAATTCCTGCACAGCTGTATATATCACGTTAGTTTGTGAACTTGGTGAAGGGGGACTGGAAGGGTCTGAAAGCCTCCTTCCATACATTAACCATCTGAAGATGTAATTTTTACGCAGCTGTATGTATAACCTTTATTTTCTAATCTAGGTGATGTTGGACAGAAGGAGCTGCAGAAAGCCTCATTACCAACATTCATCATCTGTGGATGTAATTTCTACTCAGCTGCAAATGTACCCTTTAATTTCTAATCTAGGTGAAGGTGGACTGGTAGGGTCTGCAGAAAGCTTCATTACCATCATTCACTATCTGTGGATGTAATTTTCACACACCTGTATATATACCCTCTATTTTCTAATGAATGTGAGGGAGGACTGGAAATGGCTGCAGAAGGCCTCATCATCAACATTTACCATCTGTGGATGTAATTTCAACACAGCTGTATATTTACCCTTTATTCTCTAATCTAGGTGAGGGTCGACTGGAAGGGGCTGCATCAAGCCTCCTTACCAACATTCACCATCTGTGGATGTAATTTATACACAGCTGTATATATTCCCTTTATATCCTAAACTATGTGAAGGTGGACTGGAAGGGGCTGCAGAAAGCCTCTTTATTAACAATCGTCATCTGTAGATGTGGTTTCCGCTCAGCTGTTTATGTCTCCTTTATTTTCTAACCTAGGAGAAGGTGGATTGGAAGGGGCTGCAGAAAGTCTCCTTACCAACAATCACCATTTCTAAATGTAGTTTCAGCACAACTGTATATTTCTCCTTTATTTTCTAACCTAAGTGAACGTGAACTGGAAGGGGCTGCAGAAAGCCTCACTACCAACATTCAACGTCTGTGGATGTAATTTCTACACAGCTGTGTATATATTCTTTATTTTCTAATCCAGGTGAAGGTGGACTGGAAGGGGCTGCAGAAAGCCTCATTACCAACCTTCACCATCTGTGGATGTAATTTCTACACAGCTGTATATATACCCATTACTTTCTAATCTAGGTGTAGGTGGACTGAACGGGGCTGCAGAAAGCCTCCTTACCAACATTCACCATCTGTAGAAGTAATTTCTACACAGCTGCATATATAACCTTATTTCCTAATCCAGGTGAAGGTGGACTAAAAGGGGCTACAGAAAGCGTCCTTACCAACATTCACGATCTGTGGATGTAATTTCTACAGAGCTGTATATATACCCTTCACTTTCTAATCTAGGTGTTGGTGTATTGGAAGGGGCTGCAGAAAGACTCCCTACCAACAATGGCAATCGGCAGATTTATTTCTTGCACAGCTGTGTACTTCTCCTTTATCATCTAACCTTGGTGTACGTGTACTGGTAGGGGCTGCAGAAAGCCTCTTTATTACCAATCATCATCTGTAGATGTTGTTTCCTCAAGCTGTATATGTCACCTTTATTTTCTAACCTAGGTGAAGGTGGATTGGAAGGGGCTGCAGAAAGCCTCCTTACGAACATTCACCATCTGTGGATGTAATTTCAACAGAGCTGTATATATACACTTTATTTTCTAATCTAGGTGAAGGTTGCCTGGAAGGGGCTGTAGAAATCCTCATAACCAACATTCACCATAAGTAGATGTAAATTCTACACAGCTGTATATATACCATTTATTTTCTAATGTAGGTGAAGGTAGACTGTAAGGGGCTGCAGAAAGCCTCATTACCAACATTCACCGTCTCTGGATGTAACTTCTACACAGCTGCACATATACACTTAATTTATAATCCAGGTGCAGGTGGACTGAAAGGAGCTGCAGAAAAATTACTTAACAACATTCACCATCTGTAGAAGTAATTTCTACACAGCTCTATATATACCCTTTACTTTCTAATATAGGTGAAGGTTGACTGGAATGTGCTGCAGTAAGCCTCCTTACCAACAATCACCATCTGTGGATGAAATTCCTACACAGCTGTAAATATACACTTTATCTTCTGATCTAGGTGAAGGTGGACTTGAAGGGGCTGCATAAAGCCACATTACGAACATTCACCATCTGTGGATGTAATTTCAACACAGCTGTATATATACTTCCTATTTTCTAATCTAGGTGATCGTGGTCTGGAATGGGCTGCAGAAGGCGTCCTTACCAACATTCACCATCTGTCGATGTAATTTCTACACAGCTCTATATATACCCTTTATATCATATACTATGTGGAGGTGGACAGGAAGGGGCTGCAGACAGCCTCCTTATTAACAATCATCATCTGTAGATGTAGTTTCCGCACAGCAGTTCATGTCTCCCATAATTTTTAACCTAGGCGTAGGTGGATTGGAAGGGGCTGCAGAAAGCCTCCTTACCAACAATCACCATCAGTAAATGTAGTTTCAATATAGCTGTATATTTCTCCTTTATTTTCTAACCTATGTGAACATGGACTGGAAGGGGCTGCAGAATGCCTCACTACCAACATTCACCATCTGTGGATGTAATTTCTACACAGCTGTATATATACACTTTACTTTCTAATCTAGGTGAAGGTGGACTGGAAGGGGTTGCAGAAATCCTCATTACCAACATTCAGCATCAGCGGATGTAATTTCTACACAGCTGTATTAATATACTTTATAACCTAAACTATGTGAAGGTGGACTGGAAGGATCTGCAGAAAACCTGATTAGCAACATTCATCATCTGTGGATGTAATTTCTACATAGCCGTATGTATACCCTTTATTTTTTAATATAGGTGCAGGTGGACTGAAGAGGGCTGCAGAAAAATTACTTTGCAACATTCACCATCTGTAGAAGTAATTTCTACACAGCAGTATATATACCCATTATTTTCTAATCTAGGTGAAGGTTGACTGGAAGGGGCTGCAGAAAGCCTCATTACCAACACTCACCCCACTGTAGATTTAATTTCTACACAGCTGTATATAGAACTTTTTTTCCTAACCTATGTGAAGGTGGACCGGAAGAGCTGCAGAAAGCCTCCTTATTAAGAATCATATCTGTAGATGTAGTTTCTGCACAGCTGTATATTTCTCCTTTATTTTCTAATCTAGGTGTAGGTGGACTGGACGGGGCTGCAGAAAGCCTCCTTACCAACATTCACCATCTGTAGAAGTAATTTCTACACAGCTGCATATATAACCTTTTTTCCTAATCCAGGTGAAGGTGGACTAAAAGGGGCTACAGAAAGCGTCCTTACCAACATTCACGATCTGTGGATGTAATTTCTACACAGCTGTATATATACCCTTCACTTTCTAATCTAGGTGTTGGTGTATTGGAAGGGGCTGCAGAAAGACTCCCTACCAACAATGGCAATCGGCAGATTTATTTCTTGCACAGCTGTGTATTTCTCCTTTATCATCTAACCTTGGTGAAGGTGTACTGGTAGGGGCTGCAGAAAGCCTCTTTATTACCAATCATCATCTGTAGATGTTGTTTCCTCAAGCTGTATATGTCACCTTTATTTTCTAACCTAGGTGAAGGTGGATTGGAAGGGGCTGCAGAAAGCCTCCTTACGAACATTCACCATCTGTGGATGTAATTTCAACACAGCTGTATATATACACTTTATTTTCTAATCTAGGTGAAGGTTGCCTGGAAGGGGCTGTAGAAATCCTCATAACCAACATTCACCATAAGTAGATGTAAATTCTACACAGCTGTATATATACCATTTATTCTCTAATGTAGGTGAAGGTAGACTGTAAGGGGCTGCAGAAAGCCTCATTACCAACATTCACCGTCTGTGGATGTAACTTCTACACAGCTGCACATATACACTTTACTTTATAATCCAGGTGCAGGTGGACCGAAAGGAGCTGCAGAAAAATTACTTAACAACATTCACCATCTGTAGAAGTAATTTCTACACAGCTCTATATATATCCTTTACTTTCTAATATAGGTGAAGTTTGACTGGAATGTGCTGCAGAAAGCCTCCTTACCAACAATCACCATCTGTGGATGAAATTCCTACACAGCTGTAAATATACACTTTATTTTCTAATCTAGGTGAAGGTGGACTTGAAGGGGCTGCATAAAGCCACATTACGAACATTCACCATCTGTGGATGTAATTTCAACACAGCTGTATATATACTTCCTATTTTCTAATCTAGGTGATCGTGGTCTGGAATGGGCTGCAGAAGGCGTCCTTACCAACATTCACCATCTGTCGATGTAATTTCTACACAGCTCTATATATACCCTTTATATCATATACTATGTGGAGGTGGACAGGAAGGGGCTGCAGACAGCCTCCTTATTAACAATCATCATCTGTAGATGTAGTTTCCGCACAGCAGTTCATGTCTCCCATAATTTTTAACCTAGGCGTAGGTGGATTGGAAGGGGCTGCAGAAAGCCTCCTTACCAACAATCACTATCAGTAAATGAAGTTTTAATATAGCTGTATATTTCTCCTTTATTTTCTAACCTATGTGAACATGGACTGGAAGGGGCTGCAGAATGTCTCACTACCAACATTCACCATCTGTGGATGTAATTTCTACACAGCTGTATATATACACTTTACTTTCTAAACTAGGTGAAGGTGGACTGGAAGGGGTTGCAGAAATCCCCATTACCAACATTCAGCATCAGCGGATGTAATTTCTACACAGCTGTATTAATATACTTTATAACCTAAACTATGTGAAGGTGGACTGGAAGGATCTGCAGATAACCTGATTAGCAACATTCATCATCTGTGGATGTAATTTCTACATAGCCGTATGTATACCCTTTATTTTTTAATATAGGTGCAGGTGGACTGAAGAGGGCTGCAGAAAAATTACTTTGCAACATTCACCATCTGTAGAAGTAATTTCTACACAGCAGTATATATACCCATTATTTTCTAATCTAGGTGAAGGTTGACTGGAAGGGGCTGCAGAAAGCCTCTTTACCAACACTCACCCCACTCTAGATTTAATTTCTACACAGCTGTATATAGAACTTTTTTTCCTAACCTATGTGAAGGTGGACCGGAAGAGCTGCAGAAAGCCTCCTTATTAAGAATCATATCTGTAGATGTAGTTTCTGCACAGCTGTATATTTCTACTTTATTTTCTAAACTATGTGAACATGGACTGGAATTGGCTGCAGAACGCCTCACTACCAACATTCACCATCTGTGGATGTAATTTCTACACAGCTGTATATAATTGCTTTATATCCTATCCTCTGTAAAGGTGGACTGGAAGGGGCTGCAGAAAGCCTCTTTATTAAGAATCATCATCTGCAGATGTAGTTTCCGTGCAGCTTAATATGTCTCCTTTATTTTCTAACCTATGTGAACATCGACTGGAAGGAGCTGCAGAAAGCCTCAAGACCAACATTCACCATCTGTAGATGTAATTTCTACACAGCTGTATATATCCCATTTAATTTCTAATCTAGATGAAGGTGGCCTGGAAAGGTCTGTAGATAGCCGCATAACCAACATTCACCATCTGTAAATGTAAATGCTACACAGCTGTATATATACCCTTTATTTTCTTATCTTGGTGGAGGTTGACTGGAAGGGGCTGTAGAAACCCTTATTACCAACATTCACAATCTTTGGATGTATTTTCTACACAGCTGTATATATATCCTTTATTTTCTGATCAAGGTGAAGGTGGACTGGAAGGGGCTGCAGAAAGCCTCATTACCAACATTCACCATCAGCGGATGTAATTTCTACACAGCTGTATTAATATCCTCTATATCCTAACCTATGTGAAGGTGGACCGAAAGGGGCTGCGGAAAGTCTTATTACCAACATTCATCATCTGTGGATGTAATTTTTACACAGCTGTGTATATACCCTTTAATTTCTAATCTAGGTGCAGGTGGACTGAAAGGGGCTGTAGAAAAATTACTTACCAACATTCACCATCTGTAGAAGTAATTTCTCCACAGCTGTATATATACCCTTTATTTTCTAATCTAGGTGAAGGTGGACTGGAAGGGGATGCAGAATGCATCCTTAGCAACATTCCCCATCTGTAGATGTAACATCTACACAGCTGTGCATACACCATTTATATTCTAATTTAGGTGAAGTTGTACTGGAAGGAGCAGCAGAAAGCCTCATTTCCATTATTCACCATCTGTGGATGTAATTTCTACACTGCTGTATATCTACCATTTATTTTCGAATCTATTCATTTTTCAAATCTAGGTGAAGGTGGACTGGAATAGGCTGCAGAAAGCGTCCTTACCAACATTCACCATCTGTGGATGTAATTTCTACACAGCTGTATATATACCCTTTATGTCATAAACTATGTTGAGGTGGACAGGAAGGGGCTGCAGGAAGCCTCCTTATTAACAATCATCATCAGTAGATGTAGTTTCCGCACAGCTGTTTATAGATCCGATACTTTATAACCTAGGTGAAGTGGATTGGAAGGGGCTGCAGAATGCCTCCTTACCGACAATCACCATCTGTAAATGTAGTTTCAGCACCTCTGTATATGTCTCCTTTATTTTCTAACCTAGGTGAAGTTGGTTGGAAGGGGCTGCAGAAGGCCTCCCTACCAACAAACACCATCGTAGTTTCAGCACAGCTGTATATTTCACCTTTATTTTCTAACATATGTGAACGTAGACTGGAAAGCGCTGCAGAAAGCCTCATTACCAACATTCACTATCAGCGGATGTAATATGTACACAGCTGTATTAATATCCTCTATATCCTAACCTATGTGAAAGTGGACCGAAAGGGGCTGCGGAAAGCCTTATTACCAACATTCATCATCTGTGGATGTAATTTCTACACAGCTGTATATATACCCTTTAATTTCTAATCTAGGTGCAGGTGGACTGAAAGGGGCTGCAGAAAAATTACTTACCAACATTCACCAACTGTAGAAGTATTTTCTACGCAGCTGATTATATACACATTATTTTCTAATCTAGGTGAAGGTAGACTGGAAGGGGGTGCAGAAAGCCTCCTTACGAACAATCACCATCAGTAAGTGTACTTTCAGCACAGTGTATATTTCTCCTTTATTTTCTAACCTATGTGAACATGGACTGGAAGTGGCTGCAGGAAGCCTCCTTATTAACAATCATCATCTGTAAATGTAGTTTCCGCACAGCTGTATATGTCTCGAATATTTTCTAACCTAGGTGAAGGTAGATTGGAAGCGGCTGCAGAAAGCCTCCTTACCAGCAATCACCATCTATAAATCAAGTTTCAGCACAGCTGGATATTTCTCCTTCATTATCTAACCCAAGTGAACGTGGACTGGAAGGGGCTGCAGAAAGCCTCATTACCAACATTCACAATCTGTGGATGTAAATTCTACACAGCTGTATATATACCATTCAATTTTCTAATCTAGATGTAGGTTGACTGGTAGGGGCTGCAGAAAGCCTCATTACCAACATTGACAATCTGTGGATGTAATTTCTACACGGGCTGTATATATACGCTTTATCTCGCAACCTATGTGAAGGTGGACTGGAAGGGGCTGCAGAAAGCCCCCTTATCAACAATCATCACCTGTAGATGTAGTTTCCACACAGCTGTATATGTCTCCTTTATTTTCTAACCTAGGTGAAGTTGGTTGGAAGGGGCTGCAGAAGGCCTCCTTACCAACAATCACCATCGTAGTTTCAGCACAGCTGTATATTTCTCCTTTCTTTTCTAACCTATTTGAACGTGGACTGGAAGGGGCTGCAGAAAACCTCATTACCAACATTCACTATCTGTAGATGTAATTCCTACACTGCTGTATATATACCCCTTATTTTCTAGTGTAAGTGAAGGTGGACTGGAAGGGCTGCAGAAAGCCTCCTTACCAACATTCACCATCTGTAAATGCAGTTTCAACACAGCTGTATATTTCTCCTTTATTTTCTAACCTATGTTAACATGGACTGGAAAGGGCTGCAGAAAGCCTCATTACCACCATTCACCATCTGTGGAAGTAATTTCTACACAGCTTTATATAAAACCATTATTTTCTAATCTAGTTGAAGGTGCACTGGAAGAAGCTGCAGAAAGCCTCCTTACCAACATTCACCATGTGTAGAAGTAATTGCTACACAGCTGTATATATACCCTTTATTTTCTTTATCTAGGTGAAGGTGGACTGGAAGGGGCTGCAGAAAGCCTCCTTATTAACAAACATCATGTGTAGATGTAGTTTCCGCACAGCTGTATATGTTTCCCTTTTTTTATAACCTAGGTGAAGGTGGATTGGAAGGGGCTGCAGAAAGCCTCCCTACCAACAATCACCAACCGTAAATGTAGTTTCAGCTCAGCTGTATATTTCTGCTTTCCTTTCTAACCTATGTGAACGTGGACTGGAAGGGGCTGCAGATTTCCTCAGTACCATCATTCACCATCTGTGGATGTAATTTCTAGACTGCTGTATATACACCCTTTATTTTCCAATCCATGTGAAAGTGGACTGAAACAGGCTGCAGAAAGCCTCATTACCGAAATTCACCATCAGTGGATGTAATTTCTACACAGCTGTATATATACCCTTTATATCCTAACCCATGTGAAGGTGGAATGGATGGGGCTGCAGAAAGCCGCCTTATTAACAACATCATCTGTAGATGTAGTTTCCGCACAGCTGTATATGCCTTCTTTATTTCCTAACCTAGGTGAAGGTGGACTGGAAGTGGCTGCAGGAAGCCTCCTTACTGACAATCCCCATCTGTAAATGTAGTTTCAGCACCTCTGTATATGTCTCCTTTTTTTTCTAACCTAGGTGAAGTTGGTTGGAAGGGGCTGCAGAAGGCCTCCCTACCAACAAACACCATCGTAGTTTCAGCACAGCTGTATATTTCACCTTTATTTTCTAACCTATGTGAACGTGGACTGGAAAGCGCTGCAGAAAGCCTCATTACCAACATTCGCCCTCTGTGGATGTAATTTCTAGACAGCTGTATATATAGACTTTCTGTTCTAATCTTTGTGAAGGTGGACTGGAAGGAGCTGCAGAAAGCCTTCTTACCAACATTCACCATCTGTAGAATTAATTTTGTACACAGCTGTATATATACACTTTATATCCTAACCTATGTGAAGGTCGACTGGAAGGGGCTGCAGAAAGCCTCCTTATTAAGAATCATCATCTGTAGATGTAGTTTCCGCACAGCCGTATATGTATCCCTTATTTTTTTACCTAGGTGAAAGAGGATTTGAAGGGGCTGCAGAAAGCCTACTTACCAACAATCACCATCTGTAAATGTAGTTTCAGCACAGCTGTATATTTCTCCTTTATTTTCTAACCTATTTGACGTGGACTGGATGGGGCTGCAGAAAGCCTCATTACCAACATTCACCATTTGTGGATGTAATTTGTACACAGCTGTATGTTCACCCTTTATATCCTAAGCAATGTGAAGGAGGACTGGAAGGGGCTGCAGAATGTTTCCTTACCAAAAATCAAGATTGGCAGATGTATTTCTTTCACAGCTGTATATTTCTCCTTTATCATCTAACCTAGGTGAAGGTGGATTGGAAGCGGCAGCAGGAAGACTCCATATTAACAATCACCATCTGTAGATGTAGTTTCAGCACAGCTGTATATGTATCCCTTCTTCTATAACCTATGTGAAGGTGGATTGAAAGGGGCTGCAGAAAGCCTCCTTACCAACGATCACCATCGGTAAATGTAGTTTCAGCACAGCTATATATTTCTCCTTTATTATCTAACATATGTGAACGTTGACTGGAAACGGCTGCGGAAAGCCTCATTACCAACATTCACCATCTGTGGATGTAATTTCTACACAGCTGTATATATACCCTTTATTTTCTAATGTAGGTGAAGGTGGACTGAAAGGGGCTGCAGAAAGCCTCCTTACCAACATTCACCATCTGTAAATGCAGTTTCACCACAGGTGTATATTTCTCCTTTATTTTCTAAACTATGTTAACGTGGACAGGATAGGGCTGCAGAAAGCCTCATTAACAACATTCACCATCTGTGGATGTTATTTCTACACAGCTGTATATATATCCATTATTTTCTATTGTAGGTGAAGGTGGACTGGAAGGGGCTGCAGAAAGCCTCATTACCAACATTCACCATCTGTGGATGGAATTTCAACACTGCTGTATATATACACTCTATGTTATAATCCAGGTGAAGGTGGACTGGAAGGAGCTGCAGAAAGCCTTCTTACCAACATTCACCATCTGTAGAAGTGATTTCTACACAGCTGTATATATACCCTTAATTTTCTAATCTAGGTGAAGGGCTACTGGAAGGAGCTGCAAGAAGCCTTTTTACCAACATTCACTATCTGTTGATGTTATTTCTTCATTTTGGTATATGTACCCTTTATTTTCTAATCTAGGTTAAAGTGGACCGGAAGTGGCTGCAGAAAGCCTCATTACCAACATTCACCATCTGTATAAGTAATTTCTACACAGCTGTATACATACCCTTTATTTTCTAATCTAGGTGAAGGTGGACTGGAAGGGGCTGCAGAGAGCCTCATTACCAACATTCACTATCTGTGGATGTCATTACTACAAAGCTATACATATATTCTTTATTTTCTAATCTAGGTGAAGGTTTACTGGAAATGGGCTGCAGAAAGCCTCATTACCAACATTCACCATTTGTGGATGTAATTTCTACACAGCTGTATATATACCATTTAATTTCTAATCTAGGTGAAGATGGACTGGAAAGGGGCTGCAGAAAGCCTCCTTATAAACAATCACCATCTGTAGATGTAGTTTCCACACAGCTCTATATGTCTCCTTTGCTTTCTAACCAAGTTAAAGGTGGATTGGAAGGGGCTGCAGAAAGCCGCCTTACCAAGAATCACCATCTGTAAATGCAGTTTTAGCACAGCTGTATATATATATACACTGCGGTATATATACCCTTTATTTTCTAATCTAGGTGAAGGTGGACTGGAAGGGGCTGCACAAAACCTCATTACTAACATTCACCATCTGTGGTTGTAATTTCTGCACACCTGAAAATATGCACTTTATATCCTAACCTATGTGAAGGTGGATCGGAAGGGGCTGCAGACAGCCTCCTTATTAACAAACATAATCTGTTGATGTAGTTTCCGCACAGCTGTATATGTACCCTTTATTTTATAACCTAGGTGAAGGTGGATTGGAAGGGGCTGCAGAAAGCTTCATTACCAACATTCACCATCTGTGGATGTAATTAATACAAGGCTGTATATATACTCTTTATTTTCTAATCTAGGTGAAGGTTTACTGGAAGGGGCTGCAGAAAGCCTCATTATGAACATTCACCCTCTGTGGATGTAATTTCTACACAGTTGTATATATACCCTTTCATTTGTAATGTAGGTGAAGGTGGACTGGAAGGGGCTGCAGTAAGCCTCCTTACCAACATTCACCATCTGTGGATGAAATTTCTACACAGCTGTATATATATCCCTTATGTTCTAATCCAAGTGAAGGTGGACTGGAAGGAGCTGCAGAAAGCCTTCTTACAAACATTCACTATCTGTAGAAGTGATTTCTACACAGCTGTATATATACCCTTCATTTTCTAATCTAGGTGAAGGTCGACTGGATGGGGCTGCAGAAAGCCTCGTTACCAAAATTCACTATCTGTTGATGTAATTTCTTCATTTCTGTATATGTACCCTTAATTTTCTAATCTAGGTAAAAGTGGACTGGAAGTGGCTGCAGAAAGCCTCATTACCAACATTCACCATCTGTATAAGTAATTTCTACATAGCTGTATACATACCCTTTATTTAATAATCTAGGTGAAGGTGGACTGGAAGGGGCTGCAGAAAGCCTCCTTATTAACAAACATCATCTGTAGATGTGGTTTCCGCATAGCTGTATATAGATCCGTTACTTTATAACCTAGGTAAAACGGATTGGAAGGGGCTGTAGAAAGCCTCCTTACCAACAAACACAATCTGTAAATGTAGTTTCAGCACAGCTGTATATTTCTCCTTTATTTTCCAACCAATGGGATCGTGGACTGGAAGGGGCTGCAGAAAGCCCCTTATAAACAATCATCATCTGAAGATGTAGTTTCCGCACAGCTCTGTATGCCTCCTTATCTTTCTAACCAATTTAAAGGTGGATTGGAAGGGGCTGCTGAAAGCCTCATTACCAACATTCACCATCTGTGGATGTAATTTCTACACAGCCGTATATATACACTTTATGTTCAAATCTAGGTGAAAGTGGACAGGTAGGAGCTGCAGAAAGGTTCCTTATCAACATTCGCCATCTGTAGAAGTAATTACTACACAGCTGTATATATACACTTTACTTTCTAATCTAGCTGAAGGTGCACTGGCAGGGGCTGCAGAAAGCCTCTTTACCAACATTCACTATCTGTTGATGTTCTTTCTTCACTGCCGTATATATACCCTTTATTCTCTAACCTAGTTTAAGGTGGTCTGGAAGGGGCTGCACAAAACCTCATTACCAACATTCACCATCTGTGGTTATAATTTCTGCACACCTGAAAATATACACTTTACTTTCTAATCTAGGTGAAGGTGGACTGGAAGGGGCAGCAGAAGGACTTATTACCAACATTCACGATCTGTGGATGTAATTTCTACACAGGTGTATATACTCCCTTTATTTTCTAATTTAGGTGAAGGTGGACTGGAAGGGGCTGCAGGAAGCCTCATTACCAACATTCACTGTCTGTGGATGTAATATCTACACAGCTCTATATACCCTTTATATCCTAACCTATGTGAAGGTGGACTGGATGGGGCTGCAGAAAGCCGCCTTATTACCAACATCATCAGTAGATCTATTTTCCGCACAGCTGTATATGTCTCTTTTGCTTTCTAACCTAGGTGAAGGTGGATTTGAAGGGGCTGCAGAGAGCCTCCTAACCAACAATACCATCTGTAAATGTAGTTTCAGCACAGCAGTATATTTCTTTTTTATTTCCTAACCTTTGTGAAAGTGGACTGGGTGGGGCTGCAGAAAGCCTACTTATTAACAACATCATCTGTAGATGTAGATTCCGCATAGCTACATATGTCTCCTAAATTTTCTAACCTATGTGAACGTGGACTGGAAGGGGCTGCAGAAAGCCTCCTTACTAACATTAACCATCTGTGGATTTAATTTCTACACAGCTGTATGTATACGCTTTATATCCTAACCTATATGTAGGAGGACTGGAAGGGGCTGCAGAAAGAATGCCTACCATCGATCCCGAGCGGCAGATATACATCCTGCACGGCTGTATATTTCAACTTTATCTCCTAACCTAAGTGAAAGTGGGCTGGTAGTGGCTGCAGGAAGCCTCCTTATTACCAATCATCATCAGTAGATGTAGTTTCCGCACAGCTACATATGTCTCCTAAATTTTCTAACCTATGTGAACGTGGACTGGAAGGGGCTGCAGAAAGCCTCTTACCAACAATCACCATCTGTAAATGAAGTTTCAGCACAGCCGTATATTTCTCCTTTATTTTCTAACCTATGTGAACGTGGACTGGAAGGGGCTGCAGAAAGCCTCATTACCAACATTCACCATCTGTGGATGTAATTACTACACAGCTGTATATATACCCTTTACTTTCTAATCTAGGTGAAGGTGGACTGGAAGGGGCAGCAGAAAGCCTCCTTATTAACAAACATCATCTGTAGATGTAGTTTCCGCACAGCTGTATATAGATCACTTACTTTATAACCTAGGTGAAGTGGATTGGAAGGGGGTGCAAAAGCCTCATTACTAACATTCACCATCTGTGGATGTAATTTCTGTACAGCTGTATATACACCCGTAATATCATAACCTATGTGAAGGAGGACTGGAAGGGGCTGGAAAAAAAAAAAAACCTACCAACAATTGCGATTGGCAGATATATATCCTGCACAGCTGTATATTTCACCTTTATCTCCTAACCTAGGTGAAAAAGGGCTGGAAGAGGCTGCAGGAAGTGTCATTTTTACCAATCATCATCTGTAGATGTAGTTTCCGCACAGCTACATATGTATCCTAAATTTTCTAACCTACGTGAACGTGGACTGGAAGGGGCTGCAAAAAGCCTCTTACCAACAATCACCATCTATAAATGAAGTTTCAGCACAGCCATATATTTCTCCTTTATTTTTAAACCTATGTGAACGTGGACTGGAAGGGGCTGCAGAAAGCCTCATTATGAACATTCACCCTCTGTGGATGTAATTTCTACACAGCTGTATATATACCCTTTATTTTGTAATGTAGGTGAAAGTGGACTGGAAGGGGCTGCAGTATGCCTCCTTACCAACATTCACCATCTGAGGATGTAATTTCTACACAGCTGTATATACACCCGTAATATCGTAACCTATGTGAAGGAGGACTGGAAGGGGCTACAAAAAAAAAATGCCTACCAACAATCGCGATCGGCAGATGTATTTCCTGCACAGCTGAATATTTCTTCTTAATCTTCTGACGTAGGTGAAGGTGGACTGGAAGGGGCTGCAGAAAGCCTCCTTATAAACAATCACCATCTGTAGATGTAGTTTCCGCACAGCTCTATATGCCTCCTTTATTTTCTAACCAAGGTTAAGGTGGATTGGATGAGGCTGCAGAAAGCCTCCTTACCAAGAATCACCATCTGTAAATGTAGTTTCAGCACAGCTATATATTTCTACTGTATTTTCTAACCTACGTAAATGTGGACTGGAAGGGGCTGCAGAAAGCCTCATTACCAACATTCACCATCTGTGGATGTAATTTCTACACAGCTGTATATATACCCTTTTTGTTCAAATCTAGGTGAAAGTGGACTGGTAGGAGCTGCAGAAAGCCTCCTTACCAATATTCGCCATCTGTAGAAGTAATTACTTCACAGCTGTATATATACCCCTTACTTTCTAATCTAGCTGAAGGTGGACTGTAAGGGGCTGCAGAAAGCCTCTTTACCAACATTCACTATCTGTTGATGTTATTTCTTCACTGCGGTGTATATACCCTTTATTTTCTAATCTAGGTTAAGGTGGACTGGAATGGGCTGCACAAAACCTCATTACCAACAGTCACCATCTGTGGTTGTAATTTCTGCACACCTGAAAATATACACTTTATATCCTAACCTAGGTGAAGGTGGATTGGAAGGTGCTGCAGAAAGCCTCCTCACCAACAATCACAATCTGTAAATGTAGTTTCAGAACAGCTGTATATTTTTCCTTTATTTTCTAAACTATGTGGACGTGGACTGGAAGGGGCTGCAGAAGGTCTTATTGCCAACATTCACCATCTGTGGATGTAATTTCTACACAGCTGTATATACACTCTTTATTTTCCAATCTAGGTGAACGTGCACTGGAAGGGGCTGCAGAAAGCCTAATTACCAACAATCACCATCTGTGGATGTAATTTCTACACAGCTGTATATATACACTTTATATCCTAACCTATGTGAAGGTGGACTGGATGGGGCTGCAGAAAGCCGCCTTATTAATAACATCATTTGTAGATGTATTTTCCGCACAGCCGTATATGTCTCTTTTGCTTTCTAACCTAGGTGAAGGTGGATTTGAAGGGGCTGCAGAAAGCCTCCTAACCAACAATACCATCTTTAAATGTAGTATCAGCACAGCAGTATATCTCTCCTTTATTTCCTAACCTATGTGGAGGTGGACTGGGTGGGGCTGCAGAATGCCTCCTTATAAACAATCACCATCTGTAGATGTAGTTTCTGCACAGCTCTGTATGTCTCCTTTATTTTCTAACCATGGTGGAAGTGGATTGGAAGGGGCTGCAGAAAGCCTCCTTACCAATAATCACCATCTGTAAATGTAGTTTCAGCACAGCTGTATATTTCCATTTGATTTCCTATCCTATGTGAACGTGGACTGAAAGGGGCTGCAGAAAGCCTCATTCCCAACATTCACCATGTGTGGATGTATTTTCTACACAGCTGTATATATATCCTTTATTTTCTAATCTAGGTGAAGGTGGTCTGGAAGGGGCTGCAGAAAGCCACATTACCAACATTCACCATCTGCAGATGTAATTTCTACACAGCTGTATATATACCCTTTATTTTCTATCCTATGTGAAGGTGGTCTGGATGAGGCTGCAGAAAGCCTCATTATAACATTCAATATCTGTAGTTGTAACTTCTACGCAGCTGTATATATATACTTTATTTTCTAATCTAGGTGGAGGTGGATAGGAAGTGGCTGCAGAAAGCCTCCTTATTAACAATCATCATCTGTAGAAGTAGTTTCCTCACAGCTGTATATGTATTCCTTATTTTATAACCTAAGAGAAGGTGGATTGGAAGGGGCTCCAAAAAGCTTCCTTACCAAGAATCACCATCTGTAAATGAAGTTTTAGTACAGCTGTATATTTACACTTTATATCCTAACCTATGTGATGGAGGACTGGAAGGGTCTGCAGAAATTTTCCCTACCATCAATTGCGATAGGCAGATGTATTTCTTGCACGGCTGTATAATTCTCCTTTATCTTCTAACCTAGGTGAAAGTGGACTGGATGGGGCTGCAGAAAGCCGCCTTATTAACATCATCATCTGTAGATGTAGTTTCCGCACAGCCGCATATGTCTCCTTTATATTCTGACCTAGGTGAAGGTGGATTGGAAGGGGCTGCAGAAAGCCTCCTAACCAACAATCACCATCTGTAAATCTAGTTTCAGCACAGCTGTATATTTCTCCTTTATTTTCTAACCTATGTGAATGTGGACCGGAAGGGTCTGCGGGAAGCATCTTTACCAACATTCACAATCTGTGGATGTTATATCTACACATCTGTATAAATACATGTTATTTTCTAATCTAGGTGAAGGTGGACTGGAAGGGCTACAGAAAGCCTCTTTAGCAACATTCACCATCTGTCGATGTAGTTTCTACGCAGCTGTATATATACCCTTCATTTACTAATCTAGGTTAAGGTGGGCTAGAGGGGGCTGCAGAAAACCTCCTTACCAACAATCACCATCTGTAAATGTAGTTTCAGCACAGCTGTAAATTTCTATTTGATTTCCTATCCTATGTGAACATGGACTGAAAGGGGCTGCTGAAACCACATTGCCAACATTCACCATCTGTGGATGTAATTTCTACGCAGCTGTATATATACCCTTCATTTTCTAACATATGTGGATGTGGACTGGAAGGGTCTGCAAAAAGCCTCATTACCAACATTCACTTCTGCAAATGCAGTTTCAGCACAGCTGTGTATTTCTCCTTTATTTTCTAACCCATGTGAACATGGACTGGAAAGGGCTGCAAGAAAGCCACATTACCAACATTCACCATCCGTGGATGTAATTTCTACACAGCTGTATATATACCATTTACTTTCTAACCTATGTGCATGTGGACTGGAAGGGGCTGCAGAAAGCCTCATTGCCAACATTCGCCATCTCTGGATGTAATTTCTACCCAGCTGTATATACATCCTTTATATTCAACTCTAGACGAAGGTGGACTGGAAGGGGCTGCAGAAAGCCTCCTTACCAACATTCACCATCTGTAGGGGTAGTTTCTACACAGCTGTATATATACCCTTCATTTTCTAATCAAGGTGAAGTTGGACTGGAAGTGGCTGCAAAAAGCATCATTACCAACATTCACCATCTGTATAAGTAATTTCTACACAGCTGTGGACATACACTTCATTATCTAAAATAGGTGAAGGTGGACTGAGTGGGGCTGCAGAAAGCCTGATTACCAACATTCACCATCAGTAGATGTAATTTCTACACAGCTGTATATGTACCCTTTATTTTCTAATCTAGGTTAAGGTGGGATAGAGGGGGCTGCAGAAAGCCTCCTTACCAACATTCAACATCTGTGGATGTAACTTTTACAAAGATGTATTTATACCCTTTATTTCCTAATCTAGGAGAAGATGGACTGGAAGGGGCTGCAAAAAGCCTCATTACCAAGATTCACCATCAGTAGATGTAATATCTACACATCTGTATATATACCCTTTTTTTTCCTAATCTAGGTGAAGGTGGACTGGAAGGGGCTGCAGAAAGCCTCCTTACCAACATTCACGATCTGTAGATATTATTTCTACACTGCTGTATATATACAGTTTATTTTCTAATCAAGGTGAAGGTTTACTGGAAGGGGCTGCAGTAAGCCTCCTTACCAACATTCACCATTTGTTTATGGATTTTCTACACAGCTGTATATATAACCCTTATGTTCTAATCCAGGTGAAGGTGGACTGGAAGGGGCTGCAAAAAGCCTCATTACCAAGATTCACCATCAGTAGATGTAATATCTACACAGCTGTATATATACCCTTTTTTTTCCTAATCTAGGTGAAGGTGGACTGGAAGGGGCTGTAGAAAGCCTCCTTATCAACATTCACCATCTGTGGATGTAATTTCTGCACACCTGAATATATACCCTTTATATCCTAACCTATGTGAGTGTGGACTGGAAGGGGCTGCAGAAAGCTTTCTTATAAACAATCACTATCTGAAGATGTAGCCTCCGCACAGCTCTGTATGCCTCCTTAATTTTCTAACCAAGTTAAAGGTGGATTGAAAGTGGCTGGAGAAAGCCTCCTTACCAAGAATCACCATCTGTAAATACAGTTTTAGCACAGCGGTATATTTCTCCTTTATTTTCTAACCTATGTGAACAAGGACAGGAAAGGGCTGCAGAAAGCGTCATCACCAACATTCACCATCTGTGGATGTAACTTCTACACAGCTGTATATATAACCATTATTTTCTACTGTAGGTGATGGTGGACTGGAAGGGGCTGCAGAAAGCCTCATTACCAACATTCACCACCTGTGGATGCAATTTCTACACAGCTGTATATATACACTTTATGTTCAAATCTAGGTGAAAGTGGACTGGTAGGAGCTGCAGAAAGCCTCCTTACCAACATTTGCCATCTGTAGAAGTAATTACTACGCAGCTGTATATATACCCTTTACTTTCCAATCTAGCTGAAGGTGGACTGGAAGGGGCTGCAGAAAGCCTCTTTACCAACATTCACTATCTGTTGATGTTATTTCTTCACTGCGATATATATACCCTATATTTTCTAATCTAGGTTAAGAAGGGACTGGAAGGGGCTGCACAAAACCTCATTACCAACATTCACCATCTGTGATTGTAATTTCTGCACACCTGAAAATATACACTTTATATCCTAACCTATGTGAAGGTGGAATGGAAGGGGCTGCAGAATGCCTCCTTATTAACAAATATCATCTGAAGAAGTAGTTTCCGCACAGCTGTATATGTATCCCTTATTTTATAACCTAGGTGAAGGTGGATTGGAAGGGGCTGCCATAAGCCTCCTCACCAACAATCACAATCTGTAAATGTAGTTTCAGAACAGCTGTATATTTTTCCTTTATTTTCTAACCTATGTGAACATGGACTGGAAAGGTCTGTAGAAAGCCTCCTTACCAACATTCACCATGTGTGGATGGGATTTCTACACAGCTGTATATATACCCCGTATATTCTAATCCAGTTGAAGGTGGACTGGAAGGAGCTGCAGAAAGCCTTCTTACCAACATTCAACATCTGTAGAAGTGGTTTCTACACAGCTGTACATATACCCTTCATTTTCTAATCTAGGTGAAGGTCGACTGGAAGGGGCTGCAGAAAGCCTCATTACCAACATTCACCATCTGTGGATGTAATTTCTACACAGCTGTATATATACACTTTACTTTCAAATCTAGGTGAAGGTGGACTGGAAGGGGCTGCAGAAAGCCTCCTTATTAACAAACATCATCTGTAGATGTGGTTTCCGCACAGCTGTATGTAGATCCTTTACTTTATAACCTAGGTGAAGTGGATTGGAAGGGGCTGCAGAAAGCCTCCTTACCAACAAACATAATCTGTAAATGTAGTTTCAGCACAGCTGTATATTTCTCCTTTATTTTCTAACCTATGAGAACGGGGACTGGAAGGGGCTGCAGAAAGCCTCATTACCAACATTCACCATCTGTGGATGTAACTTCTACCCAGCTGTATATATAGCCATAATTTTCTAATTTTGGTGATGGTGGACTGGAAGGGGCTGCAGAAAGCCTCATTACAACATTCACCATCTGTGGATGTAATTTCTACACAGCTGTATATATACACTTTATGTTCAAATCTGGGTTAAAGTGGACTGGAAGGGGCTGCAGAAAGCCTCTTTACCAACATTCACTATCTGTTGATGTTATTTCTTCACAGTGGTATATATACCCTTTGTTTTCTAATCTAGGTTAAGGTGGACTGGAAGGGGCTGCACAAAACCTCATTACCAACATTCACCATCTGTGGTTGTAATTTCTGCATACCTGAAAATATACACTTTATATCCTAACCTATGTGAACGTGGACTGGAAGGGGCTGCACAGAACCTCATTACCAACATTCACCATCTGTGTTTGTAATTTCTGCATATCTGAAAATATACACTTTATATCTTAACCTATGTGCAGGAGGTCTGGAAGTGGCTGCAGAAAGAATGCCTACCAATGATCGGGATCGGCAGATATATAACCTGCACAGCTGTATATATCACATTTATCTTCTAACCTAGGTGAAAGTGGGCTGGAAGTGTCTGCAGGAAGCCTCGATATTACCAATCACCATCTGTAGATGTAGTTTCCTCACAGCGACATATGTCTCCTAAATTTTTAACCTATGTGAACGTGGACTGGAAGGGGCTGCAGAGAGCCTCCTTACCAACATTAAGCATCTGTGGATTTAATTTATACATAGCTGTATGAATACGCTTTATATTCTACCCTATGTTCAGGAGGACTGGAAGGGGCTGCAGAAAGCCTCCTTACCAACAATCACCATCTGTAAATGAAGTTTCAGCACAGCCATATAATTCTCCTTTATTTTCTAACCGATGAGAACGTGGACTGGAAGGGGCTGCAGAAAGCCTCATTACCAACATTCACCATCTGTTGATGTAATTAATACAAAGCTGTATATGTATTCTTAATTTTCTAATCTAGGTGAAGGTTTACTGGAAGGGGCTGCAGAAAGCCTCATTACGAACATTCACCATTTGTGGATGTAATTTCTACACAGCTGTATTTATACCCTGTATTTTGTAATCTAGGTGAAGGTGGACTGGAAGGGGCTGCGGTAAGCATCCTTACCAACATTCACCATCTGTGGATGGAATTTCTACACAGCTGTATATATACACTTTATTTTCTAATCCAGTTGAAGGTGGACTGGAAGGAGCTGCAGAAAGCCTTCTTACCAACATTCACCAGCTGTAGAAGTGATTTCTACACAGCTGTATATATACCCTTCATTTTCTAATCTAGGTGAAGGTCGACTGGAAGGGGCTGCAGAAAGCCTCTTTACCAACATTCACTATCTGTTGATGTAATTTCTTCATTTCTCTATATGTACCCTTTATTTTCTAATCTGGGTTAAAGTGGACTGAAAGTGGCTGCAGAAAGCCTCATTACCAACATTCACCATCTGTATAAGTAATTTCTACATAGCTGTATACATACCCTTTATCTTCTAATCTAGGTGAAGGTGGACTGGAAGGGGCTGCAGAAAGCCTCATTACCAACATTCACCATATGTGGATGTAATTTCGGCACACATGAATATATACCCTTTATATCCTAACCAATGTGAAGGTGGACTGGAAGGGGTTGCAGAAAGCCTCCATATTAACAAACATCATCTGTAGATGTGGTTTCCGCACAGTTGTATATAGATCCGTTACTTTATAACCTAGGTGAAGTGGATTGGAAGGGGCTGCAGAAAGCCTCCTTACCAACAAACACAATCTGTAAATGTAGATTCAGCACAGCTGTATATTTCTCCTTTATTTTCTAACCCATGAGAACGTGGACTGGAAGGGCCTGCAGAAAGCGTCATTACCAACATTCACCATCTGTGGATGTAATATGTATACAGCTGTATATATATCCTTTATTTTCTAATCTACGTGAAGATGCACTGGAAAGGGCTGCAGAAACCTCCTTATAAACAATCACCATCTGTAGATGTAGTTTCCACACCGCTCTATATGTCTCCTTAAATGTCTAACCAAGGTAAAGGTGGATTGGAAGGGGTTGCAGAAAGCCTCCTTACCAAGAATCACCATCTGTAAATGGAGTTTTAGCACAGCTGTATATTTCTCCCTTATTTTCTAACCTATGTGAGCGTATGCTGGAAAGGGCTGCAGAAAGCCTCATTACCAACATTCACCATGTGTGGAAGTAACTTCTACACAGCTGTATATATAACCATTATTTTCCAATGTAGGGGATGGTGGACTGGAAGGGGCTGCAGAAAGCCTCATTACCAACATTCACCAACTTTCGATGTAATTTCTACACAGCTGTATATATACCCTTTATGTTCAAATCTTGCTGAAAGTGGACTGGTAGGAGCTGCAGAAAGCCTCCTTACCAACATTCGCCATCTGTAGAAGTAATTACTACACAGCTGTATATATACCCTTTACTATCTAATCTAGCTGAAGGTGGACTGGAAGCAGCTGCAGAAAGCCTCTTTACCAACATTCACTATCTGTTGATGTTATTTCTTCACTGCGGTATATATACCCTTTATTTTCTAATCTAGGTTAAGGTGGAGTGGAATGGGCTGCACAAAACCTAATTACCAACATTCACCATCTGTGGTTGCAATTTCTGCACACCTGAAAAAATACACTTTATATCTTAACCTATGTGAAGGTGGAATGGAAGGGGCTGCAGAAAGCCTCCTTATTAACAAACATGTTCTGTAGATGTAGTTTCCGCCTAGCTGTATATGTATCCCTTATTTTATAACCTAGGTGAAGGTGGATTGTAAGGGGCTGCAGGAAGCCTCCTCACCAACAATTACAATCTGTAAATGTAGTTTCAGAAGAGCTGTATATTTTTCCTTTATTTTCTAACCTATGTGAACGTGGACTGGAATGGGCTGCAGAAGACCTTATTGCCAACATTCACCATCTGTGGATGTAATTTCTACACAGCTGTATATACACCCGTTATATCCTAACCTATATGAAGGTGGACTGGATGGGGCTGCAGAAAGCCGCCTTATTAACAACATCATCTGTAGATGTATTTTCCGCACAGCTGCATATGTCTCTTTTGCTTTCAAACCTAGTTGAAGGTGGATTTGAAAGGTCTGCAGAAAGCCTCTTAACCAACAATACCATCTGTAAATGTAGTTTCAGCACAGCAGTATATTTCCCCTTTATTTCCTAACCCATGTGAAAGTGGACTGGGTGGGGCTGCAGAAAGCCTCCTTATTAACAACATCATCTGTTGTTGTAGTTTCCGCACAGCTACATATGTCTCCTAAATTTTCTAACCTATGTGAACTGGACTGGAAGGGGCTGCAGAAAGCCTCCTTACCAACATTCACCATCTGTGGATTTAATTTCTACACAGCTGTATGAATGCGCTTTATATCCTAACCTATGTGCAGGAGGACTGGAAAGGGCTGCAGAAAGAATGCCTACCAACGATCACGATCGGCAGATATATATCCTGCACAGCTGTATATTTCACCTTTATCTTCTTACCTAGGTGAAAGTGGGCTGGAAGTGGCTACAGGAAGCCTCCTTATTACCAATCCTCATCTGTAGATGTAGTTTCCGCACAGCGACATATGTCTCCTAAATTTTCTAACCTACGTGAACGTGGACTGGAAGGGGCTGCAGA
This sequence comes from Schistocerca serialis cubense, assembly GCF_023864345.2. Lineage (NCBI taxonomy): Eukaryota > Metazoa > Arthropoda > Insecta > Orthoptera > Acrididae > Schistocerca > Schistocerca serialis. The sequence continues at coordinate 1,064,517,125 of NC_064640.1, forward strand.
AAGCCTCCTTACCAACAATCACCATCTGTAAATGAAGTTTCAGCACAGCCGTATTTTTCTCCTTTATTTTCTAACCTATGTGAACGTGGACTGGAAGGGGCTGCAGAAAGCCTTATTACCATCATTCACCATCTATGGATGTCACTACTACAGAGCTGTATATATACTCTTTATTTTTTAATCTAGGTGAAAGTATACTGGAAGGGGCTGCAGAAAGCCTCATTACGAACATTCACCATCTGTGGATGGAATTTCTACACAGCTGTATATACACCCCGTATTTTCTAATCCAGGTGAAGGTGGACTGGAAGATGCTGCAGAAAGCCTTCTCACCAACATTCACCATCTGTAGAAGTGATTTCTACACAGCTGTATATATACCCTTCATTTTCTAATCTAGGTGAAGGTTGAGTGGAAGGGGCTGCAGAAAGCCTCTTTACCAACAATCACTATCTGTTGATGGAATTTCTTCACTTCTGTATATGTACCCTTTATTTTCTATTCTAGGTTAAAGTGGACTGGAAGTGGCTGCAGGAAGCCTCATTACCAACATACACCATCTGTAAAAGTAATTTCTACATAGCTGTATACATACCCTTTATCTTCTAATCTAGGTGAAGGTGGACTGGAAGGGGCTGCAGAAAGCCTCATTACCAACATTCACCATCTGTGGATGTATTTTCTGCACACCTGAATATATACCCTTTATATCATAACCTATGTGAAGGTGGACTGGAAGATTCTGCAGAAAGCCTCCTTATTAACAAACATCATCTGTAGATGTGGTTTCCACAAAGCTGTATATAGATCCGTTACTTTATAACCTAGGTGAAGTGGATTGGAAGGGGCTTCAGAAAGCCTCCTTACCAAAAACACAATCTGTAAATGTAGTTTCAGCACAGCTGTATATTTCTCCTTTATTTTCTAACCTATAAGAACGTGGACTGGAAGGGGCTGCAGAAAGCCTTGTTATAAACAATCACCATCTGAAGATGTAGTTTCCTCACAGCTCTGTATGTCTCCTTAATTTTCTAACCAAGTTAAAGGTGGATTGGAAGCGGCTGCAGAATGCCTCCTTACCAAGAATCACCATATGTAAATGTAGTTTCAGCACAGTTGTATGTTTCTATTGTATTTTCTTAACTATGTAAATGTGGACTGGAAGGGGCTGCAGAAAGCCTCATTACCAACATTAACCATCTGTGGATGTAACTACTACAAAGCTGTATATATACTCTTTATTTTCTAGTCTAGGTGAAGGTTTACTGGAAGCGGCTGCAGAAAGCCTCATTACCAACATTCACCATCTGTGGATGTAACTTCTACACGGCTGTATATATAACCACTATTTTCTATTGTAGGTGATGGTGGACTGGAAGGGGCTGCAGAAAGCCTCATTACCAACATTCATGATCTGTGGATGTAACTTCTACACCGCTGTATGTATAATCTATATTTTCTAATGTAGGTGATGGTGGACTGGAAGGGGCTGCAGAAAGCCTAATTACCAACATTCACCATCTGTGGATGTAATTTCTACACAGCTGTATACATAACCTTTATGTTCAAATCAAGGTGAAAGTGGACTGAAAGGAGCTGCAGAAAGCCTCCTTACCAACATTCGCCATCTGTAGATGTAATTACTACACAGCTGTATATATACACTTTACTTTCTAATCTAGGTGAAGGTGGACTGGAAGGGGCTGCAGAAAGCCTCCTTATTAACAAACATCATCTGTAGATGTAGTTTCCGCACAGCTGTATATAGATCCCTTACTTTATAACCTAGGTGAAGTGGATTGGAAGGAGCTGCAGAAAGCCTCATTACCAACATTCACCATCTGTGGATGTAATTTCTACACAGCTGTATATACACCCGTAATATCCTAACCTATATGAAGGAGGACTGGCAGGGACTGCAAAAAAAAATGCCTATCAACAATTGTGATCGGCTGATGTATTGCCTGCACGGCTGTATATTTCTTCTTTATCTTCTAACGTAGGTGTAGGTGGACTGGAAAGGGCTGCAGAAAGCCTCCTTTTAAACAATCACCATCTGTAGATGTAGTTTCCGCACAGCTCTATATGTCTCCTTTATATTCTAACCGAGGTTAAGGTGGATTGGAAGGGGCTGCAGAAAGCCTCCTTACCAAAAATCACCATCTGTAAATGTAGTTTCAGCACAGCTGTATATTTCTACTGTATTTTCTAACCTATGTAAATGTGTACTGGAAGGGGCTGCAGAAAGCCTCATTACCAACATTCACCATCTGTGGATGTAACTTCTACACGGCTGTATATATAACCATTATTTTCTAATGTAGGTGATGGTGTACTGGAAGGGGCTGCAGAAAGCATTACCAACATTCACCATCTGTGGATGTAATTTCTACACAGCTGTATATATACCCTTTATGTTCAAATCTAGGTGAAAGTGGACTGGTAGGAGCTGCAGAAAGCCTCCTTACCAACATTCGCCATCTGTAGAAGTAATTACTACACTGCCATATCTATACCCTTTACTTTCTAAATTAGCTGAAGGTGGACTGGAAGGGGCTGAGAAAAGTCTCTTTACCAACATAATCTATCTGTTGATGTTATTTCTTCACTGCGGTATATATACCCTTTATTTTCTCATCTAGGTTAAGGTGGACTGGAAGGGGCTGCACAAAACCTCATTACCAACATTCACCATCTGTGGTTGTAATTTCTGCATACCTGAAAATATACACTTTATATCCTAACCTATGTGAAGGTGGAATGGAAGGGGCTGCAGAAAGTCTCCTTATTAACAAACATCATCTGTAGATGTAGTTTCCGCACAGCTGTATATGTATCTCTTATTTTATAACCTAGGTGAAGGTGGATTGGAAGGGGCTGCAGAAAGCCTCCTCACCAACAAGCACAATCTGTAAATGTAGTTTCAGAACAGCTGTATGTTTTTCCTTTATTTTCTAACCTATGTGAACGTGGACTGGAAGGGGCTGCAGAAGGCCTTATTGCCAACATTCACCATCTGTGGATGTAATTTCTACACAGCTGTATATACACCCGTTATATCCTAACCTATATGAAGGTGGACTGGATGGGGCTGCAGAAAGCCGCCTTATTAACAACATCATCTGTAGATGTATTTTCCGCACAGCTGCATATGTCTCTTTTGCTTTCAAACCTAGTTGAAGGTGGATTTGAAAGGTCTGCAGAAAGCCTCTTAACCAACAATACCATCTGTAAATGTAGTTTCAGCACAGCAGTATATTTCCCCTTTATTTCCTAACCCATGTGAAAGTGGACTGGGTGGGGCTGCAGAAAGCCTCCTTATTAACAACATCATCTGTTGTTGTAGTTTCCGCACAGCTACATATGTCTCCTAAATTTTCTAACCTATGTGAACTGGACTGGAAGGGGCTGCAGAAAGCCTCCTTACCAACATTCACCATCTGTGGATTTAATTTCTACACAGCTGTATGAATGCGCTTTATATCCTAACCTATGTGCAGGAGGACTGGAAAGGGCTGCAGAAAGAATGCCTACCAACGATCACGATCGGCAGATATATATCCTGCACAGCTGTATATTTCACCTTTATCTTCTTACCTAGGTGAAAGTGGGCTGGAAGTGGCTACAGGAAGCCTCCTTATTACCAATCCTCATCTGTAGATGTAGTTTCCGCACAGCGACATATGTCTCCTAAATTTTCTAACCTACGTGAACGTGGACTGGAAGGGGCTGCAGAAAGCCTCCTTACCAACAATCACCATCTGTAAATGAAGTTTCAGCACAGCCGTATTTTTCTCCTTTATTTTCTAACCTATGTGAACGTGGACTGGAAGGGGCTGCAGAAAGCCTTATTACCATCATTCACCATCTATGGATGTCACTACTACAGAGCTGTATATATACTCTTTATTTTTTAATCTAGGTGAAAGTATACTGGAAGGGGCTGCAGAAAGCCTCATTACGAACATTCACCATCTGTGGATGGAATTTCTACACAGCTGTATATACACCCCGTATTTTCTAATCCAGGTGAAGGTGGACTGGAAGATGCTGCAGAAAGCCTTCTCACCAACATTCACCATCTGTAGAAGTGATTTCTACACAGCTGTATATATACCCTTCATTTTCTAATCTAGGTGAAGGTTGAGTGGAAGGGGCTGCAGAAAGCCTCTTTACCAACAATCACTATCTGTTGATGGAATTTCTTCACTTCTGTATATGTACCCTTTATTTTCTATTCTAGGTTAAAGTGGACTGGAAGTGGCTGCAGGAAGCCTCATTACCAACATACACCATCTGTAAAAGTAATTTCTACATAGCTGTATACATACCCTTTATCTTCTAATCTAGGTGAAGGTGGACTGGAAGGGGCTGCAGAAAGCCTCATTACCAACATTCACCATCTGTGGATGTATTTTCTGCACACCTGAATATATACCCTTTATATCATAACCTATGTGAAGGTGGACTGGAAGATTCTGCAGAAAGCCTCCTTATTAACAAACATCATCTGTAGATGTGGTTTCCACAAAGCTGTATATAGATCCGTTACTTTATAACCTAGGTGAAGTGGATTGGAAGGGGCTTCAGAAAGCCTCCTTACCAAAAACACAATCTGTAAATGTAGTTTCAGCACAGCTGTATATTTCTCCTTTATTTTCTAACCTATAAGAACGTGGACTGGAAGGGGCTGCAGAAAGCCTTGTTATAAACAATCACCATCTGAAGATGTAGTTTCCTCACAGCTCTGTATGTCTCCTTAATTTTCTAACCAAGTTAAAGGTGGATTGGAAGCGGCTGCAGAATGCCTCCTTACCAAGAATCACCATATGTAAATGTAGTTTCAGCACAGTTGTATGTTTCTATTGTATTTTCTTAACTATGTAAATGTGGACTGGAAGGGGCTGCAGAAAGCCTCATTACCAACATTAACCATCTGTGGATGTAACTACTACAAAGCTGTATATATACTCTTTATTTTCTAGTCTAGGTGAAGGTTTACTGGAAGCGGCTGCAGAAAGCCTCATTACCAACATTCACCATCTGTGGATGTAACTTCTACACGGCTGTATATATAACCACTATTTTCTATTGTAGGTGATGGTGGACTGGAAGGGGCTGCAGAAAGCCTCATTACCAACATTCATGATCTGTGGATGTAACTTCTACACCGCTGTATGTATAATCTATATTTTCTAATGTAGGTGATGGTGGACTGGAAGGGGCTGCAGAAAGCCTAATTACCAACATTCACCATCTGTGGATGTAATTTCTACACAGCTGTATACATACCCTTTATGTTCAAATCAAGGTGAAAGTGGACTGAAAGGAGCTGCAGAAAGCCTCCTTACCAACATTCGCCATCTGTAGATGTAATTACTACACAGCTGTATATATACACTTTACTTTCTAATCTAGGTGAAGGTGGACTGGAAGGGGCTGCAGAAAGCCTCCTTATTAACAAACATCATCTGTAGATGTAGTTTCCGCACAGCTGTATATAGATCCCTTACTTTATAACCTAGGTGAAGTGGATTGGAAGGAGCTGCAGAAAGCCTCATTACCAACATTCACCATCTGTGGATGTAATTTCTACACAGCTGTATATACACCCGTAATATCCTAACCTATATGAAGGAGGACTGGCTGGGACTGCAAAAAAAAATGCCTATCAACAATTGTGATCGGCTGATGTATTGCCTGCACGGCTGTATATTTCTTCTTTATCTTCTAACGTAGGTGTAGGTGGACTGGAAAGGGCTGCAGAAAGCCTCCTTTTAAACAATCACCATCTGTAGATGTAGTTTCCGCACAGCTCTATATGTCTCCTTTATATTCTAACCGAGGTTAAGGTGGATTGGAAGGGGCTGCAGAAAGCCTCCTTACCAAAAATCACCATCTGTAAATGTAGTTTCAGCACAGCTGTATATTTCTACTGTATTTTCTAACCTATGTAAATGTGTACTGGAAGGGGCTGCAGAAAGCCTCATTACCAACATTCACCATCTGTGGATGTAACTTCTACACGGCTGTATATATAACCATTATTTTCTAATGTAGGTGATGGTGTACTGGAAGGGGCTGCAGAAAGCATTACCAACATTCACCATCTGTGGATGTAATTTCTACACAGCTGTATATATACCCTTTATGTTCAAATCTAGGTGAAAGTGGACTGGTAGGAGCTGCAGAAAGCCTCCTTACCAACATTCGCCATCTGTAGAAGTAATTACTACACTGCCATATCTATACCCTTTACTTTCTAAATTAGCTGAAGGTGGACTGGAAGGGGCTGAGAAAAGTCTCTTTACCAACATAATCTATCTGTTGATGTTATTTCTTCACTGCGGTATATATACCCTTTATTTTCTCATCTAGGTTAAGGTGGACTGGAAGGGGCTGCACAAAACCTCATTACCAACATTCACCATCTGTGGTTGTAATTTCTGCATACCTGAAAATATACACTTTATATCCTAACCTATGTGAAGGTGGAATGGAAGGGGCTGCAGAAAGTCTCCTTATTAACAAACATCATCTGTAGATGTAGTTTCCGCACAGCTGTATATGTATCTCTTATTTTATAACCTAGGTGAAGGTGGATTGGAAGGGGCTGCAGAAAGCCTCCTCACCAACAAGCACAATCTGTAAATGTAGTTTCAGAACAGCTGTATGTTTTTCCTTTATTTTCTAACCTATGTGAACGTGGACTGGAAGGGGCTGCAGAAGGCCTTATTGCCAACATTCACCATCTGTGGATGTAATTTCTACACAGCTGTATATACACCCGTTATATCCTAACCTATATGAAGGTGGACTGGATGGGGCTGCAGAAAGCCGCCTTATTAACAACATCATCTGTAGATGTATTTTCCGCACAGCTGCATATGTCTCTTTTGCTTTCAAACCTAGTTGAAGGTGGATTTGAAAGGTCTGCAGAAAGCCTCTTAACCAACAATACCATCTGTAAATGTAGTTTCAGCACAGCAGTATATTTCCCCTTTATTTCCTAACCCATGTGAAAGTGGACTGGGTGGGGCTGCAGAAAGCCTCCTTATTAACAACATCATCTGTTGTTGTAGTTTCCGCACAGCTACATATGTCTCCTAAATTTTCTAACCTATGTGAACTGGACTCGAAGGGGCTGCAGAAAGCCTCCTTACCAACATTCACCATCTGTGGATTTAATTTCTACACAGCTGTATGAATGCGCTTTATATCCTAACCTATGTGCAGGAGGACTGGAAAGGGCTGCAGAAAGAATGCCTACCAACGATCACGATCGGCAGATATATATCCTGCACAGCTGTATATTTCACCTTTATCTTCTTACCTAGGTGAAAGTGGGCTGGTAGTGGCTACAGGAAGCCTCCTTATTACCAATCCTCATCTGTAGATGTAGTTTCCGCACAGCGACATATGTCTCCTAAATTTTCTAACCTACGTGAACGTGGACTGGAAGGGGCTGCAGAAAGCCTCCTTACCAACAATCACCATCTGTAAATGAAGTTTCAGCACAGCCGTATTTTTCTCCTTTATTTTCTAACCTATGTGAACGTGGACTGGAAGGGGCTGCAGAAAGCCTTATTACCATCATTCACCATCTATGGATGTCACTACTACAGAGCTGTATATATACTCTTTATTTTTTAATCTAGGTGAAAGTATACTGGAAGGGGCTGCAGAAAGCCTCATTACGAACATTCACCATCTGTGGATGGAATTTCTACACAGCTGTATATACACCCCGTATTTTCTAATCCAGGTGAAGGTGGACTGGAAGATGCTGCAGAAAGCCTTCTCACCAACATTCACCATCTGTAGAAGTGATTTCTACACAGCTGTATATATACCCTTCATTTTCTAATCTAGGTGAAGGTTGAGTGGAAGGGGCTGCAGAAAGCCTCTTTACCAACAATCACTATCTGTTGATGGAATTTCTTCACTTCTGTATATGTACCCTTTATTTTCTATTCTAGGTTAAAGTGGACTGGAAGTGGCTGCAGGAAGCCTCATTACCAACATACACCATCTGTAAAAGTAATTTCTACATAGCTGTATACATACCCTTTATCTTCTAATCTAGGTGAAGGTGGACTGGAAGGGGCTGCAGAAAGCCTCATTACCAACATTCACCATCTGTGGATGTATTTCTGCACACCTGAATATATACCCTTTATATCATAACCTATGTGAAGGTGGACTGGAAGATTCTGCAGAAAGCCTCCTTATTAACAAACATCATCTGTAGATGTGGTTTCCACAAAGCTGTATATAGATCCGTTACTTTATAACCTAGGTGAAGTGGATTGGAAGGGGCTTCAGAAAGCCTCCTTACCAAAAACACAATCTGTAAATGTAGTTTCAGCACAGCTGTATATTTCTCCTTTATTTTCTAACCTATAAGAACGTGGACTGGAAGGGGCTGCAGAAAGCCTTGTTATAAACAATCACCATCTGAAGATGTAGTTTCCTCACAGCTCTGTATGTCTCCTTAATTTTCTAACCAAGTTAAAGGTGGATTGGAAGCGGCTGCAGAATGCCTCCTTACCAAGAATCACCATATGTAAATGTAGTTTCAGCACAGTTGTATGTTTCTATTGTATTTTCTTAACTATGTAAATGTGGACTGGAAGGGGCTGCAGAAAGCCTCATTACCAACATTAACCATCTGTGGATGTAACTACTACAAAGCTGTATATATACTCTTTATTTTCTAGTCTAGGTGAAGGTTTACTGGAAGCGGCTGCAGAAAGCCTCATTACCGACATTCACCATCTGTGGATGTAACTTCTACACGGCTGTATATATAACCACTATTTTCTATTGTAGGTGATGGTGGACTGGAAGGGGCTGCAGAAAGCCTCATTACCATCATTCATGATCTGTGGATGTAACTTCTACACCGCTGTATGTATAATCTATATTTTCTAATGTAGGTGATGGTGGACTGGAAGGGGCTGCAGAAAGCCTAATTACCAACATTCACCATCTGTGGATGTAATTTCTACACAGCTGTATACATACCCTTTATGTTCAAATCAAGGTGAAAGTGGACTGAAAGGAGCTGCAGAAAGCCTCCTTACCAACATTCGCCATCTGTAGATGTAATTACTACACAGCTGTATATATACACTTTACTTTCTAATCTAGGTGAAGGTGGACTGGAAGGGGCTGCAGAAAGCCTCCTTATTAACAAACATCATCTGTAGATGTAGTTTCCGCACAGCTGTATATAGATCCCTTACTTTATAACCTAGGTGAAGTGGATTGGAAGGAGCTGCAGAAAGCCTCATTACCAACATTCACCATCTGCGGATGTAATTTCTACACAGCTGTATATACACCCGTAATATCCTAACCTATATGAAGGAGGACTGGCAGGGACTGCAAAAAAAAATGCCTATCAACAATTGTGATCGGCTGATGTATTGCCTGCACGGCTGTATATTTCTTCTTTATCTTCTAACGTAGGTGTAGGTGGACTGGAAAGGGCTGCAGAAAGCCTCCTTTTAAACAATCACCATCTGTAGATGTAGTTTCCGCACAGCTCTATATGTCTCCTTTATATTCTAACCGAGGTTAAGGTGGATTGGAAGGGGCTGCAGAAAGCCTCCTTACCAAAAATCACCATCTGTAAATGTAGTTTCAGCACAGCTGTATATTTCTACTGTATTTTCTAACCTATGTAAATGTGTACTGGAAGGGGCTGCAGAAAGCCTCATTACCAACATTCACCATCTGTGGATGTAACTTCTACACGGCTGTATATATAACCATTATTTTCTAATGTAGGTGATGGTGTACTGGAAGGGGCTGCAGAAAGCATTACCAACATTCACCATCTGTGGATGTAATTTCTACACAGCTGTATATATACCCTTTATGTTCAAATCTAGGTGAAAGTGGACTGGTAGGAGCTGCAGAAAGCCTCCTTACCAACATTCGCCATCTGTAGAAGTAATTACTACTCTGCCATATCTATACCCTTTACTTTCTAAATTAGCTGAAGGTGGACTGGAAGGGGCTGAGAAAAGTCTCTTTACCAACATAATCTATCTGTTGATGTTATTTCTTCACTGCGGTATATATACCCTTTATTTTCTCATCTAGGTTAAGGTGGACTGGAAGGGGCTGCACAAAACCTCATTACCAACATTCACCATCTGTGGTTGTAATTTCTGCATACCTGAAAATATACACTTTATATCCTAACCTATGTGAAGGTGGAATGGAAGGGGCTGCAGAAAGTCTCCTTATTAACAAACATCATCTGTAGATGTAGTTTCCGCACAGCTGTATATGTATCTCTTATTTTATAACCTAGGTGAAGGTGGATTGGAAGGGGCTGCAGAAAGCCTCCTCACCAACAAGCACAATCTGTAAATGTAGTTTCAGAACAGCTGTATGTTTTTCCTTTATTTTCTAACCTATGTGAACGTGGACTGGAAGGGGCTGCAGAAGGCCTTATTGCCAACATTCACCATCTGTGGATGTAATTTCTACACAGCTGTATATACACCCTTTATTTTCAAATCTAGGTGAAGGTGGACTGGAAGGGGCCGCAGAAAGCCTCATTACCAACATTCACCATCTGTGGATGTAATTTCTACACAGCTGTATATATACCCTTTATGTTCAAATCTAGGTGAAAGTGGACTGGTAGGAGCTGCAGAAAGCCTCCTTACCAACATTCGCCATCTGTAGAAGTAATTACTACACTGCCATATCTATACCCTTTACTTTCTAAATTAGCTGAAGGTGGACTGGAAGGGGCTGAGAAAAGTCTCTTTACCAACATAATCTATCTGTTGATGTTATTTCTTCACTGCGGTATATATACCCTTTATTTTCTCATCTAGGTTAAGGTGGACTGGAAGGGGCTGCACAAAACCTCATTACCAACATTCACCATCTGTGGTTGTAATTTCTGCATACCTGAAAATATACACTTTATATCCTAACCTATGTGAAGGTGGAATGGAAGGGGCTGCAGAAAGTCTCCTTATTAACAAACATCATCTGTAGATGTAGTTTCCGCACAGCTGTATATGTATCTCTTATTTTATAACCTAGGTGAAGGTGGATTGGAAGGGGCTGCAGAAAGCCTCCTCACCAACAAGCACAATCTGTAAATGTAGTTTCAGAACAGCTGTATGTTTTTCCTTTATTTTCTAACCTATGTGAACGTGGACTGGAAGGGGCTGCAGAAGGCCTTATTGCCAACATTCACCATCTGTGGATGTAATTTCTACACAGCTGTATATACACCCTTTATTTTCAAATCTAGGTGAAGGTGGACTGGAAGGGGCCGCAGAAAGCCTCATTACCAACATTCACCATCTGTGGATGTAATTTCTACACAGCTTTACTTATACCCTTTATATCCTAACCTATGTGAAGGTGGACTGGATGGGGCTGCAGAAAGCCGCCTTATTAACAACATCATCTGTAGTTGTAGTTTCCGCATAGCGACATATGTCTGCCAAATTTTCTAACCTATGTGAACATGGACTGGAAGGGGCTGCTGAAAGCCTCCTTACCAACATTAACCATCTGTGGATTTAATTTCTACACAGCTGTATGTATACGCTTTATATCCTAACCTATGTGCAGGAGGACTGGAAGGAGCTGCAGAAAGAATGCCTACCAACGATCGCGATCGGCAGATATATATCCTGCACAGCTGTATATTTCACCTTTATCTTCTAACCTAGGTGAAAGTGGGCTGGAAGTGGCAGCAGGAAGCCTCCTTATTACCAATCTTCATCTGTAGATGTAGTTTCCGCACAGCTACATATGTCTCCTAAATTTTCTAACCTATGTGAACTTGGACTGGAAGGGGCTGCAGAAAGCCTCCTTACCAACAATCACCATCTGTAAATGAAGTTTCAGCACAGCCGTATATTTCTCCTTCATTTTCTAACCTATGTGAACGTGGACTGGAAGGGGCTGCAGAAAGTCTCATTACCAACATTCACCATCTGTGGATGTAATTAATACAAAGCTGTATATATATTCTTTATTTTCGAATCTAGGTGAAGGTTTACTGGAAGGGGCTGCAGAAAGCCTCATTATGAACATTCACCATCTGTGGATGTAATTTCTACACAGCTGTATATATACCCTTTATTTTGTAATCTAGGTGAAGGTGGACTGGAAGGGGCTGCAGAAAGCCTCCTTATTATCAAACATCATCTGTAGATGTAGTTTCCGCACAGCTGTATATAGATTCCTTACTTTATAACCTAGGTGAAGTGTATTGGAAGGGCTGCAGAAAGCCTCTTTACCAACATTCACCACCTGTGGATGTAATTTCTACACAGCTGTATATACACCCATAATATCGTAACCTATGTGAAGGAGGACTGGATGGGGCTGCAAAAAAAAATGCCTACCAACAATCGCGATCGGCAGATGTATTTCCTGCACGGCTGAATATTTCTTCTATATCTTTTAACGTAGGTGAAGGTGGACTGGAAGGGGCTGCAGAAAGCCTCCTTATAAACAATCACCATCTGTAGATGTAGTTTCCGCACAGCTCTATAAGTCTCCTTTATTTTGTAACCAAGTTTAATGTGGATTGGAATGGGCTGCAGAAAGCCTCCTTACCAAGAATCACTATCTGTAAATGTAGTTTCAGCACAGCTGAATGTTTCTACTGTATTTTCTTAACTATGTAAATGTGGACTGGAAGGGGCTGCAGAAAGCCTCATTACCAACATTCACCATCTGTGGATGTTACTCCTACAAAGCTGTATTTATACTCATTATTTTCTAATCTAAGTGAAGGTTTACAAGAAGGGGCTGCAGAAAGCCTCATTACCAACATTCACCATCTGTGGATGTAATTTTTACACAGCTGTATATACACCCATAATATCATAACCTATGTGAAGGAGGACTGGAAGGGGCTGCAAAAAAAAATGCCTACCAACAATCGCGATCGGCAGATTTATTTCCTGCACGGCTGTATATTTCTTCTACATCTTCTAATGTAGGTGAAGGTGGACTGGAAGGGGCTGCAGAAAGCCTCCTTATAAACAATCACCATCTGTAGATGTAGTTTCCGCACAGCTCTGTGTGTCTCCTTTATTTTGTAACCGAGTTTAAGGTGGATTGGAAGGGGCTGCAGAAAGCGTCTTTACCAAGAATCACCATCTGTAAATGTAGTTTCAGCACAGCTGTATGTTTCAACTGTATTTTCTTAACTATGTAAATGTGGACTGGAAGGGGCTGCAGAAAGCCTGATTACCAACATTCACCATCTGTGGATGTCACTACTACAAAGCTGTATATATACTCTTTATTTTCTAATCTAGGTGAAGGTTTACTGGAAGGGGCTGCAGAAAGCCCCATTACCAACATCCACCATCTGTGGATGTAATTTCAATACAGCTGTATATATGCCCTTTATTTTCTAATCTACGTGAAGGTGGACTGGAAAGGGCTGCAGAAACCTCCTTATAAACAATCACCATCTGTACATGTAGTTTCCACACAGCTCTATATGTCTCCTTTATTCTCAAACCAAGGTAAAGGTGGATTGGTAGGGGCTGCAGAAAGCCTCCATACCAAGAATCACCATGTGTAAATGCAGTTTTAGCACAGCTGTAAATTTCTCCTTTATTTTCGAACCTATGTGAGCGTATACTGGAAAGGGCTGCAGAAAGCCTCATTACCAACATTCACCATCTGTGGATGTAACTTCTACACGGCTCTATATATAACCATTATTTTCAAATGTAGGTGATGGTGGACTGGAAGGGGCTGCAGAAAGCCTCATTTCCAACGTTCACGATCTGTGGATGTAACTTCTACACAGCTGTATATATAACCATTATTTTCTAATGTAGGTGATGGTCGACTGGAAGGGGCTGCAGAAAGCCTCATTACCAACATTCACCATCTGTGGAGGTAATTTCTACACAGCTGTATATATACCCTTGATGTTCAAATCTAGGTGAAAGTGGACTGGAAGGAGCTGCAAAACGCCTCCTTACCAACATTCGCCATCTTTAGATGTAGTTACTACACAGCTGTATATATACTCTTTACTTTCTAATCTGGGTGAAGGTGGACTGGAAGGGGCTGCAGAAAGCGTCATTACCAACATTCACCATCTGTGGATGTAATTTCTACACAGCTGTATATACACCCGTAATATCCTAACCTATGTGAAGGAGGACTGGCAGGGGCTCCAAAAAAATATGCCTACCAACAATCGCGATCGGCAGATGTATTTCCTGCACGGCTGTATATTTCTTCTTTATCTTCTAACGTAGGTGAAGGTGGACTGGAAGGGGATGCAGAACGCCTCCTTGTAAACAATCACCATCTGTAGATGTAGTTTCTGCACAGCTCTGTATGTCTCCTTTATTTTCTAACCGAGGTTAAGGTGGATTGGAAGAGGCTGCAGAATGCCTCCGTACCAAGAATCACCATCTGTAAATGTAGTTTCAGCACAGCTGTATATTTCTCCTTTATTTTCTAACCTATAAGAACGTGGACTGGAAGGGGCTGCAGAAAGCCTTGTTATAAACAATCACCATCTGAAGATGTAGTTTCCTCACAGCTCTGTATGTCTCCTTAATTTTCTAACCAAGTTAAAGGTGGATTGGAAGCGGCTGCAGAATGCCTCCTTACCAAGAATCACCATATGTAAATGTAGTTTCAGCACAGTTGTATGTTTCTATTGTATTTTCTTAACTATGTAAATGTGGACTGGAAGGGGCTGCAGAAAGCCTCATTACCAACATTAACCATCTGTGGATGTAACTACTACAAAGCTGTATATATACTCTTTATTTTCTAGTCTAGGTGAAGGTTTACTGGAAGCGGCTGCAGAAAGCCTCATTACCAACATTCACCATCTGTGGATGTAACTTCTACACGGCTGTATATATAACCACTATTTTCTATTGTAGGTGATGGTGGACTGGAAGGGGCTGCAGAAAGCCTCATTACCAACATTCATGATCTGTGGATGTAACTTCTACACCGCTGTATGTATAATCTATATTTTCTAATGTAGGTGATGGTGGACTGGAAGGGGCTGCAGAAAGCCTAATTACCAACATTCACCATCTGTGGATGTAATTTCTACACAGCTGTATACATACCCTTTATGTTCAAATCAAGGTGAAAGTGGACTGAAAGGAGCTGCAGAAAGCCTCCTTACCAACATTCGCCATCTGTAGATGTAATTACTACACAGCTGTATATATACACTTTACTTTCTAATCTAGGTGAAGGTGGACTGGAAGGGGCTGCAGAAAGCCTCCTTATTAACAAACATCATCTGTAGATGTAGTTTCCGCACAGCTGTATATAGATCCCTTACTTTATAACCTAGGTGAAGTGGATTGGAAGGAGCTGCAGAAAGCCTCATTACCAACATTCACCATCTGTGGATGTAATTTCTACACAGCTGTATATACACCCGTAATATCCTAACCTATATGAAGGAGGACTGGCAGGGACTGCAAAAAAAAATGCCTATCAACAATTGTGATCGGCTGATGTATTGCCTGCACGGCTGTATATTTCTTCTTTATCTTCTAACGTAGGTGTAGGTGGACTGGAAAGGGCTGCAGAAAGCCTCCTTTTAAACAATCACCATCTGTAGATGTAGTTTCCGCACAGCTCTATATGTCTCCTTTATATTCTAACCGAGGTTAAGGTGGATTGGAAGGGGCTGCAGAAAGCCTCTTACCAAAAATCACCATCTGTAAATGTAGTTTCAGCACAGCTGTATATTTCTACTGTATTTTCTAACCTATGTAAATGTGTACTGGAAGGGGCTGCAGAAAGCCTCATTACCAACATTCACCATCTGTGGATGTAACTTCTACACGGCTGTATATATAACCATTATTTTCTAATGTAGGTGATGGTGTACTGGAAGGGGCTGCAGAAAGCATTACCAACATTCACCATCTGTGGATGTAATTTCTACACAGCTGTATATATACCCTTTATGTTCAAATCTAGGTGAAAATGGACTGGTAGGAGCTGCAGAAAGCCTCCTTACCAACATTCGCCATCTGTAGAAGTAATTACTACTCTGCCATATCTATACCCTTTACTTTCTAAATTAGCTGAAGGTGGACTGGAAGGGGCTGAGAAAAGTCTCTTTACCAACATAATCTATCTGTTGATGTTATTTCTTCACTGCGGTATATATACCCTTTATTTTCTCATCTAGGTTAAGGTGGACTGGAAGGGGCTGCACAAAACCTCATTACCAACATTCACCATCTGTGGTTGTAATTTCTGCATACCTGAAAATATACACTTTATATCCTAACCTATGTGAAGGTGGAATGGAAGGGGCTGCAGAAAGTCTCCTTATTAACAAACATCATCTGTAGATGTAGTTTCCGCACAGCTGTATATGTATCTCTTATTTTATAACCTAGGTGAAGGTGGATTGGAAGGGGCTGCAGAAAGCCTCCTCACCAACAAGCACAATCTGTAAATGTAGTTTCAGAACAGCTGTATGTTTTTCCTTTATTTTCTAACCTATGTGAACGTGGACTGGAAGGGGCTGCAGAAGGCCTTATTGCCAACATTCACCATCTGTGGATGTAATTTCTACACAGCTGTATATACACCCTTTATTTTCAAATCTAGGTGAAGGTGGACTGGAAGGGGCCGCAGAAAGCCTCATTACCAACATTCACCATCTGTGGATGTAATTTCTACACAGCTGTACTTATACCCTTTATATCCTAACCTATGTGAAGGTGGACTGGATGGGGCTGCAGAAAGCCGCCTTATTAACAACATCATCTGTAGTTGTAGTTTCCGCATAGCGACATATGTCTGCCAAATTTTCTAACCTATGTGAACATGGACTGGAAGGGGCTGCTGAAAGCCTCCTTACCAACATTAACCATCTGTGGATTTAATATCTACACAGCTGTACGAATACGCTTTATATCCTAACCTATGTGCAGGAGGACTGGAAGGAGCTGCAGAAAGAATGCCTACCAACGATCGCGATCGGCAGATATATATCCTGCACAGCTGTATATTTCACCTTTATCTTCTAACCTAGGTGAAAGTGGGCTGGAAGTGGCAGCAGGAAGCCTCCTTATTACCAATCTTCATCTGTAGATGTAGTTTCCGCACAGCTACATATGTCTCCTAAATTTTCTAACCTATGTGAACTTGGACTGGAAGGGGCTGCAGAAAGCCTCCTTACCAACAATCACCATCTGTAAATGAAGTTTCAGCACAGCCGTATATTTCTCCTTCATTTTCTAACCTATGTGAACGTGGACTGGAAGGGGCTGCAGAAAGTCTCATTACCAACATTCACCATCTGTGGATGTAATTAATACAAAGCTGTATATATATTCTTTATTTTCGAATCTAGGTGAAGGTTTACTGGAAAGGGCTGCAGAAAGCCTCATTATGAACATTCACCATCTGTGGATGTAATTTCTACACAGCTGTATATATACCCTTTATTTTGTAATCTAGGTGAAGGTGGACTGGAAGGGGCTGCAGAAAGCCTCCTTATTATCAAACATCATCTGTAGATGTAGTTTCCGCACAGCTGTTTATAGATTCCTTACTTTATAACCTAGGTGAAGTGTATTGGAAGGGCTGCAGAAAGCCTCTTTACCAACATTCACCACCTGTGGATGTAATTTCTACACAGCTGTATATACACCCATAATATCGTAACCTATGTGAAGGAGGACTGGATGGGGCTGCAAAAAAAAATGCCTACCAACAATCGCGATCGGCAGATGTATTTCCTGCACGGCTGAATATTTCTTCTATATCTTTTAACGTAGGTGAAGGTGGACTGGAAGGGGCTGCAGAAAGCCTCCTTATAAACAATCACCATCTGTAGATGTAGTTTCCGCACAGCTCTATAAGTCTCCTTTATTTTGTAACCAAGTTTAATGTGGATTGGAATGGGCTGCAGAAAGCCTCCTTACCAAGAATCACTATCTGTAAATGTAGTTTCAGCACAGCTGAATGTTTCTACTGTATTTTCTTAACTATGTAAATGTGGACTGGAAGGGGCTGCAGAAAGCCTCATTACCAACATTCACCATCTGTGGATGTCACTCCTACAAAGCTGTATTTATACTCATTATTTTCTAATCTAAGTGAAGGTTTACAAGAAGGGGCTGCAGAAAGCCTCATTACCAACATTCACCATCTGTGGATGTAATTTTTACACAGCTGTATATACACCCATAATATCGTAACCTATGTGAAGGAGGACTGGAAGGGGCTGCAAAAAAAAATGCCTACCAACAATCGCGATCGGCAGATTTATTTCCTGCACGGCTGTATATTTCTTCTACATCTTCTAATGTAGGTGAAGGTGGACTGGAAGGGGCTGCAGAAAGCCTCCTTATAAACAATCACCATCTGTAGATGTAGTTTCCGCACAGCTCTGTGTGTCTCCTTTATTTTGTAACCGAGTTTAAGGAGGATTGGAAGGGGCTGCAGAAAGCGTCTTTACCAAGAATCACCATCTGTAAATGTAGTTTCAGCACAGCTGTATGTTTCAACTGTATTTTCTTAACTATGTAAATGTGGACTGGAAGGGGCTGCAGAAAGCCTGATTACCAACATTCACCATCTGTGGATGTCACTACTACAAAGCTGTATATATACTCTTTATTTTCTAATCTAGGTGAAGGTTTACTGGAAGGGGCTGCAGAAAGCCCCATTACCAACATCCACCATCTGTGGATGTAATTTCAATACAGCTGTATATATGCCCTTTATTTTCTAATCTACGTGAAGGTGGACTGGAAAGGGCTGCAGAAACCTCCTTATAAACAATCACCATCTGTACATGTAGTTTCCACACAGCTCTATATGTCTCCTTTATTTTCTAACCAAGGTAAAGGTGGATTGGTAGGGGCTGCAGAAAGCCTCCATACCAAGAATCACCATGTGTAAATGCAGTTTTAGCACAGCTGTAAATTTCTCCTTTATTTTCGAACCTATGTGAGCGTATACTGGAAAGGGCTGCAGAAAGCCTCATTACCAACATTCACCATCTGTGGATGTAACTTCTACACGGCTCTATATATAACCATTATTTTCAAATGTAGGTGATGGTGGACTGGAAGGGGCTGCAGAAAGCCTCATTTCCAACGTTCACGATCTGTGGATGTAACTTCTACACAGCTGTATATATAACCATTATTTTCTAATGTAGGTGATGGTCGACTGGAAGGGGCTGCAGAAAGCCTCATTACCAACATTCCCCATCTGTGGAGGTAATTTCTACACAGCTGTATATATACCCTTGATGTTCAAATCTAGGTGAAAGTGGACTGGAAGGAGCTGCAAAACGCCTCCTTACCAACATTCGCCATCTTTAGATGTAGTTTCTACACAGCTGTATATATACTCTTTACTTTCTAATCTGGGTGAAGGTGGACTGGAAGGGGCTGCAGAAAGCGTCATTACCAACATTCACCATCTGTGGATGTAATTTCTACACAGCTGTATATACACCCGTAATATCCTAACCTATGTGAAGGAGGACTGGCAGGGGCCCCAAAAAAATATGCCTACCAACAATCGCGATCGGCAGATGTATTTCCTGCACGGCTGTATATTTCTTCTTTATCTTCTAACGTAGGTGAAGGTGGACTGGAAGGGGATGCAGAACGCCTCCTTGTAAACAATCACCATCTGTAGATGTAGTTTCTGCACAGCTCTGTATGTCTCCTTTATTTTCTAACCGAGGTTAAGGTGGATTGGAAGAGGCTGCGGAATGCCTCCGTACCAAGAATCACCATCTGTAAATGTAGTTTCACCACAGCTGTATATTTCTACTGTAATTTCTAACCTATGTAAATGTGGACTGGAAGGGGCTGCAGAAAGCCTCATTACAACTTTCACCATCTGTAGATGTCATTACTACAAAGCTGTATATATACTCTTTATTTTCTAATCTAGGTGAATGTTTACTGGAAAGGGCTGCAGAAAGCCTCATTACCAACATTCACCATCTGTGGATGTAATTTCTACACAGCTGTATATATACCTTTTATTTTCTAATCTACGTGAAGGTGGACTGGAAAGGGCTGCAGAAATCTCCTTATAAACAATCACCATCTGTAAATGTAGTTTCCACACAGCTCTATATGTCTCCTTTATTTTCAAACCAAGGTAAAGTTGGATTGGAAGGGGCTGCAGAAAGCCTCCATACCAAGAATCACCATCTGTAAATGTAGTTTCATCACAGCTGTATATTTCTACTGTATTTTCTAACCCATGTAAATGTGCACTGGAAGGGGCTGCAGAAAGCCTCATTACCAACATTCACCATCTGTGGATGTAACTTCTACACGGCTGTATATATAACCATTATTTTCTAATGTAGGTGATGGTGTACTGGAAGGGGCTGCACAAAGCATTACCAACATTCACCATCTGTGGATGTAATTTCTACACAGCTGTATATATACCCCTTATGTTCAAATCTAGGTGAAAGTGGACTGGTAGGAGCTGCAGAAAGCCTCCTTACCAACATTCGCCATCTGTAGAAGTAATTACTTCACTGCCGTATATATACCCTTTACTTTCTAAATTAGCTGAAGGTGGACTGGAAGGGGCTGAGAAAAGTCTCTTTACCAACATAATCTATCTGTTGATGTTATTTCTTCACTGCGGTATATATACCCTTTATTTTCTCATCTAGGTTAAGGTGGACTGGAAGGGGCTGCACAAAACCTCATTACCAACATTCACCATCTGTGGTTGTAATTTCTGCATACCTGAAAATATACACTTTATATCCTAACCTATGTGAAGGTGGAATGGAAGGGGCAGCAGAAAGTCTCCTTATTAACAAACATCATCTGTAGATGTAGTTTCCGCACAGCTGTATATGTATCTCTTATTTTATAACCTAGGTGAAGGTGGATTGGAAGGGGCTGCAGAAAGCCTCCTCACCAACAAGCACAATCTGTAAATGTAGTTTCAGAACAGCTGTATGTTTTTCCTTTATTTTCTAACCTATGTGAACGTGGACTGGAAGGGGCTGCAGAAGGCCTTATTGCCAACATTCACCATCTGTGGATGTAATTTCTACACAGCTGTATATACACCCTTTATTTTCAAATCTAGGTGAAGGTGGACTGGAAGGGGCCGTAGAAAGCCTCATTACCAACATTCACCATCTGTGGATGTAATTTCTACACAGCTGTACTTATACCCTTTATATCCTAACCTATGTGAACGTGACTGGATGGGGCTGCAGAAAGCTGCCTTATTAACAACATCATCTGTAGTTGTAGTTTCCGCATAGCGACATATGTCTGCCAAATTTTCTAACCTATGTGAACATGGACTGGAAGGGGCTGCTGAAAGCCTCCTTACCAACATTAACCATCTGTGGATTTAATTTCTACACAGCTGTATGAATACGCTTTATATCCTAACCTATGTGCAGGAGGACTGGAAGGAGCTGCAGAAAGAATGCCTACCAACGATCGCGATCGGCAGATATATATCCTGCACAGCTGTATATTTCACCTTTATCTTCTAACCTAGGTGAAAGTGGGCTGGAAGTGGCAGCAGGAAGCCTCCTTTTTACCAATCTTCATCTGTAGATGTAGTTTCCGCACAGCTACATATGTCTCCTAAATTTTCTAACCTATGTGAACTTGGACTGGAAGGGGCTGCAGAAAGCCTCCTTACCAACAATCACCATCTGTAAATGAAGTTTCAGCACAGCCGTATATTTCTCCTTCATTTTCTAACCTATGTGAACGTGGACTGGAAGGGGCTGCAGAAAGTCTCATTACCAACATTCACCATCTGTGGATGTAATTAATACAAAGCTGTATATATATTCTTTATTTTCGAATCTAGGTGAAGGTTTACTGGAAGGGGCTGCAGAAAGCCTCATTATGAACATTCACCATCTGTGGATGTAATTTCTACACAGCTGTATATATACCCTTTATTTTGTAATCTAGGTGAAGGTGGACTGGAAGGGGCTGCAGAAAGCCTCCTTATTATCAAACATCATCTGTAGATGTAGTTTCCGCACAGCTGTATATAGATTCCTTACTTTATAACCTAGGTGAAGTGGATTGGAAGGGCTGCAGAAAGCCTCTTTACCAACATTCACCACCTGTGGATATAATTTCTACACAGCTGTATATACACCCATAATATCGTAACCTATGTGAAGGAGGACTGGAAGGGGCTGCAAAAAAAAAATGCCTACCAACAATCGCGATCGGCAGATGTATTTCCTGCACGGCTGTATATTTCTTCTATATCTTTTAACGTAGGTGAAGGTGGACTGGAAGGGGCTGCAGAAAGCCTCCTTATAAACAATCACCATCTGTAGATGTAGTTTCCGCACAGCTCTATATGTCTCCTTTATTTTGTAACGAAGTTTAATGTGGATTGGAATGGGCTGCAGAAAGCCTCCTTACCAAGAATCACTATCTGTAAATGTAGTTTCAAACAGCTGAATGTTTCTACTGTATTTTCTTAACTATGTACATGTGGACTGGAAGGGGCTGCAGAAAGCCTTATTACCAACATTCACCATCTGTGGATGTCACTACTACAAAGCTGTATATATACTCTTTATTTTCTAATCTAAGTGAAGGTTTACAAGAAGGGGCTGCAGAAAGTCTCATTACCAACATTCACCATCTGTGGATGTAATTTTTACACAGCTGTATATACACCCGTAATATCGTAACCTATGTGAAGGAGGACTGGAAGGGGCTGCAAAAAAAAATGCCTACCAACAATCGCGATCGGCAGATTTATTTCCTGCACGGCTGTATATTTCTTCTACATCTTCTAATGTAGGTGAAGGTGGACTGGAAGGGGCTGCAGAAACCCTCCTTATAAACAATCACCATCTGTAGATGTAGTTTCCGCACAGCTCTGTGTGTCTCCTTTATTTTGTAACCGAGTTTAAGGTGGATTGGAAGGGGCTGCAGAAAGCGTCTTTACCAAGAATCACCATCTGTAAATGTAGTTTCAGCACAGCTGTATGTTTCAACTGTATTTTCTTAACTATGTAAATGTGGACTGGAAGGGGCTGCAGAAAGCCTCATTACCAACATCCACCATCTGTGGATGTAATTTCTATACAGCTATATATATGCCCTTTATTTTCTAATCTATGTGAAGGTGGACTGGAAAGGGCTGCAGAAACCTCCTTATAAACAATCACCACCTGTAGATGTAGTTTCCACACAGCTCTATATGTCTCCTTTATTTTCTAACCAAGTTAAAGGTGGATTGGAAGGGGCTGCTGAAAGCCTCCATACCAAGAATCACCATCTGTAAATGCAGTTTTAGCACAGCTGTAAATTTCTCCTTTATTTTCGAACCTATGTGAGCGTATACTGGAAAGGGCTGCAGAAAGCCTCATTACCAACATTCATCATCTGTGGATGTAATTTATACACAGCTGTACTTATACCCTTTATATCCTAACCTATGTGAAGGTGGACTGGATGGGGCTGCAGAAAGCCGCCTTATTAACAACATCATCTGTAGTTGCAGTTTCCGCATAGCAACATATGTCTGCCAAATTTTCTAACCTATGTGAACATGGACTGGAAGGGGCTGCTGAAAGCCTCCTTACCAACATTAACCATCTGTGGATTTAATTTCTACACAGCTGTATGAATACGCTTTATATCCTAACCTATGTGCAGGAGGACTGGAAGGAGCTGCAGAAAGAATGCCTACCAACGATCGCGATCGGCAGATATATGTCCTGCACAGCTGTATATTTCACCTTTATCTTCTAACCTAGGTGAAAGTGGGCTGGAAGTGGCAGCAGGAAGCCTCCTTATTACCAATCTTCATCTGTAGATGTAGTTTCCGCACAGCTACATATGTCTCCTAAATTTTCTAACCTATGTGAACGTGGACTGGAAGGGGCTGCAGAAAGCCTCCTTACCAACAATCACCATCTGTAAATGAAGTTTCAGCACAGCCGTATATTTCTCTTTTATTTTCTAACCTATGTGAACGTGGACTGGAAGGGGCTGCAGAAAGTCTCATTACCAACATTCACTATCTGTGGATGTAATTAATACAAAGCTGTATATATATTCTTTATTTTCGAATCTAGGTGAAGGTTTACTGGAAGGGGCTGCAGAAAGCCTCATTATGAACATTCACCATCTGTGGATGTAATTTCTACACAGCTGTATATATACACTTTATTTTGTAATCTAGGTGAAGGTGGACTGGAAGGGGCTGCAGAAAGCCTCCTTATTATCAAACATCATCTGTAGATGTAGTTTCCGCACAGCTGTATATAGATTCCTTACTTTATAACCTAGGTGAAGTGGATTGGAAGGGCTGCAGAAAGCCTCTTTACCAACATTCACCACCTGTGGATATAATTTCTACACAGCTGTATATACACCCGTAATATCGTAACCTATGTGAAGGAGGACTGGAAGGGGCTGCAAAAAAAAATGCCTACCAACAATCGCGATCGGCAGATGTATTTCCTGCACGGCTGTATATTTCTTCTATATCTTTTAACGTGGGTGAAGGTGGACTGGAAGGGGCTGCAGAAAGCCTCCTTATAAACAATCACCATCTGTAGATGTAGTTTCCGCACAGCTCTATATGTGTCCTTTATTTTGTAACCAAGTTTAATTAGGATTGGAATGGGCTGCAGAAAGCCTCCTTACCAAGAATCACTATCTGTAAATGTAGTTTCAGCACAGCTGAATGTTTCTACTGTATTTTTTTAACTATGTAAATGTGGACTGGAAGGGGCTGCAGAAAGCCTGATTACCAACATTCACCATCTGTGGATGTCACTACTACAAAGCTGTATATATACTCTTTATTTTCTAATCTAGGTGAAGGTTTACTGGAAGGGGCTGCAGAAAGCCTCATTACCAACATCCACCATCTGTGGATGTAATTTCAATACAGCTGTATATATGCCCTTTATTATCTAATCTACGTGAAGGTGGACTGGAAAGGGCTGCAGAAACCTCCTTATAAACAATCACCATCTGTAGATGTAGTTTCCACACTGCTCTATATGTCTCCTTTATTTTCTAACCAAGGTAAAGGTGGATTGGAAGGGGCTGCAGAAAGCCTCCATACCAAGAATCACCATGTGTAAATGCATTTTTAGCACAGCTGTAAATTTCTCCTTTATTTTCGAACCTATGTGAGCGTATACTGGAAAGGGCTGCAGAAAGCCTCATTACCAACATTCACCATCTGTGGATGTAACTTCTACACGGCTGTATATATAACCATTATTTTCTAATGTAGGTGATGGTGGACTGGAAAGGGCTGCAGAACGCCTCATTTCCAACGTTCACGATCTGTGGATGTAACTTCTACACAGCTGTATATATAACCGTTATTTTCTAATGTAGGTGATGGTCGACTGGAAGGGGCTGAAGAAAGCCTCATTACCAACATTCACCATCTGTGGAGGTAATTTCTACACAGCTGTATATATACCCTTGATGTTCAAATCTAGGTGAAAGTGGACTGGAAGGAGCTGCAAAACGCCTCCTTACCAACATTCGCCATCTTTAGATGTAGTTACTACACAGCTGTATATATACTCTTTACTTTCTAATCTGGGTGAAGGTGGACTGGAAGGGGCTGCAGAAAGCCTCATTACCAACATTCACCATCTGTGGATGTAACTTCTACACAGCTGTATATACACCCGTAATATCCTAACCTATGTAAAGGAGGACTGGCACGGGCTCCAAAAAAAAATGCCTACCGACAATCGCGATCGGCAGATGTATTTCCAGCACGGCTGTATATTTCTTCTTTATCTTCTAACGTAGGTGAAGGTGGACTGGAAGGGGATGCAGAACACCTCCTTGTAAACAATCACCATCTGTAGATGTAGTTTCTGCACAGCTCTGTATGTCTCCTTTATTTTCTAACCGAGGTTAAGGTGGATTGGAAGGCGCTGCAGAATGCCTCCTTACCAAGAATCACCATCTGTAAATGTAGTTTCACCACAGCTATATATTTCTACTGTAATTTCTAACCTATGTAAATGTGGACTGGAAGGGGCTGCAGAAAGTCTCATTACCAACTTTCACCATCTGTGGATGTCATTACTACAAAGCTGTATATATACTCTTTATTTTCTAATCTAGGTGAAGGTTTACTGGAAAGGGCTGCAGAAAGCCTCATTACCAACATTCACCATCTGTGGATGTAATTTCTACACAGCTGTATATATACCCTTTATTTTCTAATCTACGTGAAGGTGGACTGGAAAGGGCTGCAGAAATCTCCTTATAAACAATCACCATCTGTAAATGTAGTTTCCACACAGCTCTATATGTCTCCTTCATTTTCTAACCAAGGTAAAGGTGGATTGGAAGGGGCTGCAGAAAGCCTCCATACCAAGAATCACCATCTGTAAATGCAGTTTTAGCACAGCTGTAAATTTCTCCTTTATTTTCGAACCTATGTGAGCGTATAGTGGAAAGGGCTGCAGAAAGTCTCATTACCAACATTCACCATCTGTGGATGTAACGTCTACACGGCTGTATATATAACCATTATTTTCTAATGTTGGTGATGGTGGACTGGAAGGGGCTGCAGAAAGCCTCATTACCAACATTCACTATCTGTGGATGTAATTTCTACACAGCTGTATATATACCCTTTATGTTCAAATCTACGTGAAAGTGGACTGGTAGGAGCTGCAGAAAGCCTCCTTACCAACATTCGCCATCTGTAGAAGTATTTACTACACAGCCGTATATATACCCTTAACTTTCTAAATTATCTGAAGGTGGACTGGAAGGGGCTGCAGAAAGCCTCTTTACCAACATTCACTATCTGTTGATGTTATTTCTTCACTGCGGTATATATACCGTTTATTTTCTAATCTAGGTTAAGGTGGACTCGAAGGGGCTGCACAAAACCTCATTACCAATATTCACCATCTGTGGTTGTAATTTCTGCATACCTGAAAATATACACTTTATATCCTAACCTATATGAAGGTGGAATGGAAGGGGCTGCAGAAAGCCTCCTTATTAACAAACATCATCTGTAGATGTAGTTTCCGCACAGCTGTATATGTATCTCTTATTTTATAACCTAGGTGAAGGTGGTTTGGAAGGGGCTGCAGAAAGCCTCCACACCAACAATCACAATCTGTAAATGTAGTTTCAGAACAGCTGTATATTTTTCCTTTATTTTCTAACCTATGTGAACGTGGGCTGGAAGGGGCTGCAGAAGGCCTTATTGCCAACATTCACCATCTGTGGATGTAATTTCTACACAGCTGTATATACACCCTTTATTTCCTAATGAAGTGAAGGTGGACTGGAAGGGGCTCCAGAAAGCCTCATTACCAACATTCACCATCTGTGGATGTAATTTCTACACTGCTGTATATATACCCTTTATATCCTAACCTATGTGAAGGTGGACTGGATGGGGCTGTAGAAAGATGCCCTATTAACAACATCATCTGTAGATGTATTTTCCGCACAGCTGTATATGTCTCTTTTGCTTTCTAATCTAGGTGAAGGTGGATTTGAAGGGGCTGCAGAAAGCCTCTTAACCAACAATACCATCTGTAAATGTAGTATCAGCACAGCAGTACATTTCTCCTTTATTTCCTAACCTATGTGAAAGTGGACTGTGTGGGGCTGCAGAAAGCCTCCTTATTAACAACATCATCTGTAGTTGTAGTTTCCGCATAGCTACATATGTCTCCTAAATTTTCTAACCCATGTGAACGTGGACTGGAAGGGGCTGCAGAAAGCCTCCTTACCAACATTAACCATCTGTGGATTTAATTTCTACACAGCTGTATGAATACTCTTTATATCCTAACCTATGTGCAGGAGGACTGGAAGGGGCTGCAGAAGGAATTCCTACCAACGATCGTCATCGGCAGATATATATCCTGCACAGCTGTATATTTCAACTTTATCTTCTAACCTAGGTGAAAGTGGGCTGGAAGTGGCTGCAGGAAGCCTCCTTATTACCAATCTTCATCTGTAGATGTAGTTTCCGCAAAGCTACATATGTCTCTTAAATTTTCTAACCTATGTGAAAGTGGACTGGAATAGGCTGCAGAAAGCCTCCTTACCAACAATCGCCATCTGTAAATGAAGTTTCAGCACAGCCTTATATTTCTCCTTTATTTTCTAACCTATGTGAACGCGGACTGGAAGGGGCTGCAGAAAGCCTCATTACCAACATCACCATATGTGGATGTAATTAATACAAAGCTGTATATATATTCTTTATTTTCATATCTAGGTGAAGGTTTACTGGAAGGGGCTGCAGAAAGCCTCATTAAGAACATTCACCATCTGTGCATGTAATTTCTACACAGCTGTATATATACCCTTTATTTTGTAATCTAGGTGAAGGTGGACTGGAAGGGGCTGCAGAAAGCCTCCTTACCAACATTCACCATCTGCGGATGGAATTTCTACACAGATGTATATATACCCCGTATTTTCTAATCCAGGTAAAGGTGGACTGGAAGGAGCTGCAGAAAGCCTTCTTACCAACATTCACCATCTGTAGAAGTGATTTCTACACAGCTGTATATATACCCCTCATTTTCTAGTCTAGGTTAAGGTCGACTGGAAGGGGCTGCAGAAAGCCTCTTTACTAACATTCCCTATCTGTTGATGTAATTTCTTCATTTCTGTATATGTACCCTTTATTTTCTAATCTAGGTTAAAGTGGACTGGAAGTGGCTGCAGAAAGCTTCATTACCAACATTCACCATCTGTATAAGTAATTTCTACATAGCTGTATACATATCCTTTATCTTCTAATCTAGGTGAAGGTGTACTGCAAGGGGCTGCAGAAAGCCTCCTTACCAACAAACACAATCTGTAAATGTAGTTTCAGCACAGCTGTATATTTCTCCTATATTTTCTAACCTATGAGAACGTGGACTGGAAGGGGCTGCAGAAATCCTCGTTATAAACAATCACCATCTAAAGATGTAGTTTCCGCACAGCTCTGTATGTCTCCTTAATTTTCTAACCAAGTTAAAGGTGGATTGGAAGGGGCTGCAGAAAGCCTCCTTACCAAGAATCACCATCTGTAAATGCAGTTTTAGCACAGCTGTATATTTCTCCTTTATTTTCTAACCTATGTGAACGTGGACTGGAAAGGGCTGCAGAAAGCCTCATTACCAACATTCACGATCTGTGGATGTAACTTCTACACAGCTGTATATATAACCATTATTTTCTAATGTAGGTCATGGTGGACTGGAAGGGACTGCAGAAAGCCTCATTACCAACATTCACCATCTGTGGATGTAATTACTACACAGCTGTATATACACCCGTAATATCGTAACCTATGTGAAGGAGGACTGGAAGGGGTTGCAAAAAATAATACCTACAAACAATCGCGATCGGCAGATGTAATTCCTGCACGGCTGTATATTTCTTCTATATCTTCTAACGTAGGTGAAGGTGGACTGGAAGGGGCTTTAGAAAGCCTCCTTATAAACAATCACCATCTATAGATGTAGTTTCCGCACAGCTCTATATGTCTCCTTTATTTTGTAACCGAGGTTAAGGTGGATTGGAAGGGGCTGCAGAAAGCCTCCTTACCAAGAATCACCATCTGTAAATGTAGTTTCAGCACAGCTGTATGTTTCTACTGTATTTTCTTAACTATGTAAATGTGGCCTGGAAGGGGCTGCAGAAAGCCTCCTTATAAACAATCACCATCTATAGATGTAGTTTCCACACAGCTCTATTTGTCTCCTTTATTATCTAACCAAGGTAAAGTTGGATTTGAAGGGGCTAGAGAAAGCCTCTTTACCAAGAATCACCATCTGTAAATGGAGTTTTAGCACAGCTGTATATTTCTCCTTTATTTTCTAACCTATGTGAGCGTATGCTGGAAAGGGCTGCAGAAAGCCTCATTACCAACATTCACCATCTGTGGATGTAACTTCTACACGGCTGTATATATAACCATTATTTTCTAATGTAGGTGATGGTGGACTGGAAGGGGCTGCAGAAAGCCTCATTACCAACATTCACCATCTGTGGATGTAATTTCTACACAGCTGTATATATACCCATTATGTTCAAATCTAGGTGAATGTGGACTGGAAGGAGCTGAAGAAAGCCTCCTTACCAACATTCGCCATCTGTAGAAGTATTTACTACACAGCCTTATATATACCCTTAACTTTCTAAATTAGCTGAAGGTGGACTGGAAGGGGCTGCAGAAAGCCTCTTTACCAACATTCACTATGTGTTGATGTTATTTCTTCACTGCGGTATATATACCGTTTATTTTCTAATCTAGGTTAAGGTGGACTCGAAGGGGCTGCACAAAACCTCATTACCAACATTCACCATCTGTGGTTATAATTTCTGCATACCTGAAAATATACACTTTATATCCTAACCTATGTGAAGGTGGAATGGAAGGGGCTGCAGAAAGCCTCCTTATTAACAAACATCATCTGTAGATGTAGTTTCCGCACAGCTGTATATGTATCTCTTATTTTATAACCTAGGTGAAGGTGGATTGGAAGGGGCTGCAGAAAGCCTCCTCACCAACAATTACAATCTGTAAATGTAGTTTCAGAACAGCTGTATATTTTTCCTTTATTTTCTAACCTATGTGAACGTGGGCTGGAAGGGGCTGCAGAAGGCCTCATTACCAACATTCACCATCTGTGGATGTAATTTCTTCACAGCTGTATATATACCCTTTATATCCTAACCTATGTGAAGGTGGACTGGATGGGGCTGTAGAAAGATGCCTTATTAACAACATCATCTGAAGATGTATTTTCCGCACAGCTGTATATGTCTCTTTTGCTTTCTAACCTAGGTGAAGGTGGATTTGAAGGGGCTGCAGAAAGCCTCCTAACCAACAATAACATCTGTAAATGTAGTATCAGCACAGCAGTACAATTCTCCTTTATTTCCTAACCTATGTGAAAGTGGACTGTGTGGGGCTGCAGAAAGCCTCCTTATTAACAACATCATCTGTAATTGTAGTTTCCGCATAGCTACATATGTCTCCTAAATTTTCTAACCCATGTGAACGTGGACTGGAAGGGGCTGCAGAAAACCTCCTTACCAACATTAACCATCTGTGGATTTAATTTCTACACAGCTGTATGAATACTCTTTATAACCTAACCTATGTGCAGGAGGACTGGAAGGGGCTGCAGAAGTAATGCCTACCAACGATCGTCATCGGCAGATATATATCCTGCACAGCTGTATATTTCACCTTTATCTTCTAACCTAGGTGAAAGTGGGCTGGAAGTGGCTGCAGGAAGCCTCCTTATTACCAATCTTCATCTGTAGATGTAGTTTCCGCAAAGCTACATATGTCTCCTAAATTTTCTAACCTATGTGAAAGTGGACTGGAAGGGGCTGCAGAAAGCCTCCTTACCAACAATCGCCATCTGTAAATGAAGTTCCAGCACAGCCGTATATTTCTCCTTTATTTTCTAACCTATGTGAACGTGGACTGGAAGGGGCTGCAGAAAGCCTCATTACCAACATCACCATCTGTGGATGTAATTAATACAAATCTGTGTATATATTCTTTATTTTCATATCTAGGTGAAGGTTTACTGGAAGGGGCTGCAGAAAGCCTCATTAAGAACATTCACCATCTGTGCATGTAATCTCTACACAGCTGTATATATACCCTTTATTTTGTAATCTAGGTGAAGGTGGACTGGAAGGGGCTGCAGTAAGCCTCCTTACCAACATTCACCATCTGTGGATGGAATTTCTACACAGCTGTATATGTACCCCGTATTTTCTAATCCAGGTGAAGGTGGACTGGAAGGAGCTGCAGAAAGCCTTCTTACCAACATTCACCATCTGTAGAAGTGTTTTCTACACAGCTGTATATATACCCCTCATTTTCTAGTCTAGGTGAAGGTCGACTGGAAGGGGCTGCAGAAAGCCTCTTTACTAACATTCCCTATCTGTTGATGTAATTTCTTCATTTCTGTATATGTACCCTTTATTTTCTAATCTAGGTTAAAGTGGACTGGAAGTGGCTGCAGAAAGCTTCATTACCAACATTCACCATCTGTATAAGTAATTTCTACATAGCTGTATACATATCCTTTATCTTCTAATCTAGGTGAAGGTGTACTGCAAGGGGCTGCAGAAAGCCTCCTTACCAACAAACACAATCTGTAAATGTAGTTTCAGCACAGCTGTATATTTCTCCTATATTTTCTAACCTATGAGAACGTGGACTGGAAGGGGCTGCAGAAATCCTCGTTATAAACAATCACCATCTAAAGATGTAGTTACCACACAGCTCTGTATGTCTCCTTAATTTTCTAACCAAGTTAAAGGTGGATTGGAAGGGGCTGCAGAAAGCCTCCTTACCAAGAATCACCATCTGTAAATGCAGTTTTAGCACAGCTGTATATTTCTCCTTTATTTTCTAACCTATGTGAACGTGGACTGGAAAGGGCTGCAGAAAGCCTCATCACCAACATTCATGATCTGTGGATGTAACTTCTACACAGCTGTATATATACCCTTTATGTTCAAATCTAGTGAAAGTGGACTGGAAGGAGCTGCAGAAAGCCTCCTTACCAACATTCGCCATCTGTAGATGTAATTACTACACAGCTGTATATATACCCTTTACTTTCTAATTTAGGTGGATGTGGACTGGAAGGGGCTGCAGAAAGCCTCATTACCAACATTCACCATCTGTGGATGTCACTACTACAAAGCTTTATATATACTCTTTATTTTCTAATCTAGTTGAAGGTTTACTGGAAGGGGCTGCAGAAAGCCTCCTTACCAACATTCGCCATCTGTAGATGTAATTACTACACAGCTGTATATATATCGTTTACATTCTAATTTAGGTGGAGGTGGACTGGAAGGGGCTGCAGAAAGCCTCATTACCAACATTCACCATCTGTGGATGTAATTTCAATACAGCTGTATATATGCCCTCTATTTTCTAATCTACGTGAAGGTGGACTGGAAAGGGCTGCAGAAACCTCCTTATAAACAATCACCATCTGTAGATGTAGTTTCCACACAGCTCTATATGTCTCCTTTATTATCTAACCAAGGTAAAGGTGGATTTTAAGGGGCTGGAGAAAGCCTCCTTACCAAGAATCACCATCTGTAAATGGAGTTTCAGCACATCCATATATTTCTCGTTTATTTTCTAACCTATGTGAACGTGGACTGGAAGGTGCTGCAGAAAGCCTCATTACCAACTTTCACCATCTGTGGATGTAATTAATACGAAGCTGTATATATATTCCTTATTTTCTAATCTAGGTGAAGGTTTACTGGAAGGGGCTGCAGAAAGCCTCATTACGAACATTCACCATCTGTGGATGTAATTTCTACACAGCTATATATACACCCGTAATATCGTAACCTATGTGAAGGAGGACTGGAAGGGGCTGCAAAAGAAAATGCCTACCAACAATCGCGATCGGCAGATGTATTTCCTGCACGGCTGTATATTTCTTCTATATCTTCTAACGTAGGTGAAGGTGGACTGGAAGGGGCTGCAGAAAGCCTCCTTATAAACAATCACCATCTGTAGATGTAGTTTCCGCACAGCTCCATATGTCTCCTTTATTTTGTAATCGAGGTTAAGGTGGATTGGAAGGGGCTGCAGAAAGCGTCATTACCAACATTCACCATCTGTGGATGTAATTTCTACATAGCTGTATATACACCCATAATATCGTAACCTATGTGAAGGAGGACTGGAAGGTGCTGCAAAAAAAAATGCCTACCAACAATCGCGACCGGCTGATGTATTTCCTGCACGGCTGTATATTTCTTCTATATCTTCTAACGTAGGTTAAGGTGGACTGGAAGGGGCTGCAGAAGGTCTCCTTACCAACAATCGCCATCGTAGTTTCAGCACAGCTGTATATTTCTCCTTTATTTTCTAACCTATGTGAACGTGGACTGGAAGGTGCTGCAGAAAGACTCCTTACCAACATTCGCCATCTGTAGATGTAATTACTACACAGCTGTATATATACCCTTTACTTTCTAATCTAGGTGAAGGTGGACTGGAAGGGGCTGCAGAAAGCCTCCTTATTAACAAACATCATCTGTAGATGTAGTTTCCGCACAGCTGTATATAGATCCCTTACTTTATAACCTAGGTGAAGTGGATTGGAAGGGTTGCAGAAAGCCTCATTACCAACATTCACCTTCTGTGGATGTAATTTCTACACAGCTGTATATACACCCGTAATATCGTAACCTATGTGAAGGAGGACTGGAAGGGGCTGCAAAAAAATATGCCTACCAACAATCCCGATCGGCAGATGTATTTCCTGCACGGCTGTATATTTCTTCTATATCTTCTAATGTAGGTGAAGGTGGACTGGAAGGGGCTGCAGAAAGCCACTTTATAAACAATCACCATCTGTAGAAGTAGTTTCCGCACAGCTCTATATGTCTCCTTTAGTTTGTAATCAAGGTTAAGGTGGATTGGAAGGGGCTGCAGAAAGCCTCCTTACCAAGAATCACCATCTGTAAATGTAGTTTCAGCACAGCTGTATGTTTCTACTGTATTTTCTTAACTATCTAAATGTGGACTGGAAGGGGCTGCAGAAAGCCTCATTACCAACATTCACCATCTGTGGATGTCACTACTACAAAGCTGTATATATACTCTTTATTTTCTAATCTAGGTGTAGGTTTACTGGAAGGGGCTGCAGAAAGCCTCATTACCAACATTCACCATCTGTGGATGTAATTTCTATACAGCTGTATATATGCCCTTTATTTTCTAATCTACTAAAAAGGGCTGCAGAAACCTCCTTATAAACAATCACCATCTGTACATGTAGTTTCCACACAGCTCTATATGTCTCCTTTATTTTCTAACCAAGGTAAAGGTGGATTGGAAGGGGCTGCAGAAAGCCTCCTTACCAACATTCAACATCTGTAGATGTAACTTCTACACGGCTGTATATATAACCATTATTTTCTAATGTAGGTGATGGTGGACTGGAAGGGGCTGCAGAAAGCCTCATTACCAACATTCACCAACTGTGGAAGTAATTTCTACACAGCTGTA
The DNA here is from genome assembly GCF_023864345.2 of Schistocerca serialis cubense. Lineage (NCBI taxonomy): Eukaryota > Metazoa > Arthropoda > Insecta > Orthoptera > Acrididae > Schistocerca > Schistocerca serialis. The sequence goes on from NC_064640.1 coordinate 1,064,552,204, forward strand.
TATATACCCTTTATGTTCAAATCTAGGTGAAAGTGGACTGGTAGGAGTTGCAGAAAGCCTCCTTACCAACATTAACTATCTGTGGATTTCATTTCTACACAGCTGTATGAATACGGTTTATATCCTAACCTATGTGCAGGAGGACTAGAAGGGGCTGGAGAAAGAATGCCTAGCAACGATAGCGATCGGCAGATATATATCCTGCACAGCTGTATATTTCACCTTTATCTTCTAACCTAGATGAAGGTGGGCTGGAAGTGGCTGCAGGAAGCCTCCTTATTACCAATCATCATCTGTAGATGTAGTTTCCGCACAGCTACATATGTCTCCTAAATTTTCTAACCTATGTGAACGTGGACTGGAAGGGGCTGCAGAAAGCCTCCTTACCAACAATCGCCATCTGTAAATGAAGTTTCAGCACAGCCGTATATTTCTCCTTTATTTTCTAACCTATGTGAACGTGGATTGGAAGGGGCTGCAGAAAGCCTCCTTACCAACATTCACCATCTGTGGATGGAATTTCTACACAGCTGTATATATACCCTTCATTTTCTAATCTAGGTGAAGGTCGACTGGAAGGGGCTGCAGAAAGCCTCTTTACCAACATTCACTATCTGTTGATGTCATTTCTTCATTTCTGTATATGTACCCTTTATTTTCTAATCTAGGTCAAAGTGGACTGGAAGTGGGTGCAGAAAGCCTCATTACTAACATTCACCATCAGTATAAGTAATTTCTACATACCCTTTATTTTCTAATCTAGGTGAAGGTGGACTGGAAGGGGCTGCAGAAAGCCTCATTACCAACATTCACCATCTGTGGATGTAATTAATACAAAGCTGTATATATACTCTTTATTTTCTAATCTAGGCGAAGGTTTACTGGAAGGGGCTGCAGAAAGCCTCATTACAAACATTCACCCTCTGTGGATGTAATTTCTACAAAGCTGTATATTTACCCTTTATTTTGTAATCTAGGTGAAGGTGGAATGGAAGGGGCTGCAGTAAGCCTCCTTACCAACATTCACCATCTGTGGATGGAATTTCTACACAGCTGTATATATACCCTCTATTTTCAAATGTAGGTGAAAGTGGACTGGAAAGGGCTGCAGAAACCTCCTTATAAATAATCACCATCTGTAGATGTAGTTTCCACACAGCTTTATATGTCCCCTTTATTTTCTAACCAAGGTAAAAGTGGATTGGAAGGGGCTGTAGAAAGCCTCCTTACCAAGAATCACCATCTGTAATTGCAGTTTTTGCACAGCTGTATATTTCTCCTTTATCTTCTAACTTATGTGAGCGTATACTGGAAAGGGCTGCAGAAAGCCTCATTACCAACATTCACCATCTGTGGATGTAATTTCTACACAGCTGTATATATACCCTTTATGTTCAAATCTAGGTGAAAGTGGACTGGTAGGAACTGCAGAAAGCCTCCTTACCAACATTCGCCATCTGTAGAAGTAATTACTACACACCTGTATATATACCCTTTACTTTCTAATGTAGCTGAAGGTGGACTGGAAGCAGCTGCAGAAAGCCTCTTTACCAACATTCACTATCTTTTGATGTTATTTCTTCACTGCGGTATATATACCCTTTATTTTCTAATCTAGTTTAAGGTGGACTGGAAGGGGCTGCAGAAAACCTCATTACCAATAATCACCATCTGTGGTTGTAATTTCTGCACACCTGAAAATATACACTTTATATCCTAACCTAAGTGAAGGTGGAATGGAAGGGGCTGCAGAAAGCCTCCTTATTAACAAACATCATCTGTAGATGTAGTTTCCGCACAGCTGTATATGTGTCCCTTATTTTATAACCTAGGTGAAGGTGGAATGGAAGAGGCTGCAGAAAGCCTCCTCACCAACAATCTCTATCTGTTAATGTAGTTTCAGAACAGCTGTATATTTTTCCTTTATTTTCTAACCTATGTGAACGTGGACTGGAAGGGGCTGCAGAAGGCCTTATTGCCAACATTTTCCATCTGTGGATGTAATTTATACACAGCTGTATATACACCCTTTATTTTCTAATCTAGGTGAAGGTGGACTGGAAGGGGCTGCAGAAAGCCTCATTACCAACAGTCACCATCTGTGGATGCAATTTCTACAAAGCTGTATATATACCCTTTATATCCTACCCTATGTGAAGGTGGACTGGATGGGGCTGCAGAAAGCTGCCTTATTAACAACATCATCTGTAGACGTATTTTCCGCACAGCTGTATATGTCTCTTTTGCTTTCTAACCTAGGTGAAGGTGGATTTGAAGGGGCTGCACAAAGCCTCCTAACCAACAATACCATCTGTAAGTGTAGTTTCAGCACAGCAGTATATTTCTCATTTATTTCCTAACCTATGTGAAAGTGGACTGGGTGGCCCTCAGAAAGCCTCCTTATTAACAACATCATCTGTAGATGTAATTTCCACATAGCTACATATGTCTCCTAAATTTTCTAACCTGTGTGAACGTGGACTGGAAGGGCCTGCAGAAAGCCTCCTTACCAACATTAACCATCTGTCGATTTAATTTCTACACACCTTTTGTACAGAGCCGAGTGGAGGGTCTGAATCAGAGGCTGAGACGGTTCTGCGACCGTGTGGGCTGCAGATTCCTCGACTTGCGCCATAGGGTGGTGGGGTTTTGGGTTCCGCTGGATAGGTCAGGAGTCCACTACACGCAACAAGCGGCTACACGAGTAGCAGGGGTTGTGTGGCGTGGGCTGGGCGGTTTTTTAGGTTAGATGGTCTTGGGCAAGTACAGAAAGGGCAACAGCCTCAACGGGTGCGGGGCAAAGTCAGGACATGCGGGGACCAAGCAGCAATCGGTATTGTAATTGTCAACTGTCGAAGCTGCGTTGGTAAAGTACCGGAACTTCAAGCGCTGATAGAAAGCACCGAAGCTGAAATCGTTATAGGTACAGAAAGCTGGCTTAAGCCAGAGATAAATTCTGCCGAAATTTTTACAAAGTTACAGACGGTGTTTAGAAAGGATAGATTGCATGCAACCGGTGGTGGAGTGTTCATCGCTGTTAGTAGTAGTTTATCCTGTAGTGAAGTAGAAGTGGATAGTTCCTGTGAATTATTATGGGTGGAGGTTACACTAAACAACCGAATTAGGTTAATAATTGGCTCCTTTTACCGACCTCCCGACTCAGCAGCATTAGTGGCAGAACAACTGAGAGAAAATTTGGAATACATTGCACATAAATTTTCTCAGCATGTTATAGTCTTAGGTGGAGATTTCAAATTACCAGATATAGACTGGGACACTCAGATGTTTAGGACGGGTGGTAGGGACAGAGCATCGAGTGACATTATACTGAGTGCACTATCCGAAAATTACCTCGAGCAATTAAACAGAGAACCGACTCGTGGAGATAACATATTGGACCTACTGATAACAAACAGATCCGAACTTTTCGACTCTGTATGTACAGAACAGGGAATCAGTGATCATAAGGCCGTTGCAGCATCCCTGAATATGGAAGTTAATAGGAATATAAAAAAAGGGAGGAAGGTTTATCTGTTTAGCAAGAGTAATAGAAGGCAGATTTCAGACTACCTAACAGATCAAAACGAAAATTTCTGTTCCGACACTGACAATGTTGAGTGTTTATGGAAAAAGTTCAAGGCAATCGTAAAATGCGTTTTAGACAGGTACGTGCCGAGTAAAACTGTGAGGGACGGGAAAAACCCACCATGGTACAACAACAAAGTTAGGAAACTACTGCGAAAGCAAAGAGAGCTCCACTCCAAGTTTAAATGCAGCCAAAACCTCTCAGACAAACAGAAGCTAAACGATGTCAAAGTTAGCATAAGGAGGGCTATGCGTGAAGCGTTCATTGAATTCGAAAGTATAATTCTATGTACCGACTTGACAGAAAATCCTAGGAAGTTCCGGTCTTACGTTAAATCAGTAAATGGCTCGAAACAGCATATCCAGACACTACGGGATGATGATGGCATTGAAACAGAGGATGACACGCATAAAGCTGAAATAATAAACACCTTTTTCCAAAGCTGTTTCACAGAGGGAGACCGCACTGCAGTTCCTTCTCTAAATCCTCGCACAAACGAAAAAATGGCTGACATCGAAATAAGTGTCCAAGGAATAGAAAAGCAACTGGAATCACTCAATAGAGGAAAGTCCACTGGACCTGACGGGATACCAATTCGATTCTACACAGAGTACGCGAAAGAACTTGCCCCCCTTCTAACAGCTGTGTACCGCAAGTCTCTAGAGGAATGGAGGGTTCCAAATGATTGGAAAAGAGCACAGAGAGTCCCAGTCTTCAAGAAGGGTCGTCGAGCAGATGCGCAAAACTATAGACCTATATCTCTGACGTCGATCTGTTGTAGAATTTTAGAACATGTTTTTTGCTCGCGTATCATGTCATTTCTGGAAACCCAGAATCTACTATGTAGGAATCAACATGGATTCCGGAAACAGCGATCGTGTGAGACCCAACTTGCCTTATTTGTTCATGAGACCCAGAAAATATTAGATACAGGCTCCCAGGTAGATGCTATTTTTCTTGACTTCCGGAAGGCGTTCGATACAGTTCCACACTGTCGCCTGATAAACAAAGTAAGAGCCTACGGAATATCAGACCAGCTGTGTGTCTGGATTGAAGAGTTTTTAGCAAACAGAACACAGCATGTTGTTATCAACGGAGAGACGTCTACAGACGTTAAAGTAACCTCTGGCGTGCCACAGGGGAGTGTTATAGGACCATTGCTTTTCACAATATATATAAATGACTTAGTAGATAGTGTCGGAAGTTCCATGCGGCTTTTCGCGGATGATGCTGTAGTATACAGAGAAGTTGCTGCATTAGAAAATTGTAGCGAAATACAGGAAGATCTGCAGCGGATAGGCACTTGGTGCAGGGAGTGGCAACTGACCCTTAACATAGACAAATGTAATGTATTGCGAATACATAGAAAGAAGGATCCTTTATTGTATGATTATATGATAGCGGAACAAACACTGGTAGCAGTTACTTCTGTAAAATATCTGAGAGTATGCGTACGGAACGATTTGAAGTGGAATGATCATATAAAATTAATTGTTGGTAAGGCGGGTACCAGGTTGAGATTCATTGTGAGAGTGCTTAGAAAACGTAGTCCATCAACAAAGGAGGTGGCTTACAAAACACTCGTTCGACCTATATTTGAGTATTGCTCATCAGTGTGGGATCCGTACCAGGTCGGGTTGACGGAGGAGATAGAGAAGATCCAAAGAAGAGCGGCGCGTTTCATCACCGGGTTATTTGGTAACCGTGATAGCGTTACGGAGATGTTTAATAAAGTCAAGTGGCAGACTCTGCAAGAGAGGCGCTCTGCATCGCAGTGTAGCTTGCTCGCCAGGTTTCGAGAGGGTGCGTTTCTGGATGAAGTATCGAATATATTGCTTCCCCCTACTTATACTTCCCGAGGAGATCACAAATGTAAAATTAGAGAGATTAGAGCGCGCACAGAGGCTTTCAGGCAGTCGTTCTTCCCGCGAACCATACGCGACTGGAACAGGAAAGGGAGGTAATGACAGTGGCACGTAAAGTGCCCTCCGCCACACACCGTTGGGTGGCTTGCGGAGTATCAATGTAGATGTAGATGTAGATGTAGCTGTATGAATACGCTTTATATCCTAACCTATGTGCAGGAAGACTGGAAAGGGCTGCAGAAAGAATGCCTACCAACGATCGCGATCGGCAGATATATATCCTGCACAGCTGTATATTTCACCTTTATCTTCTAACCTAGGTGAAAGTGGGCTGGAAGTGGCTGCAGGAAGCCTCCTTATTACCAATCATCATCTGTAGTTGTAGTTTCCGCACAGCTACATATGTCTCCTAAATTTACTAACCTATGTGAACGTGGACTGGAAGGCGCTGCAGAAAGCCTCCTTACCAACAATCACCATCTATAAACGAAGTTTCAGCACAGCCGTATATTTCTCCTTTATTTTCTAACCTATGTGAATGTGGACTGGAAGGGGCTGCAGAAAGCCTATTTTACGAACATTCACCATCTGTGGATGTAATTTCTACACAGCTGTATATGTACCCTTTATTTTCTTATCTACGTGAAGGTGGACTGGAAAGGGCTGCAGAAACCTCCTTATAAACAATCACCAACTGTAGATGTAGTTTCCACACATCTCTATATGTCTCCTTTATTTTCTAACCAAGGTGAAGGTGGACTGGAAGGGGCTGCAGGAAGCCTCATTACCAACATTCTCCATCTGTGGTTGTAATTTCTGCACACCTGAATATATACCCTTTATATCCTAACCTATGTGAAGGTGGACTGGAAGGGGCTGCAGAAAGCCTCCATATTAACAAACATCATCTGTAGATGTGGTTTCCACACAGCTGTATATAGATCCGTTACTTTATAACCTAGGTGAAGTGGATTGGGAGGGGCTGCAGAAAGCCTCCTTACCATCAAACACAACCTGTAATTGTAGTTTCAGCACAGCTGTATATTTCTCCTTTATATTCTAACCAATGAGAACGTGGACTGGAAGGGGCTGCAGAAAGCCTCCTTATAAACAATCACCATCTGAAGATGTAGTTTCCGCACAGCTCTATATGTCTCCTTAATTTTCTAACATAGTTAAAGGTGGATTGGAAGGCGCTGCAGAAAGCCTCCTTACCAAGAATCACCATCTGTAAATGCAGTTTTAGGACAGCTGTATATTTCTCCTTTATTTTCTAACCTATGTGAACGTGGACTGGAAATGGCTGCAGAATGCCTCATTACCAACATTCACCTTCTGTGGATGTAACTTCTACACAGCTGTATATATACCCATTATGTTCAAATCTAGGTGAAAGTGGACTGGAAGGAGCTGAAGAAAGCCTCCTTACCAACATTCGTCATCTGTAGATGTAATTACTACACAGCTGTATATGTACTCGTTATTTTCTAATCTAGGTTAAGGTTTACTGGAAGGGGCTGCAGAAAGCCTCATTACCAACATTCACCATCTGTGGATGTAATTTCAACACAGCTGTATATATACCCTCTATGTTCAAATCTAGGTGAAAGTGGACTGGTAGGAGCTGCAGAAAGCCGCCTTACCAACATTCGCCATCTGTAGAAGTAATTACTACACAGCTGTATATATACCCTTTACTTTCTAATCTAGCTGAAGGTGGACTGGAAGGGGCTGCAGAAAGTCTCTTTACCAACATTCACTGTCTGTTGATGTTATTTCTTCAGTGCGGTATATATACCCTTTATTTTCTAATCTAGGATAAGGTGGACTGGAAGGGGCTGCACAAAACCTCATTACCAACATTCACCAACTGTGGTTGTAATTTCCGCACACATGAAAATATACACTTTGTGTCCTAACCTATGAGAAGGTGGAATGGAAGAGGCAGCAGAAAGCCTAATTATTAACAAACATCATCTGTAGATGTAGATTCCGCACAGCTGTATATGTATCCCTTATTTTATAACCTAGGTGAAGGTCGATTGTAAGGGGCTGCAGAAAGCCTCCCTACCAACAATCACAATCTGTAAATGTAGTTTCAGAACAGCTGTATATTTTCCCTTTATTTTCTAATCTATGTGAACGTGGACTGGATGGGTCTGCAAAAGGCCTTATTGCCAACATTTACCATCTGTGGATGTAATTTCTACACAGCTGTATATACACTCTTTATTTTCTAATCTAGGTGAAGGTGGACTGGAAAGGGCTGCAGAAAGCCTCCTTATTAACAACATCATCTGTAGATGTAGTTTCCGTACAGCTATATATGTCTCCAAAATTTTCTAATTTATGTGAACGTGGACTGGAAGGTGCTGCAGAAAGTCTCCTTACCAACAATCACTATCTGTAAATGAAGTTTCAGCACAGCCGTACATTTCTCCTCAATTTTTTAACCTATGTGAACGTGGACTAGAAGGGGCTGCAGAAAGCCTCATTACCAACATTCACCATCTGTGGATGTAAATAATACAAAGCAGTATATATACTCTTTATTTTCTAATCTAGGTGAAGGTCTACTGGAAGGGGCTGCAGAAAGCTTCATTACGAACATTCACCATCTGTCGATGTAGTTTCTACACAGCTGTATATATACCCTTCATTTTCTAATCAAGGTGATGGTGGAGTGGAAGGGGCGGCAGAAAGCCTCATTACCAACATTCACCATCAGTGGGTGTAATTTCTACACAGTGGAATATATACCCTTTATTTTCTAACCTATGTGAATGTGGGCTGGAAGGGTCTGCAGAAAGCCCCATTTCCAACATTCACCATCTCTGGATGTAATTTCTACACAGGTGTATATATATCCATTATTTTCTAATCCAGGTGAAGGTGGACTGGATGGGGCTGCAGAAAGCCTCATTACCAACATTCACCATCTGTGGATGTAATTTTTACAAATCTGTGTATATACCCTTTATTTTGTAATCTAGGAGATGATGGACTGGAAGGGGCTGCAAAAAGCCTCATTACCAACATTCACCAACAGTAGATATAATTTCTACACAGCTGTATATATACCCTTCTTTTTTCCTAATCTAGGTGAAGGTGGACTGGAAGGGGCTGCAGAAAGCCCCCTTACCAACATTCACGATCTGTAGATATAATTTCTACACTGCTGTATATATACAGTTTAATTTCTAATGTAGGTGAAGGTGTACTGGAAGGGGCTAAAGAAAGCCTCCTTACCAACATTCACCATCTGTAAATGCAGTTTCATCACAGATCTATATTTCCCCTTTATTTTCTAACCTACTTGAACGTGGACTGGAAAGGGCTGCAGAAAGCCTCATTACCAACATTCACCATCTGTGGATTTTATTTCTACACAGGTGTATATATATCCATTATTTTCTAATCCAGGTGAAGGTGGACTGGAAGGGGCTGCAGAAAGCCTCATTACCAACATTCACCATCTCTGGATGTAATTTCTACACAGCTGTATATATACACTTTATGTTCTAATCTAGGTGAAGGTGGACTGGAAGGAGCTGCAGAAAGCCTCCTTACCAACATTCACCAACTGTAGAAATAAATTTTACACAGCTGTGTATATAGCCTTTATTTTCTAATCTAGGTGAAGGTGGACTGGAAGGGGCTGCAGAAAAAATCTTCACCAACATTCACTATCTGTTGATGTTATTTCTTCACTGTTGTATATATACCCTTTATTTTCTAACCTAGGTTCAGGTGGACTGGAAGTGGCTGCTGAAAGCCTTATTACCAACATTCACCATCAGTATGAGTAATATCTACACAGCTGTATACATACCCATTATTTCCTAATCTAAGTGAAGGTGGGCTGGAAGAGGCTGCAGAAAGCCTCATTACTAACATTCACCATCTGTGGATGTAATTTCTTAACAGCTGAATACATACCCTTTATATCCTAACCTATGTGCAGGTGGACTGGAAGGGGCTGCAGAAAGCCTCCTTATTAACAAACTTATTCAGTATATGAATTTTCCGCACAGCTGAATATGTATCCCTTATTTTATTACCTAGGGGAAGGTGGATTGGAAGTGGTTGCAGGGAGCCTCATTACCATCAATCACCTTCTGTAAATGTGGTTTCAGCACAGCTGTATATTTCTCCTTTATTTTCTAACCTATGCGAACGTGGACTGGAAGGGGCTGCAGAAAACGTCATTACCAACATTCACCATCTGTGGATGTTATTTCTACCCAGGTGTATATATAACCATTATTTTCTAATCTAGGTGAAGGTGGACTGGAAGGGCCTGCAGAAAGCCTCATTCCCAACATTCACCATCTGTAAATGTAATTTCTACACAGCTGTATATATACCCTTTATTTTCTAATCTAGGAGAAGGTGGACTGGAAGGGGCTGCAGAAAGCCTAATTACCAATATTCACCATCAGTAGATGTAATTTCTACATAACTGTATATATACACTTTTTTTTCTAATGTAGGTGAAGGTGGAATGGTAGGGGCAGCAGAAGGCCTCCATACAACATTCACGATCTGTACATATAATTTCTACACTGCTGTATATATACCGTTTATTTTCTAATGTAGGTGAAGGTGGACTGGAAGGGACTGCAGAAAGCCTCCTTACCAACATTCACCATTTGTAAATCCATTTTCATCACACCTGTATATTTCTCCGTTATTTTCTAACCTATGTGAATGTGGACTGGAAAGGGCTGCAGAAAGGCCCATTACAAACATTCACCATCTGTATAAGTAATTTCTACACAGCTGTATACATACACATTATTTCCTAATCTAAGTGAAGGTGGGCTGGAAGGGGCTGTAGAACGCCTCATTACTAACATTCACCATCTGTGGATGTAATTTCAGCACAGCTGAATATATACACTTTATATCCTAACCAATGTAAAGGTGGTCTGGATGGGGCTGCAGAAAGCCTCCTTATTAACAAACATCATCTGTTGATGAAGTTTCCGCACAGCTGTATATGTATCTCTTATTTTATAACCTAGGTGAAGGTGGATTGGAAGGCGCTGCAGAGAGCCTTTCTACCAACAATCACCATCTGTAAATGTAGTTTCAGCACAGCAGTATATTTCTCCTTTATTTTCTAATCTAGGTGAAGGTGGACTGGAAGAGGCTGCAGAATGCCTCATTACCAACATTCACCAACTGTGGATGTAATTTCTACACAGCTGTACATATACACTTTACATCGTAACCTATGTGAAGGAGGACTGGAAGGGGCTGCAGAAAGTTTCCTTACCAACAATCACGATCGGCAGATGTATTTCCTGCGCAGCTGTATATTTCTCGTGTATCTTCTAACCTAGGTGAAGGTGGACAGGAAGTGGCTGCATCAAGCCTCTTTATTAACAATCATCATCTGTAGATGTAGTTACCGCATGGCTGTATATGTCTACTATGTATTTTCTAACCTATGTGAATGTCGACTGGAAGGGGCTGCAGAAAGCCTCATTACCAACATTCACCATCTGTGGATGTAATTTCTACACAGCTGCAAATATACACTTTATATCCTAAGCGAAGTGAAGGTGGACTGGAAGGGGCTGCCGAAAGCCTCCTTATTATGAATCATCATCTGTAGATGTAGTTTCCGCACAGCAGTATATGTCCCCTTTATTTTCTAACCTAGGTGAAGCTGGATTAAAAAGGGCTGCAGAAAGCCTCCTTACCAACAGTCACCATCGTAGTTTCAGCACAGCTGTACATTTCTCCTTTATTTTCTAACCTATGTGAACGTAGACTGGTAGGGTCTGCAGAAAACCTTATTACCAACATTCACTATCTGTGGATGTAATTTCTACACAGCTGTATATACCCTTTGTTTTCTAATCTAGGTGAAGGTGTTCTGTTAGGTGCTGCAGAAACTGTCCTTACCAACATTCACCATCTGTGGATGTAATTTCTACACAGCTGTATATATACACTTTATATCCTAACCTATGTGAAGGGGGACTGGAAGGGGCTGCAGAAAGCCTCCTTCCCAACAATCGCCATCGGCAGGTGTATTTCCTGCACAGCTGTATATTTCTCCTTTATTTTTCAACCTAGCTGAAGGTGGACTGGGAGGGGCTGCAGAAAGCCTCCTTATTAACAATCACCATCTGTGAATGTAGTTTCAGCACAGCTAGATATTTCTCCTTTATTTTCTATCCTATGTGAACGTGGACTGGAAGGCACTGCAGAAAGCTTCATTACTAACATTCACAATCTGTCGAAGTAATTTCCACACAGCTGCATATATACCCTTTATTTTATAATCTAGGTGAAGGTGGACTGGAAGGGGCTGCAGAAAGTCTCATTACCATTATTCGCCATCTGTGGATGTAATTTCTACACAGCTGTGTATTTACCCTTTATTTTCTAATCTACGTGGGGGTGGACTGGAAGGGTCCGCAGAAAGCCTCCTTACCAAATATTCACCATCCTTGGATGTAATTTGTACACAGCTGTATATATACACATTATTTTCTAATCTAGGTGAAGGTGGACTGGAAGGGCCTGCAATAAGCCTCATTTCAAACATTCACCATCTGTATGCGTTATTTGAGTACTGCTGTATACATCAACTTTATTTTCTAATTTAGTCGAAGAAGAACTGGAAGGGGCTGCAGAATGCCTCCTTACCAACAATCACCATCTGTAGATGTAGTTTCTGCACAGCTGAATATATCTGCTATATTTTCTAACCTAGCCGTACAATGACTGAATGTGGCTGCAGGAAGCCTCCTTACTAACAATCACCATCTGTAGATGTAATTCCTGCACAGCCGTAAATATCACCTTTTTTTTCTATGCTTGGTGAATTGGGACTGGAAGAGGCTGAAAGGCCCCTTCGCAGCTTTCATCATCTGTAGACGTAATTCCTTCTCAGCTGTATATATGACCTTTATTTTCTGATCTTGTTGAAGGGGGCCAGGAAGGGGCTGAAAGCCTCTTTCCGAACATACACCATCTGTAGTTGAAATTCCTGTACAGCTGTATATATCACCTTTATTTTCTAACCTTTGTGAAGGGGGACTGGAAGGGGCTGAAACCCTCCATTCCAACATTAAACATATGTAGATATAATTTTTGCACATCTGTATATATCTCCTTGATTTTCTAACCTAGGTAAAGGAGGACTTGAAGGGGCTGGAGAAAACCGCCTTACCAACAATCACCATCTGTAGATGTAGCTTTTGCACGGCTGTATATATCACCTTTATTTTCTAACCTCAATGAAGGGGGACTGGAAGGGGCTGAAAGCCTACTTCCCATCATTCACCATCTGTAGATGTAATTCCTGCACAGCTGTATATTTTTACTTTATTTTTTAACCTTGGTGAATGGGGACTGGAAGGATCTGAAAGCCTCCTTCCCAATATTCACCATCTGTAGATGTAATTCCGGCACAGCTGTATATATGAACTTTATTTTCAAACCTAGGTGAAGGTGGACTGGAAGGGACTGCAGAAAGCCTAATTACCAACATTCACCATCTGTGGATGGAATTTCTGCACAGCTGAATATATACCCTTTATATCCTAACCTATGTGAAGGTGAACTGGAAGGGGCTGCAGAAAGCCGCCTTATTAACAACCATCATCTGTAGATATAGTTTCCGCGCAGCTGTATACGTATCCCTTATTTTATAACCTAGGTGAAGGTGGATTGGAAGGGGCTGCAGAAAGCCTCCATACCAACAATCACCATCAGTAAATGTAATTTCAGCACAGCTGTATAGTTCTCCTTTATTTTCTGACCTATGTGAACGTGGAGTGGATGGTGCTGCAGAAAGGCTCATTAGCAACATTCACCATCTGTGGATGTAATCTCTACACAGCTGTATATATATCGTTTATTTTCTAAATTTGGTGAAGGTGGAGTGGAAGGGGCTGCAGAAAGCCTCCTCACCAACAATCACCATCTGTAAATGTAGTTTCAGCACACCTGTTTATTTCTACTTTATTTTCTAACCTATGTGAAGGTGGACTGGATGGGGCTGCAGAAAGCCTCCTTATTAACAACATCATCTGTAGATGTGGTTTCCGCACAGCTGTACATGTCTCCTTTATTTTCTAATCTAGGTGAAGGTGCACTGGAAGGGGCTGCAGAAAGCCTCATTTCCAACATTCACCATCTGTGGATGTTATTTCTACACAGCTGTATATATACCCTTTATTTTCTAATCTAGGTGAAGGTGGACTGTTAGGTGCTGCAGAAACCGTCCTTACCAACATTCACCATCAGTGGATGTAATTTCTACACATCTGTATATATATCCTTTATTTTCTAATCTAGGTGAAGGTGCACTGGAAGGGGCTGCAGAAAGCCTCATTTCCAACATTCACCATCTGTGGATGTAATTTCTACACAGCTGTATATATACCCTTTATTTTCTAATCTAGGTGAAGGTGGACTGTTAGGTGCTGCAGAAACCGTCCTTACCAACATTCACCATCAGTGGATGTAATTTCTACACATCTGTATATATATCCTTTATTTTCTAATCTAGGGGAAGGTGGACTGGAACAAGCTGCAGAAAGCCTCATTACCAACATTCACCATCTGTGGATGTAATTTCTAGACACCTGTATATATATCCTTTATTTTCTAATCTAGGTGATGGTGGACTGGAAGGGGCTGCTGAAAGCCACCTTACCAACATTCACAATATGTGGATGTAATTTCTACACAGCTGTATATATAACCTTTATATCCTAACCTATGTGGAGGTAGACTAGCTGGGGATGCCGAAAGCTTCCATATTAACAATCATCATTTGTAGATTAAGTTTCTGCACAGCTGTATATGTATCCCTTAATTAATAACCTAGGTGAAGGTGGATTGGAAGGCACTGCACAAAAACTCCTTACCAATAATCAATATCTGTAAATGTAAGTTCAGCACAGCTGTATATTTCTCCTTGATTATTTCACTTATGTGAACCTGGTCTGGAAAGGGGTGCAGATAGCCTCATTACCAACATACACCATCTGTGGATGTAATTTCTACACAGCTGTATATATACACTTTATATCTTAACCTATGTGAAGGGGGACTGGAAGGGGCTGCAGAAAGCCTCCCTACCAACAATCGCGATCGGTAGATGTATTTCCTGCACAGCTGTATATTTCTCCTTTATTTTCTAACCTAGGTGAAGGTGGACTGGAAGGGGCTGCAGAAAGCCTCCGTATTAACAATCACCATCTGTGAAAGTAGTTTCAGCACAGCTGGATATTACTCCTTTACTTTCTAACCTATGTGAATGTCAACTGGAAGAGGCTGCAGAAAGCCTCATTACCAACATTCCCTATCTATGGATGTAATTTCTACACAGCTGTAAATATACCCTTCATTTTCTAATCTAGGTGAAGGTGGACTGGAAGGGGCTGCAGAAAGCCTCCTTACCAACAATCAGCATCAGTAAATGTAGTTTCAGCAGAGCTGTATATTACTCCTTTATTTTCTAACCTATGTGAACGTGGACTGGAAGGCGCTGCAGAAAGCCTCATTACCATTATTCACCATCTGTGGATGTAATTTCTACACAGCTGTGCATTTACCCTTTATTTTCGAATCTAGGTGAAGCTGGACTGGAAGGGTCTGCAGAAAGCCTCCTTACCAACAATCACCATCTGTAGACGTTGTTTCTGCACAGCTGTATGTATCCCCTATATTTTCTAACCTAGCCGTATGATGACTGAAAGTGTCTGCAGGAAGCCTCCTTAACAACAATCGCCATCTGTAGATATAATTATTGCACAGCTGTACACATCACCTTTATTGCCTAACCTTAGTGAAGGGGGGCTGGAAGGGGCTGAAAGCCCGCTTCCCAACATTCAACATCTGTAGATGTAGGTTCTGCACAGCTGTATTTATCTCCTATATATTCTAACCTAGCCGTAGAGGACTGTAAGTGATTGCAGGAAGCCTCCTTACCAACAATCACCATCTGTAGATTTAATTCCTGCATAGCTGTAGATATCACCTATATTTTCTAACCTTGGTGAAGTGGGATTGGAAAGGGCTGAAAGCATCCTTCCCAACATTCACCATCTGTAGTTGTAATTCCTGCTCAGCTTATACTTCACCTTCATTTTCTAACGTTGGTGAGTGGGGACTGGAAGGGGCTAAAAGCCTCCTTCTCAACATTCACCATCTGTAGATGTAATTCCTCCACAGCTGTTTATATCACCTTTATATTCTATCCCTGGTTAAGGGGGGGTCTGGAAAGGGGGGAAAGCCACCATCCCAACATTCAACATCTGTAGATGCAATTTTGCACAGCTGTATTTATCTCCTATATTTTCCAAGCTAGCCATACAACGACTGGAAGTGGCTGCAGGAAGCCTCCTTACCAACAATCACCATGTGAAGATGTATTTCCTGCACAACTGTATACATCACCTTTATTTTCTAAGCTTGGTGAATAGGCACTGGAAGGGGCTGAAAGCCTCCTTTCAAACATTCACCATCTGTAGATGTAATTCCTGCACAGCTGTATATTTCACCTTTATTTTCTAACCTTGGTGCAGGGGACTGGAAAGTGCTGAAAGCCTCCTTTCGGACATTCACCATCTGAAGATGCAATTCCTGCACAGCTGTATATATCACGTTTATTTTTTACCCTTGGTGAACGATGACTGGAAGGGGCTGAAAGCCTCCTTCCCAACATTCACCATCTCTAGATAAAATTCCTGCACAGCTGTATATATCAACTTTATTTTCAAAGTTTGGAGAAGGGGTACCGGAAGGGGCTGAAAGCCTCCTTCCCAACTTTCACCATCTGTAGATGTAATTCCTGCACAGTTGTATACATCACCTTTATTTTCTAACCTTGGTGAAGGGGGACTATGAGGGGCTGAAACCTAATTCCCAATGTTTACCATCAGTAGATGTAGTTTCTGAACAGCTGTATATATCTGCTATATTTTCTAACCTAGCCATACAACGACTGGAAGTGGCTGCAGGAAGCCTCCTTACCAACAATCACCATGAGTAGATGTAATTCCTGCACAGCTGTATAAATCACCTTTATTATCTAACCTTGGTAGAGGGGGACTGGAATGTCCTTAAAGCCTCCTTCCCAACATTCACCATCTGTAGATGTAATTCCTGCACGGCTGTATATATGACCTTTTTTCTCTAATCTTGGTGAAGGGGAACTGGAAGGGGCTGGAAGCCTCCTTTCAACAATCCCCATCTGTAGATGTAATTGCTGCACAGCTGTACATATCTCCTTTATTTTCTAACCTAGATGAAGGTGGACTGAAACGGGCTGCAAAAAGCATACTTAATAACATTCACCATCTGTAGATGTAATTTTGGACAGCTGTATATATCCCCTTTATTTTCTGACCTTGGTGAAGGGGGAGTGGAAGGTCCTGATAGCCTCCTTCCCAACATTCACCAACTGTAGATGTAAATCCTGCACAGCCATGTTTATCAACTTTATTTTCTAACCTAGGTGAAGGTCTACTGTAAAGGGGTTCAGAAAGCCTCCTTCCCAACATTTTCCACCTGTAGATGTAATTCCTACACAGCTGTATATATCACCTTTATTTTCTAACCTTGGTGAATGGGAACTGGAAGGGGCTGAAAGCCTCCTTCCCAACATTCACCAACTGTAGATGTAATTCCTGCACAGTTGTATTCATCACCTTTATTTTCTAACCTTCGTGAAGGAGGACTGAAGGGGATGAAAGCCTCCTTCCCAACATTTACCGTCAGTAGATGTAGTTTCTTCACAGCTGTATATATTTACTATATTTTCTAACCTAGCCACATGACGACTGGGAGTGGCTGCTGGAGGCCTCCTTACCAACAATCACTATCTGTAGATGTAATTCCTGCATAGCTTTATATATATGACTTTTACTTTCTAACCTTGGTGAAGGGGGAGTGGAAGGGGCTGAAAGCTTTCCTCCCAACATCACCATCTGTAGATGTAATTTTTGCACAGCTGTATATATACCCTTAATCTTTTAACCTAGGTGGAGGAGGAACGGAATGGGCAGCAGAAAGCCTGCTTCCAAACATTACCCATCAGCAGGTGTAATTCCTACACAGCTGTATATATCACGCTTATTTTTTAAACTTGGTGAACGGGGAATGGAGGGGGCGGAAAGCCTCCTTCATAACATTCACCTTCTGTAGATGTAATTCCGGCACAGCTGTATATATAAACTTTATTTTCTAACCTTGGTGATGGGGGATGTGAAGGGGCAGTAAGCCTCTTTCCAAACATTCACCATTTGTACGAGGGTCGGTCAAAAAGTAATGCCTCCCATTTTTTTTCTACTTAAAGAAATTAAGTTAAGTGAAAAATTTGAATTTGGCGCCATTCCTCAAACCTTCTTCTCCAATCCACTGCAGTAGTAACTTTCTGTGTCAACAGGTGGCAGCACAGCAGAAGTTTGTAAGATGGCCGACATTGATGTTCGTTTGAGACAGCGTTGTGTGATGAATTCTTGAATGCAGAAGGTGAAACGCCCATACGCATTCATGAAAGACTGAAGAAGGTGTATGGTGTTGTGACAGTGGATGTCAGCACTGTTAGACGATGGGTTCGTCGTTGTAAGGAAGCTGAAGGGCAAACACCGTTGACTGACGAAAAGCGGAGCGGCAGGCCGGTGAGTGCAGTGACTCCACACAACATTCAGCAAGTTGATGACATCATTCGTGGTGACCGTCGGGTGACTGCAGATGAAGTGTGTCGCATTATTTCTCTTAGTAAAGGCAGTGTGATCACGATTATTAAACAATTGGGGTACTCAAAAGTTTGTGCACGGTGGGTTCCAAGAATGTTAACCGATCAGAATAAAGAGGCAAGGAAAACAATAGCCTCCCAACACTTGCAGCGCTTCCGTTTGGAGGGAGATGAGTTTCTGAAAAAAATTGTGACCGGGGACGAAACATGGGTGCATTTTTTTGAACCCGAATCAAAGAGGCAGTCAATGGAGTGGCGTCACACAAGCTCGCCGAGGAAGAAAAAATTCAAAACTGTGCGATCGGCAGGGAAAGTTATGGCAACAGTTTTCTGGGATACAGAGGGTGTGATTCTGGTTGATTTTTTGGAGCAGGGATGCACAATAAATTCTGTTCAATACGTCACAACCCTCAACAAACTTAAAGCATGTCTTCAGCGAGTTCGCCCAACAAAATCAATGGCAGATGTTCTTCTTTTGCATGACAATGCAAGACCACACACCAGTCGTCACACCTCTGACGAGATTGTCAAAATTGGATGGGAAGTTTTGCCTCATCCCCCATACAGCCCTGACCTGGCACCATCAGACTTCCATCTGTTCGGGCCACTAAAAGAAGCTCATCGTGGGATTCATTTTGAAGATGAGGAGGCCGTCAAAACATCCGTGCGTCAATGGCTTAGGAAGCAGAGCTGTGATTTTTACCGTGCTGGGATACATGCCCTTGTTCAAAGATGGACCAAAACTGTAGAGATGGGCGGAGATTACATTGAAAAATGACAAAATGATCCTCAATGTTGTGGTTTTCAACCTATGTAACTGCATTTAAATTTCCTGACAATTAAACGTAGAAAAAAAAATAGGAGGCATTACTTTTTGACTGACCCTCGTAGATGTAAATCCAGCACAGCTGTATATTTCACCTTTATATTCTAACTTTGAGGAAGGGGGACTGGATGGGGCTATGACTTGAACCTTTCCTGTGAGACCAGTTGTAAATTCCGATGCCTCACTTCAGGTTTACTGTATCCCTTGGACCTTCTTATTGACGATGAAACACAGAAATTGCATCGGAATTAAATACAAAAGGCACAATGATGCCTTAAGTACAAGAAGACCGACTCTTCTTACATTCTATGATTTGGACCTTTCCTGTGAGACCAGTTTAAGATTCCGATACTTCACTTCAGGTTTACTGTATCCCTTGGACCTTCTTATTAACGATGAAACACAGAAGTTGCATCGGAATTAAATACAAAAGGCACAATGCCGACTTAAGTAGAAGAAGACCGACTCTTCTTACATTCTATGATTTGAACCTTTCCTGTGAGACCAGTTATTGTTTCCGATGTTTCACTTCAGGATTACTGTATCCCTTGGACCTTCTTATTGACAATGAAACACAGAAATTGCATCGGAATTAAATACAAAATGCACAATGCAAACTTCAGTACAAGAAGACTGACTCTTCTCACTGTCTATGATTTGAACCATACCTGTGAGACCAGTTTTAGATTCCGATTCTTTACTTCAGGTTTATTGTATCCCTTGGACCTTCCTATTGACGATGAAACACAGAAATTGCATTGGAATTAAATACGAAAGGCACAATGCCGCCTTAAGTACAAGAAGACTGACTCATCTTACTGTCTATGTTATGAGCCTTTCCTGTGAGACCAGTTTTGGATTCCGATGCTTCACTTCATGTTAAATGTATCACTTGAACCTTCTTATTGACTATTAAACACAGAAATTGCACCGGAATTAAATACAATAGGCATAATGCCGACTTAAGTACAACAGGACTGACTCTTCTTACTGTCTCTGTCTTGAACCTTTCCTGTGAGACCAGTTTTAAATTCCGATGCTTCACTTCAGGTGTACTGTATCTCTTGGACTTTCTTATTGACGATGAAACACAGAAATTGCATCGGAATTAAATACGAAAGGCACAATGCCGACTTAAGTACAAAAAGACTGATTCTTCCTACTGTCTATGCTTTCAACCTCTCCTGTGAGACCAGTATTCGATTACGATGCTTCACTTTAGGTTTACTGTATCCCTTGGACCTTCTGATTGACGATGAAACACAGAAATTGCATTGGAAATAAATACAAAAGGCACAATGCCGACTTAAGTACAAGAAGACAGACTCATCTTACTGCCTATGCTTGAACCCTTCCTGTGAAACCAGTTTTCGATTGCGATGCTTCACTTCAAGTTTACTGTATCCTTTGGACCCTCTTATTGACGGTGAAACACAGATATTGCATTGGAATTAAATACAAAAAGCACAGTGCCAACTTAAGTACAAGAAGACTGACTCATATTACTGTCTATTTTTTGAGCCTTTCCTGTGAGACCAGTTTTAGATTCCAATGCTTCACTTCAGGTTAAATGTATCACTTGTACCTTCGTATTGACTATGAAACACAGAAATTGCATCGGAATTAAATACAATAGGCATAATGCCGACTTGAGTACAACAGGACTGACTCTTCTTACTGTCTCTGTCTTGAACCATTCCTGTGAGACCAGTTTTAAATTCCGATGCTTCACTATAGGTTTACTGTATCCCTTGGGCTTTCTTATTGACGATGAAACACAGAAATTGCATCGGAATTAAATACAAAACGCACAATGCCGACATAAGTACGAGAAGACTGACTCTTCTTCCTGTGTATGTTTTGAACCTTTCCTGTGACCCCCAGTTTTAGATTTCGATGCTTCACTTCATGTTTACTGTATCCCTTGGACCTTCTTATTGACGATGAAACACAGAAATTGCATCGGAATTAAATACAAAAGGCACAATGCCGACTTAAGTACAAGAGGACTGACTCTTCTTACATTCTATGATTTGAACCTTTTCTGTGAGACCAGTTATTGGTTAAGATGTTTCACTTCAGGATTACAGTATCCCTTGGACCTTCTTATTGACGATGAAACACAGAAATAGCATCGGAATTAAATACAAAAATCACAATGCAGACTTCAGTACAAGAAGACTAACTCTTCTTACTGTCTATGTTTTGAACCTTACCGGTGAGACCAGTTTTAGATTCTGATGCTTCACTATAGGTTTACTGTATCCCTTGGGCTTTCTTATTGACGATGAAAGACAGAAATTGCATCGGAATTAAATTCAAAAGGCACAATACCAAATTACGTACATGAAGCCTGACTCTTCTTACTGCCCATGATTTGAGCCTTTCCTGTGAGACCAGTATTAGATTCCAATGCATCACTTCATTTTTACTGGATCCCTTGAACCTTCTAATTGACGATGAAACACAGAAATTGCATCGGAAATAAATACAAAAGGCACAATGCCGACTTAAGTACAAGAAGACCTGACTCTTCCTACTGTCTATGATTTGAACCTTTCCTGTGAGACCAGTTTTAGATTCCGATACTTCACATCAGATTTACTGTATCCCTTGGACCTTCTTATTGACGATAAAACAAAGAAATTGCATCGGAATGAAATACAAAAGGCACAATGCCGACATAAGTACAAAGGAATGTCTCCTCTTACTGTCTATGTTTTGATCCTTTCCTGTGAGACCAGTTTTAGATTCCGATGCATCTCTTCAGGTTTACTGTATCAATTGGACCTCCTTATTGACGATGAAACACAGAAATTGCATCGGAATTAAAAACAAAAGGCACAATGCTGACTTAAGTACAAGAAGACTGACTCTTCTTAATGTCTATGTATTGAGCCCTTCCTGTGAGACCAGTTCTAGATTCCGATGCTTCACTTCAGGTTTAATGTATCCCTTGGACATTCTTATTGACGATGAAATAGAGAAATTACATTGAAATTAATACAAAAGGCACAATGTAGACGTAAGTACAAGAAGACCGACTCTTCTTACTGTGTATGCTTTGAACCTTTCCTGTGAGACCAGTTTCAGATTCCGATGCTTCACTTCAGGTTTACTGTATCCCTTGGACCTTCTTATTGACGATGAAACACAGAAGTTGAATCGGAATTAAATACAAAAGGCACAATGCCGACATAAGTACTAGAAGACTGACTCTTCTTACTGTCTATGTTTTGAGCCTTTCCTGTGAGAGCAGTTTTAGATTCCGATGCTTCACTTCGGGTTTAATGTATCGCTTCGACCTTCTTATTGACGATGAAACACAGAAATTGCATCGGAATTAAATACAAAAGGCATAATGCCGACTTAAGTACAACAGGACTGACTCTTCATATTGTCTATGTCTTGAACCTTTCCTGTGAGACCAGTCGTAAATTCTGATGCCTCACATCAGGTTTACTGTATCCCTTGGACCTTCTTATTGACGATGAAATACAGAAATTGCATCGGAACTAAATACGAAAGGCACAATGAAGACTTATGTACAAGAAGACCGACTCTTCTTACATTCTATGATTTGAACCTTTCCTGTGAGAACAGTTTTAGATTCCGATACTTAACTTGAGGTTTACAGTATCCCTTGGACCTTCTTAATGACGATGAAACACAGCAATTGCATCGGAGATAAATACACAAGGCACAATGCCGACATAAGTACGAGAAGACTGACTCTTCTTCCTGTGTATGTTTTGAACCTTTCCTGTGAGACCAGTTTTTGATTTCGATTCTTCACTTCAGGTTTACTGTATCCCTTGGACCTTCTTATTGATGATGAAACACAGAAATAGCATCGAAATTAAATACAAAAGGCACAATGCCGACTTAAGTACAAGAGGACTGACTCTTCATACGTTCTATGATTTGAACCTTTCCTGTGAGACCAGTTATTGATTAAGATGTTTCACTTCAGGATTTCAGTATCCCTTGGACCTTCTTGTTGACGATGAAACACAGAAATAGCATCGGAATTACATACAAAAATCACAATGCAGACTACAGTACATGAAGACTGACTCTTCTTACTGTCTATGTTTTGAACCTTACCGGTGAGACCAGTTTTAGATTCCAATGCTCACTTCAGGTTTACTGTATCCCTTGGACCTTCTGATTGACGATGAAACAAAGAAATTGCATTGGAAACAAATACAAAAGGCACAATGCCGACTTAAGTACAAGAAGACTGACTCATCTTACTGCCTATGCTTGAACCCTTCCTGTGAAACCAGGTTTAGATTCCGATGCTTCACTTCAGGTTTACAGTATCCCTTGGACCTTCTTATTGACGATGAAACACAGAAATTGAATTGAAATTGAAAACAAAAGACACAATGTAGACGTAAGTACAAGAAGACTGACTCTTGTTACTGTCTATGCTTTGAACCATTCCTGTGAGACCAGTTTTAGATTCCGATGTTTCACTTCAGGATTACTGTATCCCTTGGACCTTGTTATTGACGATGAATCACAGAAATAGCATCGGAATTAAATACAAAAATCACAATGCAGACTTCAGTACATGAAGACTGACTCTTCTTACAGTCTATGTTTTGAACCTTACCGGTGAGACCAGTTTTAGTTTCCGATGCTTAACTTCAGATTTACTGTATCCCTTGGACCTTCTTATTGACGATGAAACACAGAAATTGCATTGGAAATAAATACAAAAGGCACAATGCCGACTTAAGTACAAGAAGACTGACTCATCTTACTGCCTCTGCTCGAACCCTTCCTGTGAAACCAGTTTTCGATTCCGATGCTTCACTTCAGGTTTACTGTATCCCTTGGAACTTCTTATTGACGATGAAACACAGAAATTGCATCGGAATTAAATACAAAAGGCACAATGCCGACATAAGTACGAGAAGACTGACTCTTCTTCCTGTGTATGTTTTGAACCTTTCCTGTGAGAACAGTTTTGGATTTCGATGCCTCACTTCAGGTTTACTGTATCTCTTGGACCTTGTTATTGACGATGAAACACAGAAATTGCATCGGAATTAAATACAAAAGGCACAATGCCGAGTTAAGTACAAGATGAATGACTCTTCTTACATTCTATGATTTGAACCTTTTCAGTGCGACCAGTTATTGGTTAAGATGTTTCACTTCAGGATTACTGTATCCCTTGGCCTTCTTATTGACGATGAAACACAGAAATTGCATTGAAATTAAATACAAAAGTCACAATGTAGACGTAAGTACAAGAAGACTGACTCTTCTTAGTGTCTATGCTTTGAACCTTTCCTGTGAGATCAGTTTTAGATTTCTTTGATTCACTTCAGGTTTACTGTATCCCTTGGACCGTCTTATTGACGATGAAACACAGATATTGCATTGGAATTAAATACAAAAAGCACAATGCCAACTTAAGTACAAGGAGACTGACTCATATTACTGTCTATGTTTTGAGCCTTTCCTGTGAGACCAGTTTTAGATTCCGATGCTTCACTTTAGGTTTACCGTATCCGTTGGACTTTCTTATTGACGATGAATGACAGAAATTGCATCGGAATTAAATACAAAAGGCACAATGCCAAATTAAGTACATGAAGCCTGACTCTTCTTACTGCCCATGATTTGAGCCTTTCCTGTGAGACCAGTATTAGATTCCAATGAATCACTTAATTTTTACTGGTTCCCTTGAACCTTCTAATTGACGACGAAACACAGAAATTGCATCTGAAATAAATACAAAAGGCACAATGCCGACTTAAGTACAATAAGACCTGACTCTTCTTACTATCTATGATTTGAACCTTTCCTGTGAGACCAGTTTTAGATTCCGATACTTCACATCAGATATACTGTATCCCTTGGACCTTCTTATTGACGATAAAACAAAGAAATTCCATCGGAATGAAATACAAAAGGCACAATGCCGACATAAGTACAAGAGGAATGCCTCCTCTTACTGTCTATGTTTTGAACCTTTCCTGTGAGACCAGTTTTAGATTCCGATGCATCTCTTTATGTTTACTGTATCAATTGGACCTCCTTATTGACGATGAAACACAGAAATTGCATCGGAATTAAAAACAAAAGGCACAATGCCGACTTAAGTACAAGAAGACTGACTCTTCTTACTGTCTATGTTTTGAGCCCTTCCTGTGAGACCAGTTCTAGATTCCGATACTTCACTTCAGGTTTAATGTATCCCTTGGACATTCTTATTGACGATGAAATAGAGAAATTGCATTGAAATTAAATACAAAAGGCACAATGTAGACGTAAGCACAAGAAGACTGACTCTTCTTACTGTATGCTTTGAACCTTTCCTGTGAGACCAGTTTTAGATTCCGATGCTTCACTTCAGGTTTACTGTATCCCTTGGACCTTCTTATTGACGATGAAACAGAGAAGTTGCATCGGAATTAAATACAAAAGGCACAATGCCGACATAAGTACTAGAAGACTGACTCTTCTTACTGTCTATGTTTTGAGCCTTTCCTGTGAGAGCAGTTTTAGATTCCGATGCTTCACTTCGGGTTTAATGTATCCCTTCGACCTTCTTATTGACGATGAAACACAGAAATTGCATCGGAATTAAATACAAAAGGCACAATGTCGACTTAAGTACAAAAGGAATGTGTCTTCTTACTGTCTATGTTTTGAACCTTTCCGGTGAGACCAGTTTCAGATTCCGATACTTCACTTCAGGGTTACAGTATCCCTTGGACCATCTTATTGACTATGAAACACAGCAATTGCATCGGAGATAAATACAAAAGGCACAATGCGTACATAAGTACGAGAAAACTGACTCTTCTTCCTGTGTATGCTTTGAACCTTTCCTGTGAGACCAGTTTTTGATTTCGATTCTTCACTTCAGGTTTACTGTATCCCTTGGACCTTCTTATTGACGATGAAACACAGAAATTGCATCGAAATTAAATGCAAAAGGCACATTGCCGGCCTAAGTACAAGAGGACTGACTCATCATACATTCTGTGATTTGAACCTTTCCTGTGAGACCAGTTATTGATTAAGATGTTTCACTTCAGGATTACTGTATCCCTTGGCCCTTCTTCTTGACGATGAAACACAGAAATAGCATCGGAATTAAATACAAAAATCACAATGCAGACTACAGTACATGAAGACCGGCTCTTCTTACTGTCTATGTCTTGAACCTTACCAGTGAGTCCAGTTTTAGATTCCGATGCTTCACATTAGGTTTACTGTATCCCTTGGACTTTCTTATTGACGATGAAACACAGAAAATGCATCGGAATTAAATACAAAACGCACAATGCCAACTTAAGTTCAAGAAGACTGACTCTTCTTACTGTCTATGTATTGAACCTTTCCTGTGAGACCAGTTTTTGATTCCGATGCTTCACTTCAGGTTTACAGTATCCCTTGGACCTTCTTATTGACGATGAAACACAGAAATTGCATTGAAATTGAATACAAAAGGCACAATGTAGACGTAAGTACAAGAAGACAGACTCTTGTTACTGTCTATGCTTTGAACGTTTCCTGTGAGACCAGTTTTAGATTCCGATGTTTCACTTCAGGATTACTGTACCCCTTGGACCTTCTTATTGACGATGAAACACAGAAATAGCATCGGAATTAAATACAAAAATCACAATGCAAACTTCAGTACATGAAGACTGACTCTTCTTACAGTCTATGTTTTGAACCTTACCGGTGAGACCAGTTGTAGTTTCGGATGCTTAACTTCAGATTTACTGTATCCCTTGGACCTTCCTATTGACGATGAAACACAGAAATTGCATTGAAAATAAATACAAAAGTCATAATGTAGACGTAAGTACAAGAAGACTGACTCTTCTTACTGTCTATGCTTTGAACCTTTCCTGTGAGATCAGTTTTAGATTTCGATGCTTCACTTCAGGTTTACTGTATCCCTTGGACCCTCTTATTGACGATGAAACACAGAAATTGCATTGGAATTAAATACAAAAAGCACAATGCCAACCTAAGTACAAGAAGACTGACTCATATTAGTGTCTATGTTTTGAGCCTTTCCTGTGAGACCAGTTTTAGATTCCGATGCTTCACTTCAGGTTAAATGTATCACTTGTACCTTCGTATTGACTATGAAACACAGAAATTGCATCGGAATTAAATACAATAGGCATAATGCCGACTTAAGTACAACAGGACTGACTCTTCTTACTGTCTCTGACTTGAACCTTTCCTGTGAGACCAGTTTTAAATTCCGATGCTTCACTTCAGGTGTACTGTATCTCTTGGACTTCCTTATTGACGATGAAACACAGAAATTGCCTCGGAATTAAATACAAAAGGTACAATGCCGACATAAGTACTAGAAGACTGACTCTTCTTCCTGTGTATGCATTTGAACCTTTCCTGTGAGACCAGTTTTAGATTTCGATGCTTCACTTCAGGTTTACTGTATCCCTTGGACCATCTTATTGACGATGAAACACAGAAATTGCATCGGAATTAAATACAAAAGGCACAATGCCGACTTTAGTACAAGAGGACTGACTCTTCTTACATTCTGTGATTTGAACTTTTCCTGTGAGACCAGTTATTGATTAAGATGTCCACTACAGGATTACTGTATCCCTTGGACCTTTTTATTGACGATGAAACACAGAAATAGCATCGGAATTAAATACAAAAATCACAATGCAGACTTCAGTACAAGAAGACTGACTCTTCTTACTGTCTATGTTTTGAACCTTACCGGTGAGACCAGTTTTAGATTCCGATGTTTCACTTCAGGTTTAATGTATCACTTGGACCTTCTTATTGACGAAGAAACAGAGAAATTGCATTGAAATTAAATACAAAAGGCACAATGTAGACGTAAGTACAAGAAGACTGATTCTTCTTACTGTGTAAGCTTTGAATCTTTCCTGTGAAACCAGTTTTAGATTCCGATGCTTCACTTCAGGTTTACTGTATCCCTTAGACCTTCTTATTGACGATAAAACACAGAAATTGCATTGGAATTAAATACAAAAGTAACAATGCCGACTTAAGTACATGAAGACTGACTCTTCTTACTGTCTATGCTTTGAGCGTTTCCTGTGAGACCAGTTTTAGATTCCGATGTTTCACTTCAGGTTTAATGTATCACTTGGACCTTCTTATTGACGAAGAAGCACAGAAATTGCATTGGAATTAAAAACAAAAGGCTTAATACCGACATAAGTACAACAGTACTGACTCTTCTTACTGTCTATGCCTTGAACCTTTCCTGTGAGACCAGTTTCAAATTCCGATGCCTCACTTCAGGTTTACTGTATCCCTTGGACCTTCTTATTGACGATGAAACACAGAAATTGCATCGGAATTAAATACGAAAGGCAGGATGCCGAATTAAGTACAATAAGACCGACCGATCTTACATTTTATGATTTGAACCTTACCTGTGAGACCAGTTTTAGATTCCGATGCTTCATTTCAGGTTTACTGTATCCCTTGGACCTTCTTATTGACGATGAAACACAGAAGTTGCATCGGAATTAAATACAAAAGGCACAATGCCGACTTAAGTACAAGAAGACTGACTCTTCTTACTGTCTATGTTTTGAGCCTTTCCTGTGAGAGCAGTTTTAGATTCCGATGCTTCACTTCAGGTTTAGTGTATCCATTGGACCTTCTTATTGACGATGAAACACAGAAATTGCATCGGAATTAAATACAAAAGGCATAATGCCGACTTAAGTACAGCAGGACTGACTCTTCTTATTGTCTATGTCTTGAACCCTTCCTGTGAGACCAGTTGTAAATTCCGATGCCTCACTTCAGGTTTACCGTATCCCTTGGACCTTCTTATTGACGATGAAGCACAGAAATTGCATCGGAATTAAATACGAAAGGCACAATGATGACTTAAGTACAAGAAGACCGACTCTTCTTACATTCTATGATTTGAACCTTTCCTGTGAAACCTGTTATTGATTCCGATGTTTCACTTCAGGATAACTGTATCCCTTGGACCTTCTTATTGACGATGAAACACAGAAATTGCATCGGGATTAAATACAAAATGCACAATGCCGACTTCAGTACAAGAAGACTGACTCTTCTCACTGTCTATGTTTTGAACCTTACCTGTGAGAACAGTTTTTGATTCTGATGCTTCACTTCCGGTTTACTGTATCCCTTGGACTTTCTTATTGACGATGAAACACAGAAATTGCATCGGAATTAAATACAAAAATCACAATGCAGACTTCAGTACATGAAGACTGACTCTTCTTACAGTCTATGTTTTGAACCTTACCTGTGAGACCAGTTTTAGTTTCCGATGCTTAACTTCAGATTTACTGTATCCCTTGGACCTTCTTATTGACGATGAAACACAGAAATTGCATCGGAATTAAATACAAAAGGCACAATGCCGACATAAGTACGAGAAGACTGACTCTTCTTCCTGTGTATGTTTTGAACCTTTCATGTGAGACCAGCTTTGGATTTCGATGCCTCACTTCAGGTTTACTGTATCTCTTGGACCTTGTTATTGACGATGAAACACAGAAATTGCATCGGAATTAAATACAAAAGGCACAATGCCGACTTAAGTATAAGATGACTGACTCTTCTTACATTCTATGATTTGAACTTTTTCAGTGAGACCAGTTATTGGTTAAGATGTTTCACTTCAGGATTACTGTATCCCTTGGCCTTCTTATTGACGATGAAAGACAGAAATTGCATGGGAATTAAATACAAAAGGCACAATGCCAAATTAAGTACATGAAGCCTGACTCTTCTTACTGCCCATGATTTGAGCCTTTCCTGTGAGACCAGTATTAGATTCCAATGCATCACTTAATTTTTACTGGTTCCCTTGAACCCTCTAATTGACGACGAAACACAGAAATTGCATCGGAAATAAATACAAAAGGCACAATGACGACATAAGTACTAGAAGACTGACTCTTCTTACTGTCTATGTTTTGAGCCTTTCCTGTGAGAGCAGTTTTAGATTCCGATGCTTCACTTCGGGTTTAATGTATCCCTTCGACCTTCTTATTGACGATGAAACACAGAAATTGCATCGGAATTAAATACAAAAGGCACAATGTCGACTTAAGTACAAAAGGAATGTGTCTTCTTACTGTCTATGTTTTGAACCTTTCCGGTGAGACCAGTTTCAGATTCCGATACTTCACTTCAGGGTTACAGTATCCCTTGGACCATCTTATTGACTATGAAACACAGCAATTGCATCGGAGATAAATACAAAAGGCACAATGCGTACATAAGTACGAGAAAACTGACTCTTCTTCCTGTGTATGCTTTGAACCTTTCCTGTGAGACCAGTTTTTGATTTCGATTCTTCACTTCAGGTTTACTGTATCCCTTGGACCTTCTTATTGACGATGAAACACAGAAATTGCATCGAAATTAAATGCAAAAGGCACATTGCCGGCCTAAGTACAAGAGGACTGACTCATCATACATTCTGTGATTTGAACCTTTCCTGTGAGACCAGTTATTGATTAAGATGTTTCACTTCAGGATTACTGTATCCCTTGGCCCTTCTTCTTGACGATGAAACACAGAAATAGCATCGGAATTAAATACAAAAATCACAATGCAGACTACAGTACATGAAGACCGGCTCTTCTTACTGTCTATGTCTTGAACCTTACCAGTGAGACCAGTTTTAGATTCCGATGCTTCACATTAGGTTTACTGTATCCCTTGGACTTTCTTATTGACGATGAAACACTGAAAATGCATCGGAATTAAATACAAAACGCACAATGCCAACTTAAGTTCAAGAAGACTGACTCTTCTTACTGTCTATGTATTGAACCTTTCCTGTGAGACCAGTTTTTGATTCCGATGCTTCACTTCAGGTTTACAGTATCCCTTGGACCTTCTTATTGACGATGAAACACAGAAATTGCATTGAAATTGAATACAAAAGGCACAATGTAGACGTAAGTACAAGAAGACAGACTCTTGTTACTGTCTATGCTTTGAACGTTTCCTGTGAGACCAGTTTTAGATTCCGATGTTTCACTTCAGGATTACTGTACCCCTTGGACCTTCTTATTGACGATGAAACACAGAAATAGCATCGGAATTAAATACAAAAATCACAATGCAAACTTCAGTACATGAAGACTGACTCTTCTTACAGTCTATGTTTTGAACCTTACCGGTGAGACCAGTTGTAGTTTCGGATGCTTAACTTCAGATTTACTGTATCCCTTGGACCTTCCTATTGACGATGAAACACAGAAATTGCATTGAAAATAAATACAAAAGTCATAATGTAGACGTAAGTACAAGAAGACTGACTCTTCTTACTGTCTATGCTTTGAACCTTTCCTGTGAGATCAGTTTTAGATTTCGATGCTTCACTTCAGGTTTACTGTATCCCTTGGACCCTCTTATTGACGATGAAACACAGAAATTGCATTGGAATTAAATACAAAAAGCACAATGCCAACCTAAGTACAAGAAGACTGACTCATATTAGTGTCTATGTTTTGAGCCTTTCCTGTGAGACCAGTTTTAGATTCCGATGCTTCACTTCAGGTTAAATGTATCACTTGTACCTTCGTATTGACTATGAAACACAGAAATTGCATCGGAATTAAATACAATAGGCATAATGCCGACTTAAGTACAACAGGACTGACTCTTCTTACTGTCTCTGACTTGAACCTTTCCTGTGAGACCAGTTTTAAATTCCGATGCTTCACTTCAGGTGTACTGTATCTCTTGGACTTCCTTATTGACGATGAAACACAGAAATTGCCTCGGAATTAAATACAAAAGGTACAATGCCGACATAAGTACTAGAAGACTGACTCTTCTTCCTGTGTATGCATTTGAACCTTTCCTGTGAGACCAGTTTTAGATTTCGATGCTTCACTTCAGGTTTACTGTATCCCTTGGACCATCTTATTGACGATGAAACACAGAAATTGCATCGGAATTAAATACAAAAGGCACAATGCCGACTTTAGTACAAGAGGACTGACTCTTCTTACATTCTGTGATTTGAACTTTTCCTGTGAGACCAGTTATTGATTAAGATGTCCACTACAGGATTACTGTATCCCTTGGACCTTTTTATTGACGATGAAACACAGAAATAGCATCGGAATTAAATACAAAAATCACAATGCAGACTTCAGTACAAGAAGACTGACTCTTCTTACTGTCTATGTTTTGAACCTTACCGGTGAGACCAGTTTTAGATTCCGATGTTTCACTTCAGGTTTAATGTATCACTTGGACCTTCTTATTGACGAAGAAACAGAGAAATTGCATTGAAATTAAATACAAAAGGCACAATGTAGACGTAAGTACAAGAAGACTGATTCTTCTTACTGTGTAAGCTTTGAATCTTTCCTGTGAAACCAGTTTTAGATTCCGATGCTTCACTTCAGGTTTACTGTATCCCTTAGACCTTCTTATTGACGATAAAACACAGAAATTGCATTGGAATTAAATACAAAAGTAACAATGCCGACTTAAGTACATGAAGACTGACTCTTCTTACTGTCTATGCTTTGAGCGTTTCCTGTGAGACCAGTTTTAGATTCCGATGTTTCACTTCAGGTTTAATGTATCAGTTGGACCTTCTTATTGACGAAGAAGCACAGAAATTGCATTGGAATTAAAAACAAAAGGCTTAATACCGACATAAGTACAACAGTACTGACTCTTCTTACTGTCTATGCCTTGAACCTTTCCTGTGAGACCAGTTTCAAATTCCGATGCCTCACTTCAGGTTTACTGTATCCCTTGGACCTTCTTATTGACGATGAAACACAGAAATTGCATCGGAATTAAATACGAAAGGCAGGATGCCGAGTTAAGTACAATAAGACCGACCGATCTTACATTTTATGATTTGAACCTTACCTGTGAGACCAGTTTTAGATTCCGATGCTTCATTTCAGGTTTACTGTATCCCTTGGACCTTCTTATTGACGATGAAACACAGAAGTTGCATCGGAATTAAATACAAAAGGCACAATGCCGACTTAAGTACAAGAAGACTGACTCTTCTTACTGTCTATGTTTTGAGCCTTTCCTGTGAGAGCAGTTTTAGATTCCGATGCTTCACTTCAGGTTTAGTGTATCCATTGGACCTTCTTATTGACGATGAAACACAGAAATTGCATCGGAATTAAATACAAAAGGCATAATGCCGACTTAAGTACAGCAGGACTGACTCTTCTTATTGTCTATGTCTTGAACCCTTCCTGTGAGACCAGTTGTAAATTCCGATGCCTCACTTCAGGTTTACCGTATCCCTTGGACCTTCTTATTGACGATGAAGCACAGAAATTGCATCGGAATTAAATACGAAAGGCACAATGATGACTTAAGTACAAGAAGACCGACTCTTCTTACATTCTATGATTTGAACCTTTCCTGTGAAACCTGTTATTGATTCCGATGTTTCACTTCAGGATTACTGTATCCCTTGGACCTTCTTATTGACGATGAAACACAGAAATTGCATCGGGATTAAATACAAAATGCACAATGCCGACTTCAGTACAAGAAGACTGACTCTTCTCACTGTCTATGTTTTGAACCTTACCTGTGAGAACAGTTTTTGATTCTGATGCTTCACTTCCGGTTTACTGTATCCCTTGGACTTTCTTATTGACGATGAAACACAGAAATTGCATCGGAATTAAATACAAAAATCACAATGCAGACTTCAGTACATGAAGACTGACTCTTCTTACAGTCTATGTTTTGAACCTTACCGGTGAGACCAGTTTTAGTTTCCGATGCTTAACTTCAGATTTACTGTATCCCTTGGACCTTCTTATTGACGATGAAACACAGAAATTGCATCGGAATTAAATACAAAAGGCACAATGCCGACATAAGTACGAGAAGACTGACTCTTCTTCCTGTGTATGTTTTGAACCTTTCATGTGAGACCAGCTTTGGATTTCGATGCCTCACTTCAGGTTTACTGTACCTCTTGGACCTTGTTATTGACGATGAAACACAGAAATTGCATCGGAATTAAATACAAAAGGCACAATGCCGACTTAAGTATAAGATGACTGACTCTTCTTACATTCTATGATTTGAACCTTTTCAGTGAGACCAGTTATTGGTTAAGATGTTTCACTTCAGGATTACTGTATCCCTTGGCCTTCTTATTGACGATGAAAGACAGAAATTGCATGGGAATTAAATACAAAAGGCACAATGCCAAATTAAGTACATGAAGCCTGACTCTTCTTACTGCCCATGATTTGAGCCTTTCCTGTGAGACCAGTATTAGATTCCAATGCATCACTTAATTTTTACTGGTTCCCTTGAACCCTCTAATTGACGACGAAACACAGAAATTGCATCGGAAATAAATACAAAAGGCACAATGACGACTTAAGTACAATAAGACCTGACTCTTCTTACTATCTATGATTTGAACCTTTCCTGTGAGACCAGTTTCAGATTCCGATACTTCACATCAGATTTACTGTATCCCTTGGACCTTCTTATTGACGATAAAACAAAGAAATTGCATCGGAATGAAATACAAAAGGCACAATGCCGACATAAGTACAAGAGGAATGCCTCCTCTTACTGTCTATGTTTTGAACCTTTCCTGTGAGACCAGTTTTAGATTCCGATGCATCTCTTTATGTTTACTGTATCAATTGGACCTCCTTATTGAGGATGAAACACAGAAATTGCATCGGAATTAAAAACAAAAGGCACAATGCCGACTTAAGTACAAGAAGACTGACTCTTCTTGCTGTCTATGTTTTGAGCCCTTCCTGTGAGACCAGTTCTAGATTCCGATACTTCACTTCAGGTTTAATGTATCCCTTGGACATTCATATTGACGATGAAATAGAGAAATTGCATTGAAATTAAATACAAAAGGCACAATGTAGACGTAAGCACAAGAAGACTGACTCTTCTTACTGTATGCTTTGAACCTTTCCTGTGAGACCAGTTTTAGATTCCGATGCTTCACTTCAGGTTTACTGTATCCCTTGGACCTTCTTATTGACGATGAAACAGAGAAGTTGCATCGGAATTAAATACAAAAGGCACAATGCCGACATAAGTACTAGAAGACAGACTCTTCTTACTGTCTATGTTTTGAGCCTTTCCAGTGAGAGCAGTTTTAGATTCCGATGCTTCACTTCGGGTTTAATGTATCCCTTCGACCTTCTTATTGACGATGAAACACAGAAATTGCATCGGAATTAAATACAAAAGGCACAATGTCGACTTAAGTACAAAAGGAATGTGTCTTCTTACTGTCTATGTTTTGAACCTTTCCGGTGAGACCAGTTTCAGATTTCGATACTTCACTTCAGGGTTACAGTATCCCTTGGACCATCTTATTGACTATGAAACACAGCAATTGCATCGGAGATAAATACAAAAGGCACAATGCGTACATAAGTACGAGAAAACTGACTCTTCTTCCTGTGTATGCTTTGAACCTTTCCTGTGATACCAGTTATTGATTAAGATGTTTCACTTCAGGATTACTGTATCCCTTGGCCCTTCTTCTTGACGATGAAACACAGAAATAGCATCGGAATTAAATACAAAAATCACAATGCAGACTACAGTACATGAAGACTGGCTCTTCTTACTGTCTATGTCTTGAACCTTACCAGTGAGACCAGTTTTAGATTCCGATGCTTCACATTAGGTTTACTGTATCCCTTGGACTTTCTTATTGACGATGAAACACAGAAAATGCATCGGAATTAAATACAAAACGTACAATGCCAACTTAAGTTCAAGAAGACTGAGTCTTCTTACTGTCTATGAATTGAACCTTTCCTGTGAGACCAGTTTTTGATTCCGATGCTTCAGTTCAGGTTTACAGTATCCCTTGGACCTTCTTATTGACGATGAAACACAGAAATTGCATTGAAATCGAATACAAAAGGCACAATGTAGACGTAAGTACAAGAAGACAGACTCTTGTTACTGTCTATGCTTTGAACGTTTCCTGTGAGACCAGTTTTAGATTCCGATGTTTCACTTCAGAATTACTGTACCCCTTGGACCTTCTTATTGACGATGAAACACAGAAATAGCATCGGAATTAAATACAAAAATCACAATGCAGACTTCAGTACATGAAGACTGACTCTTCTTACAGTCTATGTTTTGAACCTTACCGGTGAGACCAGTTTTAGTTTCTGATGCTTAACTTCAGATTTACTGTATCCCTTGGACCTTCCTATTGACGATGAAACACAGAAATTGCATTGAAATTAAATACGAAAGTCACAATGTAGACGTAAGTACAAGAAGACCGACTCTTCTTACTGTCTATGCTTTGAACCTTTCCTGCGAGATCAGTTTTAGATTTCGATGCTTCACTTCAGGTTTACTGTATCCCTTGGACCCTCTTATTGACGATGAAACACAGAAATTGCATTGGAATTAAATACAAAAAGCACAACGCCAATCTAAGTACAAGAAGACTGACTCATACTAGTGTCTATGTTTTGAGCCTTTCCTGTGAGACCAGTTTTAGATTCCGATGCTTCACTTCAGGTTAAATGTATCACTTGTACCTTCGTATTGACTATGAAACACAGATATTGCATCGGAATTAAATACAATAGGCATAATGCCGACTTAAGTACAACAGGACTGACTCTTCTTACTGTCTCTGACTTGAACGTTTCCTGTGAGACCAGTTTTAAATTCCGATGCTTCACTTCAGGTGTACTGTATCTCTTGGACTTCCTTATTGACGATGAAACACAGAAATTGCCTCGGAATTAAATACAAAAGGCACAATGCCGACTTAAGTACAAGAGGACTGACTCTTCTTACATTCTGTGATTTGAACCTTTCCTGTGAGACCAGTTATTGATTAAGATGTCCACTACAGGATAACTGTATCCCTTGGACCTTTTTATTGACGATGAAACACAGAAATAGCATCGGAATTAAATACAAAAATCACAATGCAACTTCAGTACAAGAAGACTGACTCTTCTTACTGTCTATGTTTTGAGCTTTTCCTGTGAGACCAGTTCTAGATTCCGATGCTTCACTTCAGGTTTAATGTATCCCTTGGACATTCTTATTGACGATGTAACAGAGAAATTGCATTGAAATTATATACAAAAAGCACAATGTAGACGTAAGTACAAGAAGACTGATTATTCTTACTGTGTAAGCTTTGAACCTTTCCTGTGAAACCAGTTTTAGATTCCGATGCTTCACTTCAGGTTTACTGTATCCCTTGGACCTTCTTATTGACGATAAAACACAGAAATTGCATTGGAATTAAATACAAAAGTCACAATGCCGACTTAAGTACATGAAGACTGACTCTTCTTACTGTCTATGCTTTGAGCGTTTCCTGTGAGACCAGTTTTAGATTCCGATGTTTCACTTCAGGTTTAATGTATCACTTGGACCTTCTTATTGACGAAGAAACACAGAAATTGCATTGGAATTAAATACAAAAGGCATAATACCGACATAAGTACAACAGTACTGACTCTTCTTACTGTCTATGCCTTGAACCTTTCCTGTGAGACCAGTTTCAAAATCCGATGCCTCACTTCAGGTTTACTGTATCCCTTGGACCTTCTTATTGACGATGAAACACAGAAATTGCATCGGAATTAAATACGAAAGGCAGGATGCCGAATTAAGTACAATAAGACCGACCGATCTTACATTTTATGATTTGAACCTTACCTGTGAGACCAGTTTTAGATTCCGATGCTTCATTTCAGGTTTACTGTATCCCTTGGACCTTCTTATTGACGATGAAACACAGAAATTGCATCGGAATTAAATACGAAAGGCACAATGATGACTTAAGTACAAGAAGACCGACTCTTCTTACATTCTATGATTTGAACCTTTCCTGTGAAACCTGTTATTGATTCCGATGTTTCACTTCAGGATTACTGTATCCCTTGGACTTTCTTATTGACGATGAAACACAGAAATATGCATCGGAATTAAATACTAAAGGCACAATGCCGACCTAAGCACAAGAAGACTGCCTCTTCTTAGTGTCCATGTTTTGAGCCTTTCCTGTGAGACCAGATTTAGATTCCAATGCTTCACTTCAGGTTTACTGCATCCCTTGGACCTTCTAGTAGACGATGAAACACTGAAATTGCATCGGAATAAATACAAAAGGCAAAATGCCGACTTAAGTACATGATGACTGACTCTTCTTACTGTCTATGATATGAAACTTTCCTGTGAGACCAGCTTTAGATTCCGATGCTTCACTTCAGGTTCACTATATTCCTTGGACCTTTTTATTGATAATAAAACAAAGAAATTGCATCATAATTAAATACAAAAGGCACATTGTCGACTTAAGTACAAAAGGAATGTGACTTCTTACTGTCTATGCTTTGAACCTTTCCTGTGAGACCAGTTTTAGATTCCGATACTTCACTTCAGGTTTACTGTATCCCTTGGCCCTTCTTCTTGACGATGAAACACAGAAAATGCATCGCAATTAAATACAAAAGGCACAACGCCAACTTAAGTACAAGATCACTGACTCTTCTTACTGACTATAATTTGATCGTTTCCTGTGAGACCAGTTTTAGATTCCGATACTTCACTTCATGTTTACAGTATCCCTTGAACCATCTTATTGACGATGAAACAGAGCAATTGCATCGGAGATAAATACAAAAGGCACAATGCCGGCATAAGTACGAGAAAACTGACTCTTCTTCCTGTGTATGCTTTGAACCTTTCCTGTGAGAGCAGTTTTTGATTTCGATTCTTCACTTCAGGTTTACTGTATCCCTTGGATCTTCTTATTGACGATGAAACACAGAAATTGCTTCGAAATTAAATACAAAAGGCACAATGCCGACCTAAGTACAAGAGGACTGACTCATCATACATTCTGTCATTTGAACGTTTCTTGTGAGACCAGTTATTGATTAAGATGTTTCACTTCAGGATTACTGTATCCCTTGGCCCTTGTTATTGACGATGAAACACAGAAATAGCATCGGATTTAATTCCAAAAATCACAATGCAGACTACAGTACATGAAGACTGGCTCTTCTTACTGTCTATGATGTGAACCTTTCCTGTGAGACCAGTTTTAGATTCCGATGCTTCACTTCAGGTTTACAGTATACCTTGGACCTTCTTATTGACGATGAAACACAGAAATTGCATTGAAATTGAATACAAAAGGCACAATGTAGACGTAAGTACAAGAAGACAGACTCTTGTTACTGTCTATGCTTTGAACGTTTCCTGTGAGACCAGTTTTAGATTCCGATGTTTCACTTCAGGATTACTGTACCCCTTGGACCTTCTTATTGACGATGAAACACAGAAATAGCATCGGAATTAAATACAAAAATCACAATGCAGACTTCAGTACATGAAGACTGACTCTTCTTACTGTCTATGTTTTGAACCTTACCGGTGAGACCAGTTTTAGTTTCCGATGCATAACTTCAGATTTACTGTATCCCTTGGACCATCTTATTGACGATGAAACACAGAAATTGCATTGAAATTAAATACAAAAGTCACAATGTAGACGTAAGTACAAGAAGACTGACTCTTCTTACTGTCTATGCTTTGAACCTTTCCTGTGATATCAGTTTTAGATTTCGATGCTTCACTTAAGGTTTACTGTATCCCTTGGACCTTCTTATTGACGATGAAAAACAGAAAATGCATCGGAGTAAAATACAAAGAGCACAATGCCGACTTAAGTACAAGAAGACTGACTCTTCTCACTGTCTATGTTTTGAGCCTTTTCTGTGAGACCAGCTTTAGATTCCGATGCTTCACTACAGGTTAAATGTATCACTTGTACCTTCTTATTGACTATGAAACACAGGAATAGCATCGGAATTAAATACAAAAATCACAATGCAGACTTCAGTACAAGAAGACTGACTCTTCTTACTGTCTATGTTTTGAACCTTACTGGTGAGACCAGTTTTAGATTCCGATGCTTCACTTTAGGTTTACTGTATCCCTTGGACTTTCTTATTGACGATGAAAGACAGAAATTGCATCGGAATTAAATACAAAAGGCACAATGCCAACTTAAGTACATGAAGACTGACTCTTCTTACTGCCCATGCTTTGAGCCTTTCCTGTGAGACGCGTATTAGAATTCAATGCATCACTTCATTTTTACTGGATCCCTTGAACCTCCTTATTGACGATGAAACACAGAGATTGCACGAATTAAATACAAAAGGCATAATACCGACCTATGTACAAGAAGACTGACTCTTCTTACTGTCTATGTTTTGAGCCTTTCCTGTGAGACCAGTTGTTGATTCCGATGCTTCACTTCAGGTTTAATGTATCCCTTGGGCATTCTTATTGACGATGAAACAGAGAAATTGCATTGAAATTAAATGGAAAATGCAGAATGCCGAAATAAGTACAAGAAGACCGACTGATCTTACATTCTATGATTTGAACCTTTCCTGTGAGACCAGTTTCAGATTCCGATGCTTCACTTCAGGTTTACGGTATTCCTTGGACCTTCTTATTGACGATGAAACACAGAAATTGCAACGGAATTAAATACGAAAGGCAGAATGCCGAATTAAGTACAAGAGGACCGACTGATCTTCCATTCTATGATTTGAACCATTCCTGTGAGACCAGTTTTAGATTCCGATGCTTCACTGAGGGTTTACTGTATCCGTTGGACCTTCTTATTGACGATGAAACACAGCAATTGCATCGGAATTAAATACGAAAGGCACAATGATGACTTAAGTACAAGAAGACCGACTCTTCTTACATTCTATGATTTGAACCTTTTCTGTGAGACCAGTTATTAATTCCGATGTTTCACTTCAGGATTACTGTATCCCTTGGACCTTCTTATTGACGATGAAACACAGAAATTGCATCGGAATTAGATACAAAATGCACAATGCCGACTTCAGTACAAGAAGACTGACTCTTCTCACTGTCTATGTTTTGAACCTTACCTGTGAGACCAGTTTTAGATTCCGATGCTTTACCTCAGGTTTACTGTATCCCTTGGACCTTTTTATTGACGATGAAACACTGAAATGGCATCGGAAATAAATACAAAAATCACAATGCCGAATTCAGTACAAGACACTGACTCTTCTTACTGTCTATGTATTGAACCTTACCGGTGAGATCAGTTTTAGATTCCCATTTTTCACTTTAGGTTTACTGTGTCCCTTGGACTTTCTTATTGACGATGAAAGACAGAAATTGCATCGGAATTAAATACAAAACGCACAATGCCGACTTAAGTACATGAAGACTGACTCATCTTACTGCCCATGCTTTGAGCCTTTCCTGTGAGACCAGTTTCAGATTCCAATGCTTCATTTCAGGTTTACTGGATCCCTTGAACCTTCTAATTGACGATGAAACACAGAAATTGCATCGGAAATTAATACAAAAGGCACAATGCCGACTTCAGTAGAAGAAGACTGAATCTTCTTACTGTCTATGTTTTGAAACTTTCCTATGAGACCAGTTTTAGATTCCGATGCTTCACTTCAGATTTACAGTATCCCTTGGACCTTCATATTGACGATGAAATACAGAAATTGCAGAATGAGATTTTCACTCTGCAGCGGAGTGTGCGCTGATATGAAACTTCCTGGCAGATTAAAACTGTGTGCCCGACCGAGACTCGAACTCGGGACCTTTGCCTTTCGCGGGCAAGTGCTCTACCATCTGAGCTACCGAAGCACGACTCACGCCCGGTACTCACAGCTTTACTTCTGCCAGTATCTCGTCTCCTACCTTCCAAACTTTACAGAAGCTCGCAGGAGAGCTTCTGTAAAGTTTGGAAGGTAGGAGACGAGATACTGGCAGAAGTAAAGCTGTGAGTACCGGGCGTGAGTCGTGCTTCGGTAGCTCAGATGGTAGAGCACTTGCCCGCGAAAGGCAAAGGTCCCGAGTTCGAGTCTCGGTCGGGCACACAGTTTTAATCTGCCAGGAAGTTTCATATCAGCGCACACTCCGCTGCAGAGTGAAAATCTCATTCTGGAAACATCCCCCAGGCTGTGGCTAAGCCATGTCTCCGCTATATCCTTTCTTTCAGGAGTGCTAGTTCTGCAAGGTTCGCAGGAGAGCTTCTGTAAAGTTTGGAAGGTAGGAGACGAGATACTGGCAGAAGTAAAGCTGTGAGTACCGGGCGTGAGTCGTGCTTCGGTAGCTCAGATGGTAGAGCACTTGCCCGCGAAAGGCAAAGGTCCCGAGTTCGAGTCTCGGTCGGGCACACAGTTTTAATCTGCCAGGAAGTTTCAAATACAGAAATTGCATTGAAATTGAATACAAAAGGCACAATGTAGACGTAAGTACAAGTAGACTGACTCTTCTTACTGTCTATGCTTTGAACCTTTCCTGTGAGACCAGTTTTAGATTCCGATGCTTCACTTCAGGTTAACTGCATTCCTTGGACGTTCTTATTGACGATGAAGCACAGAAAATGCATCGGAATTAAATACAAAAGGCACAATGCCGACTTAGGTACAAGAAGGCTGACTCATCTTTCTGTTTATGTTTTGAGCCTTTCCTGTGAGACCAGCTTTAGATTCCGATGCTTCACTACAGGTTAAATGTATCACTTGTACCTTCTTATTGACTATGAAACACAGGAATAGCATCGGAATTAAATACAAAAATCACAATGCAGACTTCAGTACAAGAAGACTGACTCTTCTTACTGTCTATGTTTTGAACCTTACTGGTGAGACCAGTTTTAGATTCCGATGCTTCACTTTAGGTTTACTGTATCCCTTGGACTTTCTTATTGACGATGAAAGACAGAAATTGCATCGGAATTAAATACAAAAGGCACAATGCCAACTTAAGTACATGAAGACTGACTCTTCTTACTGCCCATGCTTTGAGCCTTTCCTGTGAGACGCGTATTAGAATTCAATGCATCACTTCATTTTTACTGGATCCCTTGAACCTCCTTATTGACGATGAAACACAGAGATTGCACGAATTAAATACAAAAGGCATAATACCGACCTATGTACAAGAAGACTGACTCTTCTTACTGTCTATGTTTTGAGCCTTTCCTGTGAGACCAGTTGTTGATTCCGATGCTTCACTTCAGGTTTAATGTATCCCTTGGGCATTCTTATTGACGATGAAACAGAGAAATTGCATTGAAATTAAATGGAAAATGCAGAATGCCGAAATAAGTACAAGAAGACCGACTGATCTTACATTCTATGATTTGAACCTTTCCTGTGAGACCAGTTTCAGATTCCGATGCTTCACTTCAGGTTTACGGTATTCCTTGGACCTTCTTATTGACGATGAAACACAGAAATTGCAACGGAATTAAATACGAAAGGCAGAATGCCGAATTAAGTACAAGAGGACCGACTGATCTTCCATTCTATGATTTGAACCATTCCTGTGAGACCAGTTTTAGATTCCGATGCTTCACTGAGGGTTTACTGTATCCGTTGGACCTTCTTATTGACGATGAAACACAGCAATTGCATCGGAATTAAATACGAAAGGCACAATGATGACTTAAGTACAAGAAGACCGACTCTTCTTACATTCTATGATTTGAACCTTTTCTGTGAGACCAGTTATTAATTCCGATGTTTCACTTCAGGATTACTGTATCCCTTGGACCTTCTTATTGACGATGAAACACAGAAATTGCATCGGAATTAGATACAAAATGCACAATGCCGACTTCAGTACAAGAAGACTGACTCTTCTCACTGTCTATGTTTTGAACCTTACCTGTGAGACCAGTTTTAGATTCCGATACTTCACATCAGATTAACTGTATCCCTTGGACCTTCTTATTGACGATAAAACAAAGAAAATGCATCGGAATGAAATACAAAAGGCACAATGCCGACATAAGGACAAAGGAATGTCTCCTCTTACTGTCTATGTTTTGAACCTTTCCTGTGAGACCAGTTTTAGATTCCGATGCATCTCTTCAGGTTTACTGTATCAATTGGACCTCCTTATTGACGATGAAACACAGAAATTGCATCGGAATTAAAAACAAAAGGCACAATGCCGACTTAAGTACAAGAAGACTGACTCTTCTTAATGTCTATGTTTTGAGCCCTTCCTGTGAGACCAGTTCTAGATTCCGATGCTTCTCTTCAGGTTTAATGTATCCCTTGGACATTCTTATTGACGATGAAATAGAGAAATTGCATTGAAATTAAATACAAAAGGCACAATGTAGACGTAAGTACAAGAAGACCGACTCTTCTTACTGTGTATGCTTTGAACCTTTCCTGTGAGACCAGTTTTAGATTCCGATGCTTCACTTCAGGTTTACTGTATCCCTTGGACCTTCTTATTGACGATGAAACACAGAAGTTGAATCGGAATTAAATACAAAAGGCACAATGCCGACATAAGTACTAGAAGACTGACTCTTCTTACTGTCTATGTTTTGAGCCTTTCCTGTGAGAGCAGTTTTAGATTCCGATGCTTCACTTCGGGTTTAATGTATCCCTTCGACCTTCTTATTGACGATGAAACACAGAAATTGCATCGGAATTAAATACAATAGGCATAATGCCGACTTAAGTACAACAGGACTGACTCTTCATATTGTCTATGTCTTGAACCTTTCCTGTGAGACCAGTCGTAAATTCCGATGCCTCACATCAGGTTTACTGTATCCCTTGGACCTTCTTATTGACGATGAAATACAGAAATTGCATCGGAACTAAATACGAAAGGCACAATGAAGACTTATGTACAAGAAGACCGACTCTTC
The DNA here is from genome assembly GCF_023864345.2 of Schistocerca serialis cubense. NCBI lineage: Eukaryota > Metazoa > Arthropoda > Insecta > Orthoptera > Acrididae > Schistocerca > Schistocerca serialis. The sequence goes on from NC_064640.1 coordinate 1,064,596,979, forward strand.
TTACATTCTATGATTTGAACCTTTCCTGTGAGACCAGTTTTAGATTCCGATACTTCACTTGAGGTCTACAGTATCCCTTGGACCTTCTTAATGACGATGAAACACAGCAATTGCATCGGAGATAAATACACAAGGCACAATGCCGACATAAGAACGAGAAGACTGACTCTTCTTCCTGTGTATGTTTTGAACCTTTCCTGTGAGACCAGTTTTTGATTTCGATTCTTCACTTCAGGTGTACTGTATCCCTTGGACCTTCTTATTGATGATGAAACACAGAAATAGCATCGAAATTAAATACAAAAGGCACAATGCCGACTTAAGTACAAGAGTACTGACTCATCATACGTTCTATGATTTGAACCTTTCCTGTGAGACCAGTTATTGATTAAGATGTTTCACTTCAGGATTTCAGTATCCCTTGGACCTTGTTATTGACGATGATTCACAGAAATAGCATCGGAATTAAGTACAAAAATCACAATGCAGACTTCAGTACATGAAGACTGACTCTTCTTACAGTCTATGTTTTGAACCTTACCGGTGAGACCAGCTTTAGTTTCCGATGCTTAACTTCAGATTTACTGTATCCCTTGGACCTTCTTATTGACGATGAAACACAGAAATTGCATTGGAAATAAATACAAAAGGCACAATGCCGACTTAAGTACAAGAAGACTGACTCATCTTACTGCCTATGCTCCAACCCTTCCTGTGAAACCAGTTTTCGATTCCGATGCTTCACTTCAGAATTACTGTATCCCTTGGAACTTCTTATTGACGATGAAACACAGAAATTGCATCGGAATTAAATACAAAAGGCACAATGCCGCCATAAGATCGAGAAGACTGACTCTTCTTCCTGTGTATGTTTTGAACCTTTCCTGTGAGACCAGTTTTGGATTTCGATGCCTCACTTCAAGTTTACTGTATCTCTTGGACCATCTTATTGACTATGAAACACAGCAATTGCATCGGAGATAAATACAAAAGGCACAATGCCGACATAAGTACGAGAAAACTGACTCTTCTTCCTGTGTATGCTTTGAACCTTTCCTGTGAGACCAGTTTTTGATTTCGATTCTTCACTTCAGGTTTACTGTATCCCTTGGACCTTCTTATTGACGATGAAACACAGAAATTGCATCGAAATTAATACAAAAGGCACATTGCCGGCCTAAGTACAAGAGGACTGACTCATCATACATTCTGTGATTTGAACCTTTCCTGTGAGACCAGTTATTGATTAAGATGTTTCACTTCAGGATTACTGTATCCCTTGGCCCTTCTTCTTGACGATGAAACACAGAAATAGCATCGGAATTAAATACAAAAATCACAATGCAGACTACAGTACATGAAGACTGGCTCTTCTTACTGTCTATGCCTTGAACCTTACCATTGAGACCAGTTTTAGATTCCGATGCTTCACATTAGGTTTACTGTATCCCTTGGATTTCTTATTGACGATGAAACACAGAAAATGCATCGGAATTAAATACAAAACGCACAATGCCAACTTAAGTTCAAGAAGACTTACTCTTCTTACTGTCTATGTATTGAACCTTTCCTGTGAGACCAGTTTTTGATTCTGATGCTTCACTTTATGTTTACAGTATCCCTTGGACCTTCCTATTGACGATGTAACACAGAAATTGCATTGAAATTAAATACAAAAGTCACAATGTAGACGTAAGTACAAGAAGACTGACTCTTCTTAATGTCTATGCTTTGAACCTTTCCTGTGAGATCAGTTTTAGATTTCGATGCTTCACTTCAGGTTTACTGTATCCCTTGGGCCCTCTTATTGACGATGAAACACAGAAATTGCATTGGAATTAAATACAAAGAGCACAATGCCAACTTAAGTACAAGAAGACTGACTCATATTAGTGTCTATGTTTTGAGCCTTTCCTGTGAGACCAGTTTTAGATTCCGATGCTTCACTTCATGTTAAATGTATCACTTGTACCTTCGTATTGACTATGAAACACAGAAATTGCATCGTAATTAAATACAATAGGCATAATGCCGACTTAAGTACAACAGGACTGACTCTTCTTACTTTCTCTGAGTTGAACCTTTCCTGTGAGACCAGTTTTAAATTCCGATGCTTCACTTCAGGTGTACTGTATCTCTTGGACTTCCTTATTGACGATGAAACACAGAAATTGCCTCGGAATTAAATACAAAAGGTACAATGCCGACATAAGTACTAAAAGACTGACTCTTCTTCCTGTGTATGCTTTTGAACCTTTCCTGTGAGACCAGTTTTAGATTTCGATGCTTCACTTCAGGTTTACTGTATCCCTTGGACCATCTTATTGACGATGAAACACAGAAATTGCATCGGAATTAAATACAAAAGGAACAATGCCGACTTAAGTACAAGAGGACCGACTCTTCTTACATTCTGTGATTTGAACCTTTCCTGTGAGACCAGTTATTGATTAAGATGTTCCACTACAGGATTACTGTATCCCTTGGACCTTTTTATTGACGATGAAACACAGAAATAGCATCGGAATTGAATACAAAAATCACAATGCAGACTTCAGTACAAGAAGACTGACTCTTCTTACTGTCTATGTTTTGAGCTTTTCCTGTGAGACTATTTCTAGATTCCGATGCTTCACTTCAGGTTTAATGTATCCCTTGGACATTCTTATTGACGATGAAACAGAGAAATTGCATTGAAATTAAATACAAAAGGCACAATGTAGACGTAAGTACAAGAAGACTGATTCTTCTTACTGTGTAAGCTTTGAACCTTTCCTGTGAAACCAGTTTTAGATTCCGATGCTTCACTTCAGGTTTACTGTATCCCTTGGACCTTCTTATTGACGATAAAACACAGAAATTGCATTGGAATTAAATACAAAAGTCACAATGCCGACTTAAGTACATGAAGACTGACTCTTCTTACTGTCTATGCTTTGAGCGATTCCCGTGAGACCAGTTTTAGATTCCGATGTTTCACTTCAGGTTTAATGTATCACTTGGACCTTCTTATTGACGAAGAAACACAGAAATTGCATTGGAATTAAATACAAAAGGCATAATACCGACCTAAGTACATCAGTACTGACTCTTCTTACTGTCTATGCCTTGAACCTTTCCTGTGAGACCAGTTTCAAATTCCGATGCCTCACTTCAGGTTTACTGTATCCCTTGGACCTTCTTATTGACGATGAAACACAGAAATTGCATCGGAATTAAATACGAAAGGCAGGATGCCGAATTAAGTACAATAAGACCAACCGATCTTACATTTTATGATTTGAACCTTACCTGTGAGACCAGTTTTAGATTCCGATGCTTCATTTCAGGTTTACTGTATCCCTTGGACCTTCTTATTAACGATGAAACACAGAAGTTGCATCGGAATTAAATACAACAGGCAAAATGCCGACTTAAGTACAAGAAGACTGACTCTTCTTACTGTCTATGTTTTGAGCCTTTCCTGTGAGTGCAGTTTTAGATTCCGATGCTTCACTTCGGGTTTAGTGTATCCCTTGGACCTTCTTATTGACGATGAAACACAGAAATTGCATCGGAATTAAATACAAAAGGCATAATGCCGACTTAAGTACAGCAGGACTGACTCTTCTTATTGTCTATGACTTGAACCCTTCCTGTGAGACCAGTTGTAAATTCCGATGCCTCACTTCAGGTTTACTGTATCCCTTGGACCTTCTTATTGACGATGAAACACAGAAATTGCATCGGAATTAAATACGAAAGGCACAATGATGACTTAAGTACAAGAAGACCGACTCTTCTTACATTCTATGATTTGAACCTTTCCTGTGAGACCTGTTATTGATTCCGATGTTTCACTTCAGGATTACTGTATCCCTTGGACCTTCTTATTGACGATGAAACACAGAAATTGCATCGGAATTAAATACAAAATGCACAATGCCGACTTCAGTACAAGAAGACTGACTCTTCTCACTGTCTATGTTTTGAACCTTACCTGTGAGAACAGTTTTTGATTCTGATGCTTCACTTCCGGTTTACTGTATCCCTTGGACTTTCTTATTGACGATGAAACACAGAAATATGCATCGTAATTAAATACTAAAGGCACAATGCCGACTTAAGCACAAGAAGACTGCCTCTTCTTAGTGTCCATGTTTTGAGCCTTTCCTGTGAGACCAGATTTAGATTCCAATGCTTCACTTCAGGTTTACTGGATCCCTTGGACCTTCTAGTAGACGGTGAAACACTGAAATTGCATCGGAATAAATACAAAAGGCAAAATGCCGACTTAAGTACATGATGACTGACTCTTCTTACTGTCTATGATATGAAACTTTCCTGTGAGACCAGCTTTAGATTCCGATGCTTCACTTCAGGTTCACTATATACCTTGGACCTTTTTATTGACATTAAAACAAAGAAATTGCATCGGAATTAAATACAAAAGGCACAATGTCGACTTAAGTACAAAAGGAATGTGACTTCTTACTGTCTATGTTTTGAACCTTTCCTGTGAGACCAGTTTTAGATTCCGATACTTCACTTCAGGTTTACTGTATCCCTTGGCCCTTGTTCTTGACGATGAAACACAGAAAATGCATCGCAATTAAATACAAAAGGCACAATAACAACTTAAGTACAAGATCACTGACTCTTCTTACTGACTATAATTTGATCGTTTCCTGTGAGACCAGTTTTAGATTCCGATACTTCACTTCAGGTTTACAGTATCCCTTGGACCATCTTATTGACGATGAAACAGAGCAATTGCATCGGAGATAAATACAAAAGGCACAATGCCGACATAAGTACGAGAAAACTGACTCTTCTTCCTGTGTATGCTTTGAACCTTTCCTGTGAGAGCAGTTTTTGATTTCGATTCTTCACTTCAGGTTTACTGTATCCCTTGGATCTTCTTATTGACGATGAAACACAGAAATTGCTTCGAAATTAAATACAAAAGGCACAATGCCGACCTAAGTACAAGAGGACTGACTCATCATACATTCCGTGATTTGAACCTTTCCTGTGAGACCAGTTATTGATTAAGATGTTTCCCTTCAGGATTACTGTATCCCTTGGCCCTTCTTATTGACGATGAAACACAGAAATAGCATCGGATTTAATTCCAAAAATCACAATGCAGACTACAGTACATGAAGACTGGCTCTTCTTACTGTCTATGATTTGAACCTTACCGGTGAGACCAGTTTTAGATTCCGATCCTTCACTTTAGGTTTACTGTATCCCTTGGACTTTCTTATTCATGATGAAACATAAAATGCATCTGAATTAAATACAAAACGCACAAAGCCAACTTAAATTCAAGAAGACTGACTCTTCATACTGTCTATGCTTTGAACCTTTCCTGTGATATCAGTTTTAGATTTCGATGCATCACTTAAGGTTTACTGTATCCCTTGGACCTTCTTATAGACGATGAAAAACAGAAAATGCATCGGAGTTAAATACAAAGAGCACAATGCCGACTTAAGTACAAGTAGACTGAATCTTCTCACTGTCTATGTTTTGAGCCTTTTCTGTGAGACCAGTTTTAGATTCCGATGCTTTACCTCAGGTTTACTGTATCCCTTGGACCTTCTTATTGACGATGAAACACAGAAATTGCATTGGAATTAAATACAAAAATCACAATGCCGACTTAAGTACAAGAAGACTGACTCATATTACTGTCTATGCTTTGAGCCTTTCCTGTGAGACCAGTTTTAGATTCCGATGCTTAACTTCAGGTTTAATGTATCACTTGGGCTTTCTTATTGACGATGAAACACAGAAATTGCATCGGAATGAAATACGAAAGGCACAATGCCGACTTAAGTACAAGAGGACTGACTCTTCTTACATTCAATGATTTGTACCTTTCCTGTGAGACCAGTTATTGATTAAGATGTATCACTTCATGATTACTGTATCCCTTGGACCTTTTTATTGACGATGAATCACTGAAATAGCATCGGAAGTAAATACAAAAATCACAATGCCGACTTCAGTACAAGACACTGACTCTTCTTACTGTCTATGTATTGAACCTTAGCGGTGAGATCAGTTTTAGATTCCCATTTTTCACTTTAGGTTTACTGTGTCCCTTGGACTTTCTTATTGACGATGAAACACAGAAATTGCATCGGAATTAAATACAAAACGCACAATGCCGACTTAAGTACATGAAGACTGACTCATCTTACTGCCCATGCTTTGAGCCTTTCCTGTGAGACCAGTTTCAGATTCCAATGCTTCATTTCAGGTTTACTGGATCCCTTGAACCTTCTAATTGACGATGAAACACAGAAATTGCATCGGAAATTAATACAAAAAGCACAATGCCGACTTCAGTAGAAGAAGACTGACTCTTCTTACTGTCTATGTTTTGAACCTTTCCTATGAGACCAGTTTTTGATTCCGATGCTTCACTTCAGATTTACAGTATCCCTTGGACCTTCATATTGACGATGAAATACAGAAATTGCATTGAAATTGAATACAAAAGGCACAATGTAGACGTAAGTACAAGTAGACTGACTCTTCTTACTGTCTATGCTTTGAACCTTTCCTGTGAGACCAGTTTTAGATTCCGATGCTTCACTTCAGGTTAACTGCATTCCTTGGACGTTCTTATTGACGATGAAGCACAGAAAATGCATCGGAATTAAATACAAAAGGCACAATGCCGACTTAGGTACGAGAAGGCTGACTCTTCTTACTGTCTATGTTTTGAGCCTTTCCTGTGAGGCCAGTTTTAGATTCCGATGCTTCACTTCAGGTATACTGTATCCCTTGGACCTTGTTATTAACGCTGAAACACAGAATTTGCATCGGAATTAAATACAAAATGCATAATGCCGACATAAGTACAACAAGACTGACTCTTCTTACTGTCTATGTCTTGAACCTTTTCTGTGAGTCCAGTTTGAAATTCCGATGGCTCACATCTGGTTTACTGTATCCCATGGACCTTCTTATTGACGATGAAACACAGAAATTGCATCGGAATTAAATACGAAAAGCTCAATGCCGACATAAGTCCAAGAAGACCGACTCGTCTTACATTCTATGATTTGAACCTTTCCTGTGAGACCAGTTTTAGATTCCGATGCTTCACTTCAGGTATACTGTATCCTTTGGACTTTCTTTTTGACGATGAAACACAGAAAATGCATTAGAATTAAATACAAAACGCACAATGCCAACTTAAGTACAAGAAGACTGACTCTCATTACTGTCTATATTCTGAACCTTTCCTGTGAGACCAGTTTCAGATTCCGATGCTTCACTTCAGGTTTACAGTATCGCTAGGACCTTCTTATTGACGATGAAACACAGAAATTGCATTGAAATTGAATACAAAAGGCACAATGTAGACGTAAGTACAAGAAGGCTGACTTTTCTTACTGTCTATGGTTTGAATCTTTCCTGTGAGACCAGTTTTAGATTCCGATGCTTCACTTCAGGTTTACTGTATCCCTTGGACCTTCTTATTGACGATGAAACACAGAAATTGCATCGGAATTAAATACAAAAGGCACAATGCCGACTTAAGTACAACAAGACTGCCTCTTCTTCCTGTCTATGTTTTCAACCGTACCGGTGAGATCAGTTTTAGGTTCCGATGCTTCACTTTAGGTTCACTGTATCCCTTGGACATTCTTATTGAGGATGAAACACAGAAATAGCATCGGAAATCAATACAAAAGGCACAATGCTAACTTAAGTACATGAAGACTGACTCCACTTACTGCCCATGCTTTGAGTCTTTCCTGTGCGACCAGTCTTAGATTCCACGGCTTCACTTCAATTTTACTGGATCCCTTGAGAATTCTAATTGACGATGAAACACAGAAATTGCATCGGAAATCAATACAAAATTCACAATGCCGACTTAAGTACAAGAGAAATGTCTCCTCTTACTGTCTATTTTTGACCCTTTCCTGTGAGACCAGTTTTAGATTCCGCTGCTTCACTTCAGGTTTATTGTATCCCTTGGACCTTCTTATTGACGATGAAACACAGAAATTGCATCCGAATTAAATACAAAAGGCACAATGCCGACTTAACTACAAGAAGACTGACTCATCTTTCTGTCTATGTTTTGAGCCTTTCCTGTGAGACCAGCTTTAGATTCCGATGCTTCACTACAGGTTAAATGTATCACTTGTACCTTCTTATTGACTATGAAACACAGGAATAGCATCGGAATTAAATACAAAAATCACAATGCAGACTTCAGTACAAGAAGACTGACTCTTCTTACTGTCTATGTTTTGAACCTTACTGGTGAGACCAGTTTTAGATTCCGATGCTTCACTTTAGGTTTACTGTATCCCTTGGACTTTCTTATTGACGATGAAAGACAGAAATTGCATCGGAATTAAATACAAAAGGCACAATGCCAACATAAGTACATGAAGACTGACTCTTCTTACTGCCCATGCTTTGAGCCTTTCCTGTGAGACGCGTATTAGAACTCAATGCATCGCTTCATTTTTACTGGATCCCTTGAACCTCCTTATTGACGATGAAACACAGAGATTGCACGAATTAAATACAAAAGGCACAATGCCGACTTATGTACAAGAAGACTGGCTCTTCTTACTGTCTATGTTTTGAGCCTTTCCTGTGAGACCAGTTGTTGATTCCGATGCTTCACTTCAGGTTTAATGTATCCCTTGGGCATTCTTATTGACGATGAAACAGAGAAATTGCTTTGAAATTAAATAGAAAATGCAGAATGCCGAAATAAGTACAAGAAGACCGACTGATCTTACATTCTATGATTTGAACGTTTCCTGTGAGACCAGTTTTAGAATCCGATGCTTTACTTCAGGCTTACGGTATTCCTTGGATCTTCTTATTGACGATGAAACACAGAAATTGCAACGGAATTAAATACGAAAGGCAGAATGCCGAATTAAGTACAAGAGGACCGACTGATCTTCCATTCTATGATTTGAACCATTCCTGTGAGACCAGTTTTAGATTCCGATGCTTCACTTCAGGTTTACTGTATCCCTTGGACCTTCTTATTGACGATGAAACACAAATTGCATCGGAATTAAATACAAAAGGCACGATGCCGACTTAAGCACAAGAAGACTGACTCTTCTTTGTGTCCATGTTTTGAGCCTGTCCTGTGAGACCAGATTTAGATTCCAATGCTTCACTTCAGGTTTACTGGATCCCTTGGACCTTCTAGTAGACGATGAAACAATGAAATTGCATCGGAATAAATACAAAAGCAAAATGCCGACTTAAGTACATGATGACTGATTCTTCTTTCGGTCTATGATATGAAACTTTCCTGTGAGACCAGTTTTAGATTCCGATGCTTCACTTCAGGTTCACTGTATACCTTGGACCTTCTTATTGACTATAAAACAAAGAAATTGCATCGGAATTAAATAGAAAAGGCACAATGTCGACTTAAGTACAAGAGGAATGTGTCTTCTTACTGTCTATGTTTTGAACCTTTCCTGTAAGAACAGTTTTGGATTCCGATACTTCACTTCAGGTTTACTGTATCCCTTGGACCTTCTTACTGACGATGAAACACAGAAAATGCATCGGAATTAAATATAAAAGGCAAAATGCCAACTTAAGTACAAGATCACTGACCCTTCTTACTGACTATGATTTGAACCTTTCCTGTGAGACCAGTTTTAGATTCCGATACTTCACTTCATGTTTACAGTATCCCTTGGACCTTCTTATTGACGATGAAACACAGCAATTGCATCGGAGATAAATACAAAATGCACAATGCCGACATAAGTACGAGAAGACTAACACTTCTTCCTGTGTATGTATTGAACCTTTCCTGTGAGACCAGTTTTAGATTTCGATGCTTCACTTCAGTTTTACTGTATCCCTGGGACCTTCTTATTGACGATGAAACACAGAAATAGCATCGGAATTAAATACAAAAATCACAATGCAGACTTCAGTACATGAAGAATGATTCATCTTACTGTCTATGTTTTGAACCTTACCGGTGAGACCAGTTTTAGATTCCGATGCTTCACTTTAGGTTTACTGTATCCTTTGGACTTTCTTTTTGACTATGAAACTAGGAAAATGCATTAGAATTAAATACAAAACGCACAATGCCAACTTAAGTACAAGAAGACTGACTCTCATTACTGTCTATATTCTGAACCTTTCCTGTGAGACCAGTTTCAGATTCCGATGCTTCACTTCAGGTTTACAGTATCGCTAGGACCTTCTTATTGACGATGAAACACAGAAATTGCATTGAAATTGAATACAAAAGGCACAATGTAGACGTAAGTACAAGAAGGTTGACTTTTCTTACTGTCTATGGTTTTAACCATTCCTGTGACACCAGTTTTAGATTCCGATGCTTCACTTCAGGTTTACTGTATCCCTTGGACCTTCTTATTGACGATGAAACACAGAAATTGCATCGGAATTAAATACAAAAGGCACAATGCCGACTTAAGTACTACAAGACTGCCTCTTCTTTCTGTCTATGTTTTCAACCGTACCGGTGAGATCAGTTTTAGGTTCCGATGCTTCACTTTAGGTTCACTGTATCCCTTGGACATTCTTATTGAGGATGAAACACAGAAACAGCATCGGAAATCAATACAAAAGGCACAATGCTAACTTAAGTACATGAAGACTGACTCCACTTACTGCCCATGCTTTGAGCCTTTCCTGTGCGACCAGTCTTAGATTCCACGGCTTCACTTCAATTTTACTGGATCCCTTGAACCTTCTAATTGACGATGAAACACAGAAATTGCATCGGAAATCAATACAAAAGGCACAATGCCGACTTAAGTACAAGAAGACTGACTCTTCTTACTGTCTATGATATGAACCTTTCCTGTGAGACCAGTTTTAGATTCCGATACTTCACATCAGGTTTACTGTATCCCTTGGACCTCCTTACTGGCGATAAAACAAAGAAATGGCATCGGAATTAACTACAAAATTCACAATGCCGACTTAAGTACAAGAGAAATGTCTCCTCTTACTGTATATTTTTGACCCTTTCCTGTGAGACCAGTTTTAGATTCCGCTGCTTCACTTCAGGTTTACTGAATCACTTGAACCTCCTTATTGACGATGAAACACAGAAAATGCATCGGAATTAAATACAAAAGGCACAATGCCAACTTAAGTACTAGAAGACTGACTCTTCTTACTGTCTACGATTTGAGCCTTTCCTGTGAGACCAGTTTTAAATTCCGATGCTTCACTTCAGGTTTACAGTATCCCTTGGACCTTCTTATTGGCAATGAAACACAGAAAATGCATTGAAATTGAATACAAAAGGCACAATGTAGACGTAAGTACAAGAAGACTGACTCTTCTTACTGTCTATGCTTCGCACCTTTCCTGTGAGACCAGTTTTAGATTCCGATGCTTCACTTCATGTTTACTGTATCCCTTGGACCTTCTTATTGACGATGAAACACAGAAATTGCATCGGAATTAAATACAAAAGGCACAATGCCGACTTAAGTACAAGACTGACTCTTCTTACTGTCTATGTTTTGAGCCTTTCCTGTGAGAACAGTTTTAGATTCCGATGCTTCACTTCAGGTTTAATGTATCCCTTGGACCGTCTTATTGACGATGAAAAACAGAAATTGCATCGGAGATTAATATCAATGGCAAAATGCCCATGTAAGTACAAGAAGACTGACACTTCTTACTGTCTATGATTTGAGACTCTCCTGTGAGACCAGTTTTAGATTCCGATGCTTCACTTCAGGTTTACAGTATCCCTTGGGCCATCTTATTGACGATGAAACACAGAAATTGCATTGAAATTGAATACAAAAGGCACAATGTAGACGTAAGTACAAGAAGACTGACTCTTCTTACTGTCTATGCTTTGAACCTTTCCTGTGTGACCAGTTTTAGTTTCCGATGTTTCACTTCAAGATTACTGTATCACTTGGACCTCCTTATTGACGATGAAACAAGGAAATTGCACGAATTAAATACAAAAGGCACAATGCCGACTTAAGTACAAGAAGACTGACTCTTCATATTGTCTATGCTTTCAGCCTTTCCTGTGAGACCAGTTATAGATTCCGATGCTTCACTTCAGGTTTAATGTATCCCTTGGACATTCTTATTGACGATGAAACAGAGAATTTGCATTGAAATTAAATACAAAAGGCAGAATGCCGAATTAAGTACAAGAAGACCGACTGAACTTACATTCTATGATTTGAACCTTTCCTGTGAGACCAGTTTTAGATTCCGATGCTTCACTTCAGGTTTACGGTACCATTTGGACCTTCTTATTGACGATGAAACACAGAAATTGCATCGGAATTAAATACGAAAGGCAGAATGCCGAATTAAGTACAAGAGGACCGACTGATCTTACATTCTATGATTTGAACCTTTCCTGTGAGACCAGTTTTAGATTCCGATGTTTCACTTCAGGTTTACTGTATCCCTTGGACCTTCTTATTGACGATGAAACACAGAAATTGCATCGGAATTAAATACGAAAGGCACAATGATGACTTAAGCACAAGAAGACCGACTCCTCTTACATTCTATGATTTGAACCTTTCCTCTGAGACCAGTTATTGATTCCGATGTTTCACTTCAGGATTACTGTATCCCTTGGACCTTCTTATTGACGATGAAACACATAATTTGCATCGGAATTAAATACAAAATGCACAATGCCGACTTCAGTACAAGAAGACTGACTCTCCTCACTGTCTATGTTTTGAACCTTACCTGTGAGACCAGTTTTAGATTCCGATGCTTCACTTCAGGTTTACTGTATCCCTGGGAATTTCTTATTGACGATGAAACACAGAAACTGCATCGGAATTAAATACAAAAGGCACAATGCCAACTTAAGCACAAGAAGACTGACTCTTCTTTGTGTCCATGTTTTGAGCCTTTCCTGTGAAACCAGATTTAGATTCCAATGCTTCACTTCAGGTTTACTGGATCCCTTGGACCTTCTAGTAGACGATGAAACAATGAAATTGCATCGGAATAAATACAAAAGGCAAAGTGCCGACTTCTGTACATGAAGACTGACTCTTCTTACTGTCTATGTTTTCAACCGTACCGGTGAGACCAGTTTTAGGTTCAGATGCTTCACTTTAGGTTCACTGTATCCCTTGGACATTCTTACTGACGATGAAACACAGAAATAGCATCGGAATTAAATACAAAATGCACAATGCTAACTTAAGTACATGAATACTGACTTCTCTTACTGCCCATGTTTTGAGCCTTTCCTGTGAGACCAGTTTTATATTCCAATGCTTCACTTCATTTTTACTGGATCCCTTGAACCTTCTAATTGACGATGAAACACAGAAATTGCATCGGAAATCAGTACAAAAGGCACAATGCCGACATAAGTACAAGAAGACTGACTCTTCTTACTGACTATAATATCAACCTTTCCTGTGAGACCAGTTTTAGATTCCTATACTTCACATCAGGTTTACTGTATCCCTTGGACCTTCTTATTGGCGATAAAACAAAGAAATGAAATCGGAATTAAATGCAAAATTCACAATGCCGACTTAAGTACAAGAGGAATGTCTCCTCTTACTGTCTATTTTTGAACAACTCCTGTGAGACCACTTTTAGATTCCGCTGCTTCACTTCAGGCTAACTGAATCACTTGGACCTCCTTATTGACGATGAATCACAGAAAATGCATCGGAATTAAATACAAAAGGCACAATGCCAACTTATTTACAAGAAGAGTGACTCTTCTTACTGTCTATGATTTGAACCTTTCCTGTGAGACCAGTTTTAAATTCCGATGCTTCACTTCAGGTTTACAGTATCCCTTGGACATTCTTATTGACAATGAAACACAGAAAATGCATTGAAATTGAATACAAAAGGCACAATCTAGACGTAAGTACAAGTAGACTGACTCTTCTCACTGTCTATGTTTTGAACCTTACCTATGAGACCAGTTTTAGATTCCAATGCTTCACTTCAGGTTTACTGTATCCCTTGGACTTTCTTATTGACGATGAAACACAGAAATTGCATCGGAATTAAATACAAAAGGCACAAAGTCGACTTAAGTACAAGGGGAATGTGTCTTCTTACTGTCTATGCTTTGAACCTTTCCTGTGAGACCAGTTTTAGATTCCGATGCTTCACTTCAGGTTTACTTTATCCCTTGGACCTTCTTATTGACGATGAAACACAGAAATTGCATCGGAATCAAATACAAAAGGCACAATGCCAACTTAAGTACAAGATCACTGACTCTTCTTACCGCCTATGTTTTGAACCTTTCCTGTGAGACCAGTTTTAGATTCCGATACTTCACTTCAGGTTTACAGTATTCCTTGGACCTTCATATTGACGATGAAACACAGAAATTGCATCGGAGATAAATACCAATGGCACAAAGCCGATTTAAATACAAGATGACTGACACTTCTTACTGTCTAAGATTTGAGCCTTTCCTGTGAGAACAGTTTTGGATTCCGATGCTACACTTCAGGTTTACAGTATCCCTTGGACCGTCTTATTGCCGATGAAACACAGAAATTGCATTGAAATTGAATACAAAATGCACAATGCCGACTTAAGTACAAGAAGACTGACTCTTCTTACTGTCTATGCTTAGAACCTTTCCTGTGAGACCAGTTTTAGTTTCCGATGTTTCACTTCAAGATTACTGTTTTCCTTGGACCTTCTTATTGACGATGAACCACAGAAATAGCATCGGAATTAAATAAAAAAATCACAATGCAGACTTCAGTACATGAAGTCTGACTCTTCTTTCTGTCTATGTTTTGAACCTTACTGGTGAGACCAGTTTTAGATTGCGATGCTTCACTTTAGGTTTACTGTATCCCTTGGACTTTCTTATTGACGATGAAACACAGAAATTGCATCGGAATTAAATACAAAACGCACAATGCCGACTTAAGTACATGAAGACTGACTCATCTTACTGCCCATGCTTTGAGCCTTTCCTGTGAGACCAGATTCAGATTCCAATGCTTCATTTCAGGTTTACTGGATCCCTTGAACCTTCTAATTGACGATGAAACACAGAAATTGCATCGGAAATTAATACAAAAAGCACAATGCCGACTTCAGTAGAAGAAGACTGACTCTTCTTACTGTCTATGTTTTGAACCTTTCCTATGAGACCAGTTTTTGATTCCGATGCTTCACTTCAGATTTACAGTATCCCTTGGACCTTCATATTGACGATGAAATACAGAAATTGCATTGAAATTGAATACAAAAGGCACAATGTAGACATAAGTACAAGTAGACTGACTCTTCTTACTGTCTATGCTTTGAACCTTTCCTGTGAGACCAGTTTTAGATTCCGATGCTTCACTTCAGGTTAACTGCATTCCTTGGACGTTCTTATTGACGATGAAGCACAGAAAATGCATCGGAATTAAATACAAAAGGCACAATGCCGACTTAGGTACGAGAAGGCTGACTCTTCTTACTGTCTATGTTTTGAGCCTTTCCTGTGAGACCAGTTTTAGATTCCGATGCTTCACTTCAGGTATACTGTATCCCTTGGACCTTGTTATTAACGCTGAAACACAGAATTTGCATCGGAATTAAATACAAAATGCATAATGCCGACATAAGTACAACAAGACTGACTCTTCTTACTGTCTATGTCTTGAACCTTTTCTGTGTATCCAGTTTGAAATTCCGATGGCTCACATCTTTTTTACTGTATCCCATGGACCTTCTTATTGACGATGAAACACAGAAATTGCATCGGAATTATATACGAAAAGCTCAATGCCGACATAAGTCCAAGAAGACCGACTCGTCTTACATTCTATGATTTGAACCTTTCCTGTGAAACCAGTTTTAGATTCCGATGCTTCACTTCAGGTATACTGTATCCTTTGGACTTTCATTTTGACGATGAAACACAGAAAATGCATTAGAATTAAATACAAAACGCACAATGCCAACTTAAGTACAAGAAGACTGACTCTCATTACTGTCTATATTCTGAACCTTTCCTGTGAGACCAGTTTCAGATTCCGATGCTTCACTTCAGGTTTACAGTATCGCTAGGACCTTCTTATTGACGATGAAACACAGAAATTGCATTGAAATTGAATACAAAAGGCACAATGTAGACGTAAGTACAAGAAGGCTGACATTTCTTACTGTCTATGGTTTGAACCTTTCCTGTGAGACCAGTTTTAGATTCCGATGCTTCACTTCAGGTTTACTGTATCCCTTGGACCTTCTTATTGACGATGAAACACAGAAATTGCATCGGAATTAAATACAAAATGCACAATGCCGACTTAAGTACAACAAGACTGCCTCTTCTTTCTGTCTATGTTTTCAACCGTACCGGTGAGATCAGTTTTAGGTTCCGATGCTTCACTTTAGGTTCACTGTATCCCTTGGACATTCTTATTGAGGATGAAACACAGAAACAGCATCGGAAATCAATACAAAAGGCACAATGCTAACTTAAGTACATGAAGACTGACTCCACTTACTGCCCATGCTTTGAGCCTTTCCTGTGCGACCAGTCTTAGATTCCACGGCTTCACTTCAATTTTACTGGATCCCTTGAGCCTTCTAATTGACGATGAAACACAGAAATTGCATCGGAAATCAATACAAAATTCACAATGCCGACTTAAGTACAAGAGAAATGTCTCCTCTTACTGTCTATTTTTGACCCTTTCCTGTGAGACCAGTTTTAGATTCCGCTGCTTCACTTCAGGTTTATTGTATCCCTTGGACCTTCTTATTGACGATGAAACACAGAAATTGCATCCGAATTAAATACAAAAGGCACAATGCCGACTTAACTACTAGAAGACTGGCTCTTCTTACTGTCTATGTTTTGAGCCTTTCCTGTGAGACCAGTTGTTGATTCCGATGCTTCACTTCAGGTTTAATGTATCCCTTGGGCATTCGTATTGACGATGAAACAGAGAAATTGCATTGAAATTAAATAGAAAATGCAGAATGCCGAAATAAGTACAAGAAGACCGACTGATCTTACATTCTATGATTTGAACCTTTCCTGTGAGACCAGTTTTAGAATCCGATGCTTTACTTCAGGTTTACGGTATTCCTTGGATCTTCTTATTGACGATGAAACACAGAAATTGCAACGGAATTAAATACGAAAGGCAGAATGCCGAATTAAGTACAAGAGGACCGACTGATCTTCCATTCTATGATTTGAACCATTCCTGTGAGACCAGTTTTAGATTCCGATGCTTCACTTCAGGTTTACTGTATCCCTTGGACCTTCTTATTGACGATGAAACACAAATTGCATCGGAATGAAATACAAAAGGCACGATGCCGACTTAAGCACAAGAAGACTGACTCTTCTTTGTGTCCATGTTTTGAGCCTGTCCTGTGAGACCAGATTTAGATTCCAATGCTTCACTTCAGGTTTACTAGATCCCTTGGACCTTCTAGTAGACGATGAAACAATGAAATTGCATCAGAATACATACAAAAGCAAAATGCCGACTTAAGTACATGATGACTGATTCTTCTTTCGGTCTATGATATGAAACTTTCCTGTGAGACCAGTTTTAGATTCCGATGCTTCACTTCAGGTTCACTGTATTCCTTGGACCTTCTTATTGACTATAAAACAAAGAAATTGCATCGGAATTAAATAGAAAAGGCACAATGTCGACTTAAGTACAAGAGGAATGTGTCTTCTTACTGTCTATGTTTTGAACCTTTCCTGTAAGAACAGTTTTGGATTCCGATACTTCACTTCAGGTTTACTGTATCCCTTGGACCTTCTTACTGACGATGAAACACAGAAAATGCATCGGAATTAAATATAAAAGGCACAATGCCAACTTAAGTACAAGATCACTGACCCTTCTTACTGACTATGATTTGAACCTTTCCTGTGAGACCAGTTTTAGATTCCGATACTTCACTTCATGTTTACAGTATCCCTTGGACCTTCTTATTGACGATGAAACACAGCAATTGCATCGGAGATAAATACAAAATGCACAATGCCGACATAAGTACGAGAAGACTAACACTTCTTCCTGTGTATGTATTGAACCTTTCCTGTGAGACCAGTTTTAAATTTCGATGCTTCACTTCAGTTTTACTGTATCCCTGGGACCTTCTTATTGACGATGAAACACAGAAATAGCATCGGAATTAAATACAAAAATCACAATGCAGACTTCAGTACATGAAGAATGATTCATCTTACTGTCTATGTTTTGAACCTTACCGGTGAGACCAGTTTTAGATTCCGATGCTTCACTTTAGGTTTACTGTATCCTTTGGACTTTCTTTTTGACGATGAAACTAGGAAAATGCATTAGAATTAAATACAAAACGCACAATGCCAACTTAAGTACAAGAAGACTGACTCTCATTACTGTCTATATTCTGAACCTTTCCTGTGAGACCAGTTTCAGATTCCGATGCTTCACTTCAGGTTTACAGTATCGCTAGGACCTTCTTATTGACGATGAAACACAGAAATTGCATTGAAATTGAATACAAAAGGCACAATGTAGACGTAAGTACAAGAAGGCTGACATTTCTTACTGTCTATGGTTTGAACCTTTCCTGTGAGACCAGTTTTAGATTCCGATGCTTCACTTCAGGTTTACTGTATCCCTTGGACCTTCTTATTGACGATGAAACACAGAAATTGCATCGGAATTAAATACAAAATGCACAATGCCGACTTAAGTACAACAAGACTGCCTCTTCTTTCTGTCTATGTTTTCAACCGTACCGGTGAGATCAGTTTTAGGTTCCGATGCTTCACTTTAGGTTCACTGTATCCCTTGGACATTCTTATTGAGGATGAAACACAGAAACAGCATCGGAAATCAATACAAAAGGCACAATGCTAACTTAAGTACATGAAGACTGACTCCACTTACTGCCCATGCTTTGAGCCTTTCCTGTGCGACCAGTCTTAGATTCCACGGCTTCACTTCAATTTTACTGGATCCCTTGAACCTTCTAATTGACGATGAAACACAGAAATTGCATCGGAAATCAATACAAAAGGCACAATGCCGACTTAAGTACAAGAAGACTGACTCTTCTTACTGTCTATGATATGAACCTTTCCTGTGAGACCAGTTTTAGATTCCGATACTTCACATCAGGTTTACTGTATCCCTTGGACCTTCTTACTGGCGATAAAACAAAGAAATGGCATCGGAATTAACTACAAAATTCACAATGCCGACTTAAGTACAAGAGAAATGTCTCCTCTTACTGTCTATTTTTGACCCTTTCCTGTGAGACCAGTTTTAGATTCCGCTGCTTCACTTCAGGTTTACTGATTCACTTGAACCTCCTTATTGACGATGAAACACAGAAAATGCATCGGAATTAAATACAAAATGCATAACGCCGACTTCAGTACAAGAAGACTGACTCTTCTCACTGTCTATGTTTTGAACCTCACCTATGAGACCAGTTTTAGATTCCGATGCTTCACTTCAGATTAACTGTATCCCTTGGACTTTCTTATTGACGATGAAACACAGAAATTGCATCGGAATTAAATACAAACGGCACAATGTCGACTTAAGTACAAGAGGAATGTGTCTTCTTACTGTCTATGTTTTGAACCTTTCCTGTGAGACCAGTTTTAGATTCCGATGCTTCACTTCAGGTTTACTTTATCCCTTGGACCTTCTTATTGACGATGAAACACAGAAAATGCAACGGAATTAAATACAAAAGGCACAATGCCACTTAAGTACACGATCACTGACTCTTCTCACAGCCTATGTTTTTGAACCTTTCCTGTGAGACCAGTTTTAGATTCCGAAACTTCACTTCAGGTTTACAGCATTCATTGGACCTTCTTATTGACGATGAAACACAGAAAATGCATCGGAATTAAATATAAAAGGCACAATGCCAACTTAAGTACAAAAAGACTGACTCTTCTTACTGTCTATGATTTGAACCTTTCCTGTGAGACCAGTTTTAGATTCCAATGCTTCACTTCTTTTTTACTGGATCCCTTGAACCTTCTAATTGATGATGAAACACATAAATTGCATCAGAAATAAATACAAAAGGGACAATGCCAACTTAAGTACAAGAAGACTGACTCTTCTTACTGTCTATGATTTGAACCTTTCCTGTGAGACCAGTTTTAGATTCCTATGCTTCACTTCAGGTTTTCTGTATCCCTTGGACCTTCTTATTAACGATGAAACACAGAAATTGGATCGGAATTAAATACAAAAGGCACAATGCCGACTTAAGTACAAGAAGACTGACTCATCTTACTGTCTATGGTTTGAGCCTTTCCTGTGAGACCAAATTTAGATTCTGGTCCTTCACTTCAGGTTTACTGTATCCCTTGGACCTTCTTATTGACGATGAAACAAAGAAGTTGCATCGGAATTAAATACAAAAGGCACAATGTCGACTTAAGTACAAGAAGACTAACTCTTCTTTCTGTCTATGTTTTAAGCCTTTCCTGTGAGACCAGTTTTAGATTCCGATACTTCACTTCGGGTTAAATGTATCCCTTGGACCTTCTTATTGACGATGACACACCGTAATTGGATCGCAATAAATTACAAAATGCACAATGCCGACTTAAGTACAAGAAGACTGACTCTACTTAATGTCTATGTTTTGAACTTTTCCTGTGAGACCAGTTTTAGATTCCAATGCTTCAGTTAAGGTTTAATGAAGCCCTTGGACCTTCTTACTGACGATGAAACACAGAAATTGCATTGAAACTGAATACAAATGCACAATGTAGACGTAAGTACAAGAAGACTGACTCTTCTTACTGTCTATGCTTTGAACCTTTCCTGTGAGACCAGTTTTAGATTCCGATATTTCACTTCAGGATTACTGTATCCCTTGGACCTTCTTATTGACGATGAAACACAGAAATAGCATCGGAATTAAATACAAAGATAACAATGCAGACTTCAGTACATCAAGACTGACTCATCTTACTGTCTATGTTTTGAACCTTACCGGTGAGACCAGTTTTAGGTTCCGATGCTTCACTTTAGGTTTACTGTATCCCTTGGAATTTCTTATTGACGATGAAACACAGAAATAGCATCGGAATTAAATACAAAAGTCACAATGCTAACTTAAGTACATGAAGACTGACTCTTCTTACTGCCCATGCTTTGAGCCTTTCCTGTGAGACCAGTTTTAGATTCCAATGCTTCACTTCATTTTTACTGGATCCCTTGAACCTTCTAATTGACGATGAAACACATAAATCGCATCGGAAATAAATACAAAAGGCACAATGCCAACTTAAGTACAGGAAGACTGACTCTTCTTACTGTCTATGATTTGAACCTTTCCCTTGAGAGCAGTTTTAGATTCCTATGCTTCACTTCAGTTTTTCTGTATCCCTTGGACCTTCTTATTGACGATGAAACACAGAAATTGCATCGGAATTAAATACAAAAGGCACAATGCCGACCTAAGTACAAGAAGACTGACTCTTCTTACATTCTATGATTTGAGACTTTCCTGTGGGACTAGTTTTAAATTCCGATGCTTTGCTTGAGGTATTACTGTATCCCTTGGACCTTCTTATGGACGATTAAACAACGAAATTGCATCGGAGATAAATACAAAAGGCACAATGCCGACTTAAGTACAAGAAGACTGACTCTTGTCACTGTCTATGCTTTGAGCCTTTCCTGTGAGACCAGTTTTAGATTCCGATGCTGCAGTTCAGGTTTAATGTATCCCTTGGTCCTTCTTATTGACGATGAAACACAGATATTGCATTGAAATTGAATACAAAAGGCACAATGTAGACGTAAGTACAAGAAGACTGACTCTTCATACTGTCTATGTTTGAACCTTTCCTGTGAGACCAGTTTTAGATTCCGATGCCTCACTTCAGGTTTACTGTATCCCTTGGACATTCTTATTGACGATGAAACACAGAAATTATATCGGAATTAAATGCAAAATGCACAATGCCGACTTAAGTACAAGAAGACTGACTCTTGTTGCTGTCTATGATTTGAGCCTTTCCTGTGAGACCAGATTTAGATTCCGATGCTTCACTTCAGGTTTAATGTATCCCTTGGACCTTCTTATTGACGATGAAATACAGATATTGCATTGAAATTAAATAAAAAAAGCACAATGTAGACGTAAGTACAAGAGGACTGACTCTTCTTTCATTCTATGATTTGATCCTTTCCTGTGAGACCAGTTTTAGCTTCCGATGCTTCCCTTCAGGTTTGCTGTATCCCTTGGACCTTCTTATTGACGATGAAACACAGAACTTGCATTGGAATTAAATACAAAAGGCACTATGCCGACTTAATTACAAGAAGACTGACTCTTCTTACTGTCTATGTTTTGAACTTTTACTGTGAGACCAGTTTTAAATTAAGATGATTCACTTCAGGTTTAATGTATCCCTTGGACCTTTTTATTGACGATGAAACACAGAAATTGCATCGGAATTAAATACAAAAATCACAACGCCGACTTCAGTACAAGAAGACTGAGTCTTCTTACTGTCTCTGTTTGGACCTTACCTGTGAGACCAGTTTTAGATTCCGATGCTTCACTTCAGGTTTACTGTATCGCTCGGACTTTCTTATTGACGATGAAACACCGAAATTGCATCGGAACTAAATACAAAAGGAACAATCCCGACTTAAGTACATGAAGACTGACTCTTCTTACTGTCCATGCTTTGAGCCTTACCTGTGAGACCAGTTTTAGATTCCAATGCTTCACTTCAGGTTTACTGGACCCCTTGGACCATCTAATTGACGATGAAACAAAGAAATTGCATCGGAATAAAATACTAAAGGCACAATGCCGACATAAGTACAACAAGACTGACTCTCCTTTCTGTCTATGATTTGAACCTTTCCTGTGAGACCAATTTTAGAATACAATGCTTCACGTCAGGTTTACTGTATCACTTGGAACTTCTTATTGACGATGAAACAAAGAAATTGCATCGGAATTAAATACAAAAGGCACAATGCCAACTTAAGTACAAGAAGACTGACTCTTCTTACTGTCTATGTTTTGAACCTTTCCTGTGAGAAAAGTATTAGATTCCGATGCTTCACTTCAGGTTTTACTGTATCCTTTGGGCCTTCTAATTGACGATGAAACACAGAAATTGCATCAGAATTAAATACATAAGTTCCAATGCCGACTTAAGCACAAGAAGACTGACTCTTGTTACTGTCTATGTTTTGAACCTTTCCTGTAAGACCATTTTTAGATTCCGATGCTTCACTTCAGGTTTTACTGTATCCCTTGGACCTTCGTATTGACGATGAAACACAGAAGTTGCATCGGAATTAAATACAAGAGGCACAATGCCGACTTAAGTACAAGAAGACTGACTCTTCTTACTGGCTATGTTTTGAGCCTTTCCTGTGAGACCAGTTTTAGATTCCGATGCTTCACTTCGGGTTTAATGTATCCCTTGTACCTTCTTATTGACGATGAAACACAGAAATTGCATTGAAATTATATATAAAAGGCACAATGTAGTCGAAAGTACAGGAAGATTGACTCTTCTTACTGTCTATGCTTTGAACCTATCCTGTAAGACCAGTTTTAGATTCCAATGCTTCACCTCAGGTTTACTGTATCACTTGGACCTTCTTATTGACGATGAAACACAGAAATTGCATCGGAGATAAATACAAATGGCACAATGCCGATTTAAGTACAAGATGACTGACACTTCTTACTGTCTATGATTTGGGCCATTCCTGTGAGACCAGTTTTAAATTCCGATGCTTTACTTCAAGTTTTACTGTATCGCTTGGACCTTCTTATGGACAATTAACCACAGAAATTGCATCGGGATTAAATACAAGAGGCACAATGCCGACTTAAGTACAAGAAGACTGACTCTTCTTACCATCTATGCTTTGAGCCTTTCCTGTGAGACCAGTTTTAGATTCCGATGCTTCACTTCGGGTTTAATGTATCCCTTGGACTTTCTTATTGACGATGAAACACAGAAATTGCATTGAAATTGAATACAAAAGGCACAATGTAGACGTAAGTACAAGAAAACTGCCTCTTCATATTATCTATGTTTGAACCTTTCCTGTGAGACCAGCTTTAGATTCCGATGCTTCACTTCAGGTTTTATGTATCCCTTGGACCTTCTTATTGACGATGAAACACAGAAATGGCATCGGAATTAAATACAAAAGGCACAATGCCAACTTAAGTACAAGATCACTGACTCTTCTTACAGCCTATGTTTTTGAACCTTTCCTGTGAGACCAGTTTTAGATTCCGAAACTTCACTTCAGGTTTACAGCATTCCTTGGACCTTCTTATTGACGATGAAACACAGAAAATGCATCGGAATTAAATATAAAAGGCACAATGCCAACTTAAGTACAAGAAGACTGACTCTTCTTACTGTCTATGATTTGAACCTTTCCTGTGAGACCAGTTTTAGATTCCAATGCTTCACTTCTTTTTTACTGGATCCCTTGAACCTTCTAATTGATGATGAAACACATAAATTGCATCAGAAATAAATACAAAAGGCACAATGCCAACTTAAGTACAAGAAGACTGACTCTTCTTACTGTCTATGATTTGAACCTTTCCTGTGAGACCAGTTTTAGATTCCTATGCTTCACTTCAGGTTTTCTGTATCCCTTGGACCTTCTTATTAACGATGAAACACAGAAATTGCATCGGAATTAAATACAAAAGGCACAATGCCGACTTAAGTACAAGAAGACTGACTCTTCTTACTGTCTATGTTTTGCGCCTTTCCTGTGAGACCAAAATTAGATTCTGATCCTTCAATTCAGGTTTACTGTATCCCTTGGACCTTTTAATTGACGATGAAACACAGAAGTTGCATCGGAATTAAATACAAAAGGCACAATGTCGACTTAAGTACAAGAAGAATAACTCTTCTTACTGTCTATGATTTGAGCCTTTCCTGTGAGACCAGTTTTAGATTCCGATACTTCACTTCGGGTTTAATGTATCCCTTGGACCTTCTTACTGACGATGAAACACCGTAATTGGATCGCAATAAATTACAAAATGCACAATGCCGACTTAAGTACAAGAAGACTGACTCTTCTTAATGTCTATGTTTTGAACTTTTCCTGTGAGACCAGTTTTAGATTCCAATGCTTCAGTTCAGGTTAAATGAAGCCCTTGGACCTTCATACTGACAAGGAAACACAGAAATTGCATTGAAATTGAATACAAAAGGCACAATGTAGACGTAAGTACAAGAAGACTGACTCTTCTTACTGTCTATGCTTTGAACCTTTCCTGTGAGACCAGTTTTAGATTCCGATATTTCACTTCAGGATTACTGTATCCCTTGGACCTTCTTATTGACGATGAAACACAGAAATAGCATCGGAATTAAATACAAAAATAACAATGCAGACTTCAGTACATGAAGACTGACTCATCTTACTGTCTATGTTTTGAACCTTACCGGTGAGACCAGTATTAGGTTCCGATGCTTCACTTTAGGTTTACTGTATCCCTTGGAATTTCTTATTGACGATGAAACACAGAAATAGCATCGGAATTAAATACAAAAGTCACAATGCTAACTTAAGTACATGAAGACTGACTCTTCTTACTGCCCATGCTTTGAGCCTTTCCTGTGAGACCAGTTTTAGATTCCAATGCTTCACTTCATTTTTACTGGATCCCTTGAACCTTCTAATTGACGATGAAACACATAAATCGCATCGGAAATAAATACAAAAGGCACAATGCCGACTTAAGTACAAGAAGACTGACTCTTGTCACTGTCTATGCTTTGAGCCTTTCCTGTGAGACCAGTTTTAGATTCCGATGCAGCAGTTCAGGTTTAATGTATCCCTTGGTCCTTCTTATTGACGATGAAACACAGATATTGCATTGAAATTGAATACAAAAGACACAATGTAGACGTAAGTATAAGAAGACTGACTCTTCATACTGTCTATGTTTGAACCTTTCCTGTGAGACCAGTTTTAGATTCCGATGCCTCACTTCAGGTTTACTGTATCCCTTGGACATTCCTATTGACGATGAAACACAGAAATTATATCGGAATTAAATGCAAAAGGCACAATGCCGACTTAAGTACAAGAAGACTGACTCTTGTTGCTGTGTATGATTTGAGCCTTTCCTGTGAGACCAGATTTAGATTCCGATGCTTCACTTCAGGTCTAATGTATCCCTTGGACCTTCTTATTGACGATGAAATACAGATATTGCATTGAAATTAAATAAAAAAAGCACAATGTAGACGTAAGTACAAGAGGACTGACTCTTCTTTCATTCTCTGATTTGATCCTTTCCTGTGAGACCAGTTTTAGCTTCCGATGCTTCCCTTCAGGTTTGCTGTATCCCTTGGACCTTCTTATTGACAATGAAACACAGAAATTGCATTGGAATTAAATACAAAAGGCACTATGCCGACTTAATTACAAGAAGACTGACTCTTCTTACTGTCTATGTTTTGAACTTTTACTGTGAGACCAGTTTTAAATTAAGATGATTCACTTCAGGTTTAATGTATCCCTTGGACCTTTTTATTGACGATGAAACACAGAAATTGCATCGGAATTAAATACAAAAATCACAACGCCGACTTCAGTACAAGAAGACTGAGTCTTCTTACTGTCTCTGTTTGGACCTTACCTGTGAGACCAGTTTTAGATTCCGATGCTTCACTTCAGGTTTACTGTATCCCTTGGACTTTCTTATTGACGATGAAACACCGAAATTGCATCGGAACTAAATACACAAGGAACAATCCCGACTTAAGTACATGAAGACTGACTCTTCTTACTGTCCATGCTTTGAGCCTTACCTGTGAGACCAATTTTAGATTCCAATGCTTCACTTCAGGTTTACTGGACCCCTTGGACCATCTAATTGACGATGAAACAAAGAAATTGCATCGGAATAAAATACAAAAGGCACAATGCCGACATAAGTACAACAAGACTGACTCTCCTTACTGTGTGTGATTTGAACCTTTCCTGTGAGACCAATTTTAGAATCCAATGCTTCACGTCAGGTTTACTGTATCACTTGGAACTTCTTATTGACGATGAAACAAAGAAATTGTATCGGAATTAAATACAAAAGGCACAATGCCAACTTAAGTACAAGAAGACTGACTCTTCTTACTGTCTATGTTTTGAACCTTTCCTGTGAGAAAAGTATTAGATTCCGATGCTTCACTTCAGGTTTTACTGTATCCTTTGGGCCTTCTAATTGACGATGAAACACAGAAATTGCATCGGAATTAAATACATAAGTTCCAATGTCGACTTAAGCACAAGAAGACTGACTCTTGTTACTGTCTATGTTTTGAATCTTTCCTGTAACACCATTTTTAGATTCCGATGCTTCACTTCAGGTTTTACTGTATCCCTTGGACCTTCTTATTGACGATGAAACACCGAAATTGCATCGCAATTAAATACAAAAGGCACAATGCCGACATAGGTACAAGAAGACTGACTCTTCTTACTGTCTATGTTTTGAGACTTTCCTGTGAGACCAGTTTTAGATTCCGATGCTTCACCTCAGGTTTAATGTATCCCTTAGACCTTCTTACTGATGATGAAACACAGAAATTGCATCGGAATTAAATACAAAATGCACAATGCCGACTTCAGTACAAGAAGACTAACTCTTCTCACTGTCTATGTTTTGAACCTTACCTGTGAGACCAGTTTTAGATTCCGATGCTTCACTTCAGGTTTACTGTATCCCTTGGACTTTTTATTGACGATGAAACACAGATATTGCATCGGAATTAAATACAAAAGGCACAAAGCCAACTTAAGTACAAGATCACTGACTCTTCTTACTGCCTATGTTTTGAATCTTTCCTGTGAGACCAGTTTTAGATTCCGAGACTTCACTTCAGGTTTACAGTATCCCTTGGACCTTCTTATTGACGATGAAACACAGAAATTGCATCGGAGATAAATACAAATGGCACAATGCCGATTTAAGTACAAGATGACTGACACTTCTTACTGTCTATGATTTGGGCCATTCCTGTGAGACCAGTTTTAAATTCCGTTGCTTTACTTCAAGTTTTACTGTATCCCTTGTATCTTCTTATGGACAATTAAACACAGAAATTGCATCGGAATTAAATACAAGAGGCACAATGCCGACTTAAGTACAAGAAGACTGACTCTTCTTACCATCTATGCATTGAGCCTTTCCTGTGAGACCAGTTTTAGATTCCGATGCTTCACTTCGGGTTTAATGTATCCCTTGGACTTTCTTATTGACGATGAAACACAGAAATTGCATTGAAATTGAATACAAAAGGCACAATGTAGACGTAAGTACAAGAAAACTGCCTCTTCATACTATCTATGTTTGAACCTTTCCTGTGAGACCAGCTTTAGATTCCGATGCTTCAGTTCAGGTTTTATGCATCCCTTGGACCTTCTTATTGACGATGAAACACAGAAATGGCATCGGAATTAAATACAAAAGGCACAATGCCGACTTAAGTACAAGAAGACTGACTCTTCTTACTGTCTATGTTTGAGCCTTTCCTGTGAGCCCGGTTTTAGATTCCCACGCTTCACTTCAGGTTTTATGTATCCCTTGGACCTTCTTATTGACGATGAAACACAGAAATTGCATAGAAATTAAATCCAAAAGGCACAATGTAGACGTAAGTACAAGAAGACTGACTCTTCTTACTGTGTATGGTTTGAACCTTTCCTGTGAGCCCAGTTTTAGATTCCGATGCTTCACTTCAGGTTTTATGTATCCCTTGGACCTTCTTATTGACGATGAAACACAGAAATTGCATCGGAATTAAATACGAAAGGCACAATGCCGACTTAAGTACAAGAAGATCGCCTCTACTTACATTCTATGGTTTGAACCTTTCCTGTGAGACCAGTTATTGATTCCGATGTTTTACTTCAGGATTACTGCATCCCTTGGACGTTCAAATTGACGATGAAACACAGAAATTGCATCGGAATTAACTACAAAATGCACAATGCCGACTTCAGTACAAGAAGACTGACTCTTCTCACTGTCCATGTTTTCAACCTTTCCTGTGAGACCAGTTTCAGATTCCGATACTTCACTTCAGGTTTACAGTATCCCTTGGACCTTCTTATTGAGATGAAATACAGAAATTCCATCGGAGATAAATACAAATGGCACAATGCCGATTTAAGTACAAGATGACTGACACTTCTTACTGTCTATTATTTGAGCCTTTCCTGTGAGACCAGTTTTAGATTCCGATGCTTCACTTCAGCTTTACTGTATCCCTTGGACCTTCTTATTGACGATGTAACACAGAAGTTGCATCGGAATTAAATACAAAAGGCACAATGCCGACTTAAGTACAAGAAGACTGACTCTTCTTACTGTCTATGTTTTGAGCCTTTCCTGTGAGACCAGTTTTAGATTCCGATACTTCACTCCGCGTTAATGCATCCCTTGGACCATCTTATTGACGATGAAACACCGTAATTGCATCGCAATAAAATACAATAGGCACAATGCCGACTTAAGTACAAGAAGACTGACTCTTCTTAATGTCTATGTTTTGAAAATTACCGGTGAGACCAGTTTTAGATTCCGATGCTTCACTTTAGGTTTACTGTATCCCTTGGACTTTCTTATTGACGATGAAACACAGAAAATGCATCGGAATTAAATATAAAGGGCACAACGCCAACTTAAGTAAAAGAGGACTGACTCTTCTCACTGTCTATGCTTTGAACCTTTCCTGTGAGACCAGTTTTAGATTCCGATGTTTCACATCAGGATTACTGTATCCCTTGGACCTTCTTATTGACGATGAAACACAGAAATAGCATCGGAATTAAATACAAAAATCACAATGCATCCTTCAGTACATAAAGACTGGCTCTTCTTACTGCCCATGTTTTGAGCCTTTCCTGTGAGACCAGTTTTAGATTCCAATGTTTCACTTGATTGTTACTGGATCCCTTGGACCTTCTAATTGACGATGAAACACAGAAATTGCATCGGAAATAAATTCAAAAGGCACAATTCCAACTTAAGTACAAGAAGACTGACTCTTCTTACTCTCTATGATTTGAACCATTCCTGTGAGACCGGTTTTAGATTCCTATGCCTCACTTCAGGTTTTCTGTATCCCTTGGACCTTCGTCTTGACGATGAAACACAGAAATTGCATTGAAATTAAATACAAAAGGCACAATGTAGACTTAAGTACAAGAGGACTGACTCTCCTTTCATTCTATGATTTGATCCTTTCCTGTGAGACCAGTTTTACCTTCCGATGCTTCTCTTCAGGTTTACTGTATCCCTTGGACCCACTTATTGACGATGAAACACAGAAATTGCATTGGAATTAAATACAAAAGGCATAATGCCGACTTAAGTACAACAGGACTGACGCTTCTTACTATCTATGTTTTGAACCTTTCCTGTGAAACCAGTTTTAAATTAAGATGATTCACTTCAGGTTTACTGTATCCCTTGGACCTTCATATTGACGATGAAACACAGAAATTGCATCGGAATTAAATACGAAGGGCACAATGCCGACTTAAGTAAAAGATGAATGACTCTTCCTACTGTCTATGCTTTGCACCTTTCGTGTGAGACCAGTATTAAATTCCGATGCTTCACTTCAGGTGTACTGTATCCCTTGGACCTTCTTATTGACGATGAAACACAGAAATTGCATCGGAATTAAATACAAAAATCACAAAGCCGACTTCAGTACAAAAAGACTGAGTCTTCTTACTGTCAATGTTTGGACCTTACCTGTGAGACCAGTTTAAGATTCCGATGCTTCACTTGAGGTTTACTGTATCCCTTGGACTTTCTTATTGACGATGAAACACAGAAATTGCATCGGAACTAAATACAAAAGGTACAATCCCGACTTAAGTACATGAAGACTGACTCTTCTTACTGTCCATGCTTTGAGCCTTTCCTGTGAGACCAGTTTTAGATTCCAATGCTTCACTTCAGGTTTACTGGACCCCTTGGACCATCTCTTTGACGATGAAACACAGAAATTGCATCGGAATTAAATACAAAAGGCACAATGCCGACATAAGTACAACAAGATTGACTCTCCTTACTGTGTATGATTTGAACCTTTCCTGTGAGACCAGTTTTAGAATCCGATGCTTCACGTAATGTTTACTGTATTACTTGGACCTTCTTATTGACGATGAAACAAAGAAATTGCATCCGAATTAAATACAAAAGGCACAATGCCAACTTAAGTACAAGAGGACTGACTCTTCTGACTGTCTATGTTTTGAACCTTTCCTGTGAGACCAGTATTAGATTCCGATGCTTCACTTCAGGTTTTACTGTATCCTTTGGACCTTCTAATTGACGATGAAACACAGAAATTGCATCAGAATTAAATACATAAGTCACCATGCCGACTTAAGCACAAGAAGACTGACTCTTGTTACTGTCTATGTTTTGAACCTTTCCTTTAAGACCAGTTTTAGATTCCGATGCTTCACTTCAGGTTTTACTGTATCCCTTGGACCTTCTTATTGACGATTAAACACAGAAATTGCATCGGAATTAAATACAAAATGCACAATGCCGACTTCAGTACAAGAGGACTGACTCTTCTCAATGTCTATGTTTTGAACCTTACCTGTGAGACTAGTTTTAGATTCCGATGCTTCACTTCAGGTTTACAGTATCCCTCGGACCTTCTTCTTGACGATGAAACACAGAAATTGCTTCGGAGAGAAATACAAATGGCACAATGCCGATTTAAGTACAAGATGACTGACACTTCTTACTGTGTATGATTTGAGCCATTCCTATGAGACGAATTTTGGATTCCGACGCTTCACTTAAAGTTTAATTAATCACTTGGACCTTCTCATTGACGATGAAACACAGAAATTGCATCGGAATTAAATACAAAAGGCACAATGCCGACATAAGTACAACAAGACTGACTCTTCTTACTGTCGATGATTTGAACCTTTCCTGTGAGATCAGTTTTAGAATCCGATACTTCACGTCAGGTTTACTGTATCACTTGGACCTTCTTATTGACGATGAAACAAAGAAATTGCATCGGCATTAAATGCAAAAGGCACAATGCCAACTTAAGTACAAGAAGACTGACTCTTCTTACTGTCTAAATTTTGAAACTTTCCTGCGAGACCAGTTTTAGATTCCAATGCTTCACTTCAGGATTTACTGTATCCCTTGGACCTTCTAATTGACGATGAAACACTGAAATTGCATCGGAATTAAATACATAAGGCACAATGCCGACTTAAGCACAAGGAGACTGACTCTTCTTACTGTCTATGTTTGAACCTTTCCTGTGAGACCAGTTTTAGATTCCGATGCTTCACTTCAGGTTTTACTGTATCCCTTGGACTTTCTTATTGACGATGAAACACAGATTTTGCATCGCAATTAAATACAAAAGGCACAATGCCGCCTTAAGTACAAGAAGACTGACTCTTCTTACTGTCAATGCTTTGAGCCTTTCTTGTGAGACCAGTTTTAGATTCTGATTCTTCACGTCAGATTTAATGTATCCCTTGGACCTTCTTATTGACGATGAAACACAGAAATTGCATTGATATTGAATACAAAAGGCACAATGTAGACGTAAGTACAAGAAGAGTGACTCTTCATACTGTCTATATTATAACCTTTCCTGTGAGACCAGTTTTAGATTCCGATTCTTCACTTCAGGTTTACTGTATCCCTTGGATTTTCTTATTGTGATGAGACACAGAAATTATATCGGAATTAAATGCAAAAGGCACAATGCCGACTTAAGTACAAGAAGACTGACTCTTGTTACTGTCTATGTTTTGAGCCTTTCCTGTGACACCAGTTTTAGAGTCCGATGCTTCACTTCAGGTTTAATGTATCCCTTGGACCTTTTTATTGACGATGAAATACTGAAATTGCATTGAAATTAAATACATAAGGCACAATGTAGACGTAAGTACAAGAGTACTGACTCTTCCTTCATTCTATAATTTGATCCTTTCCTGTGAGACCAGTTTTAGCTTCCGATGCATCTCTTCAGGTTTACTGTATCCCTTGGACCTTCTTATTGACGATTAAACACAGAAATTGCATCGGAATTAATTACAAAGGGCACAATGCCGACTTAAGTACAAGAAGACTGACTCTTCTGACTGTCTATGATTTGAACCTTTCCTGTGAGACCAGTTTTAGAATCCGATACTTCACGTCAGGTATACTCTATCACTTGGACCGTCTTATTGACGATGTAACAAAGAAATTGCATCGGAATTAAATACAAAAGGCACAATGCCAACTTAAGTACAAGAAGACTGTCTCTTCTTACTGTCTATGTTTTGAACCTTTCCTGTGAGACCAGTTTTAGATTCCGATGCTTCACATCAGGTTTTACTGTATCCCTTGGTCCTTCTAATTGACGATGAAACACAGAAATAGCATCGGAATTAAATACAAAAATCACAATGCAGACTTCAGTACAAGAAAACTGACTCTTCTTACTGTCTATGTTTTTAACCTTTCCTGTGAGACCAGTTTTATATTCCGATGCTTCACTTCAAGTTTAATGAATCACTTGGACCTTCTCATTGACGAGGAAACACAGAAATTGCATCGGAATTAAATACAAAAGGCACAATGCCGAGATAAGTACAACAAGACTGACTCTTCTTACTGTCTATGCTTTGAACCTTTCCCGTGGGACCAGTATTAGATTCCCATGCTTCGCTTCAGGTATACTGTATCACTTGAACATTCTTATTGACATTGAAACACAAAAAGTACATCTTAATTAAATACAAAAGGCACAATGCCGACTTAAGTACAAGAAGACTGACTCTTCTTCCTGTCTATGTTTTGAAACTTTCCTGTGAGACCAGTTTTAGATTACGATGCTTCACTTCAAGTTTACCGTATCCCTTGTACCTTCTTATTGACGACGAAACACAGAAATTGCATTGATATTAAATACAAAAGGCACAATGTAGACGTAAGTACAAGAAAACTGACTCTTCTTACTGTCTATGCGATGAACCTTTGCTGCCAGACCAGTTTTAGAATCCGATGCTTCACTTCAGATTTACTGTATCCCTTGGACCTTCTTATTGACGATGAAACACGGAAATTGCATCGGAATTGAATACAAAAGGCACAATGTCGACTTAAGTACAAGAAGACTGATTCTTCTTACTGACTATGTTTTGAGCCTTTCCTGTGAGACCAGTTTTAGATTCCGATGCTTCACTTCAGGTTTACTGTATCCCTTGGACCTTCTTATTGACGATGAAACACAGAATTTGCATCGGAACTAAATACAAAATGCACAATGCCGACTTAAGTACGAGAAGACAGACTCTTCTTCCTGTCTATGTGTTGAAACTTTCCAGTGAGACCAGTTTTAGATTCCGATGCTTCACTTCATGTTTACTGTATCCCTTGGACCTTCTTATTGACGATGGAACTCAGAAATTGCATCGGAATTAAATACTAAAGGCACAATGCCGACTTAAGTACAAGAGGACTGACTCTTCTTACATTCTATGATTTGAACCTTTCCTGTGAGACCAGTTATTGATTCTGATGTTTCACTTCAGGATTACTGTATCTCTTGGACCTTCTTATTGTCGATGAAACACAGAAATAGCATCGGAATTAAATACAAAAATCAAAATGCCGACTTCAATTCAAGAAGACTGAGTATTCCTACTGTCTATGTTTGGACCTTACCTGTGAGACCAGTTTTAGAATCCGATGCTTCACTTCAGATTTAGTGTATCCCTTGGACCTTCTTATTGACGATGAAACACAGAAATTGCATCGGAATTTAATACAAAAGGCACAATGCCGACATAAGTACAACAGGACTGACTGTTCTTACATTCTATGATTTGAGCCTTTCCTCTGCGACCAGTTTTAAATTCTAAAGTTTCATTTCAGATTTACTTAGCCAATGGACCATCTTGGTGACTATGAAACACAGAAAGAGAATTGGAATTAAATACAAAACGCACAATGCCGACTTAAGTACAAGAGGATTGACTCTTCTTACATGCTCTGATTTGAACCTTTCCTGTGAGACCACTTTTAGATTCCGATGCTTAACTTCAGGTTTCCTGAATAACTTCGACCTTCTTATTGACAATGAATCACAGAAATTGCACTGAAATTAAATACAAAAGTCTCAATGTAAACGTAAGTACAAGGAGACTGACTTTTCTTACTGTCTATGCTTCGAACCTTTCCTGCGAGATCAGTTTTAGATATCGATGCTTCACTTCAGGTTTACTGTATCCCTTGGACCTTCTTATTGAGGATTAAACACAGAAATTGCATCGGAATTGAATACAAAAGGCACAATGTCGACTTAAATACAAGAAGACTGACTCTTCTTACTGTCTATGTTTTGAGCCTTTCCTGTGAGACCAGTTTTAGATTCCGATGCTTCACTTCAGGTTTACTGTATCGCTTGGACCTTCTCATTGTCGATGAAACACAGAAATTGCATCGGAATTAATTACAAAAGGCACAAAACCTACTTAAGTACAAGAAGACTGACTCTTGTTACTGTCTATGTTTTGAGCCTTTCCTGTGAGACCAGTTTTAGATTCCGATGCTTCACTCCAGGTTTAATGTATCGCTTGGACCTTCTTATTGACGATGAAACACAGAAATTGCATCGGAACTAAATACAAAATGCAGAATGCCGACTTAAGTACGAGAAGACAGACTCTTCTCCCTGTCTATGTGTTGAAACTTTCCAGTGAGACCAGTTTTAGATTCCGATGATTCACATCATGTTTACTGTATCCCTTGGACCTTCTTATTGACGATGGAACTCAGAAATTGCATCGGAATTAAATACTAAAGGCACAATGCCGACTTAAGTACAAGAGGACTGAATCTTCTTACATTCTATGATTTGAATCTTTCCTGTGAGACCAGTTATTGATTCTGATGTTTCACTTCAGGATTACTGTATCTCTTGGACCTTCTTATTGTCGATGAAACACAGAAATAGCATCGGAATTAAATACAAAAATAACAATGCCGACTTCAATTCAAGAAGACTGAGTCTTCCTACTGTCTATGTTTGGACCTTACCTGTGAGACCAGTTTTAGATTCCGATGCTTCACTTCAGGTTTACTGTATCCCTCGGACTTTCTTATTGACGATGAAATACAGAAATTGCATCGGAACTGAATACATAAGGCACAATGCCGACTTAAGTACATGAAGACTGACTCTTCGGACTGTCCATGTTTTGATCCTTTCCTGTGAGACCAGTTTTAGATTCCAATGCTTCACGTCAGGTTTACTGGACCCCTTGGACCATCTAATTGACAATGAAACACAGAAATAGCATCGGAATTAATTACAAAAAACCACAATGCCGACATAAGTACAACAAGACTGACTCTTCTTACTGTCTATGATTTGAAGCATTCCTGTGAATCCAGTTTTAGATTCCGATGTTTCACTTCAGGTTTACTGTATCCCTTGGACCTTCTTATTGACGATGAAACACAGAAATTCCACCGGAATTAAATACAAAAATCACAATGTAGACGTAAGTACAATAAGACTGACTCTTCTTACTGTCTATGCTACGAACCTTTCCTGTGAGATCAGTTTTAGATTTCGATGCTTCACTTCAGGTTTACTGTATCCCTTGGACCTTCTTATTGACGATTAAACACAGAAATTGCATCGGAATTAAATACAAAGGGCACAATGCCGACTTATGTACAAGAAGACTGACTCTTCTTACTGTCTAAGTTTTGAGACTTTCCTGTGAGACCAGTTTTAGATTCCGATGCTTCACTTCAGGTTTACTGTATCCTTTGGACCTTCTTATTGTCGATGAAACACAGAAATTGCATCGGAATTAAAATCAAAAGGCACTATGCAAACTTAAGTACAAGAAGACTGACTCTTCTGACTGTCTATGTTTTAGCCTTTCCTGTGAGACCAGTTTCATATTCCGATGCTTCACTTCAAGTTTAATGAATCACTTGGACGTTCTCATTGACGATGAAACACAGAAATTGCATCGGAATTAAATACAAAAGGCACAATGCCGACATAAGTACAACAAGACTGACTCTTCTTACTGTCTATGGTTTGAACCTTTCCTGTGAGACCAGTTTTAGAATCCGATACTTCACGTCAGGTATACTGTATCACTTGGACCGTCTTATTAACGATGAAACAAAGAAATTGCATCGGAATTAAATACAAAAGGCACAATGCCAACTTAAGTACAAGCAGACTGACTCTTCTTACTGTCTATGTTTTGAACCTTTCCTGTGAGACCAGTTTTAGATTCCGATGCTTCACTTCAGGTTTTACTGTATCCCCTGGTCCTTCTAATTGACGATGAAACACAGAAATAGAATCGGAATTAAATACAAAAATCACAATGCAGACTTCAGTACAAGAAAACTGACTCTTCTTACTGTCTATGTTTTGAACCTTTCCTGTGAGACCAGTTTTATATTCCGATGCTTCACTTCAAGTTTAATGAATCACTTGGACCTTCTCATTGACGATGAAACACAGAAATTGCATCGGAATTAAATGCAAAAGGCACAATGCCGACATAATTACAACAAGACTGAC
This sequence comes from Schistocerca serialis cubense, assembly GCF_023864345.2. Lineage (NCBI taxonomy): Eukaryota > Metazoa > Arthropoda > Insecta > Orthoptera > Acrididae > Schistocerca > Schistocerca serialis. Next base: position 1,064,634,612 of record NC_064640.1, read on the forward strand.
TCTTCTTACTGTCTATGTTTTGAACCTTTCCTGTGGGACCAGTATTAGATTCCCATGCTTCGCTTCAGGTATACTGTATCACTTGAACATTCTTATTGACATTGAAACACAGAAAATACATCTTAATTAAATACAAAAGGCACAATGCCTACTAAAGTACAAGAAGACTGACTCTTCTTCCTGTCTATGTTTTGAAACTTTCCTGTGAGGCCAGTTTTAGATTCCGATGCTTCACTTCGGGTTTACCGTATCCCTTGTACCTTCTTATTGACGACGAAACACAGAAATTGCATTGATATTAAATACAAAAGGCACAATGTAAACGTAAGTACAAGAAAACTGACTCTTCTTACTGTCTATGCGGTGAACCTTTCCTGCCAGACCAGTTTTAGAATCCGATGCTTCACTTCAGGTTTACTGAATAACTTCGACCTCCGTATTGACAATGAATCACAGAAATTGCATTGAAATTAAATACAAAAGTCTCAATGTAAACGTAAGTACAAGAAGACTGACTTTTCTTACTGTCTATGCTTCGAACCTTTCCTGCGAGATCAGTTTTAGATTTCGATGCTTCACGTCAGGTTTACTGTATCACTTGGACCTTCTTATTGACGATGAAACAAAGAATTTGCATCGGAATTAAATACAAAAGGCACAATGCCAACTTAAGTACAAGAAGTCTGACTCTTCTTACTGTCTATGATTTGAACCTTTCCTGTGAGACCAGTTTTAGATTCCGATGCTTCGCTTCAGGTTTACTGTATCACTTGAACCTTCTTATTGACGATGAAACACAGAAAATACGTCTTAATTAAACACAAAAGACACAATGCCGACTTAAGTACAAGAGGACTGACTCTTCTTACATTCTATGATTTGAACCTTTCCTGTGAGACCAGTTATTGATTCTGATGTTTCACTTTAGGATTACTGTATCTCTTGGACCTTCTTATTGTCGATGAAACACAGAAATAGCATCGGAATTAAATACAAAAATCGCAATGCCGACTTCAGTACAAGAAGACTGAGTCTTCCTACTGTCTATGTTTGGACCTTACCTGTGAGACCAGTTTTAGATTCCGATGCTTCACTTCAGGTTTACTGTATCCCTCGGACTTTCTTATTGACGATGAAACAAAGAATTTGCATCGGAATTAAATACAAAAGGCACTAGGCCAACTTAAGTACAAGAAGCCTGACTCTTCTTACTGTCTATGCTTTGAAGCTTTCCTGTGAGACCAGTTTTAGATTCCGATGCTTCACTTCAGGTTTTACTGTATCCCTTGGACCTTCTAAATGACGATGAAACACGGAAATTGCATCGGAATTAAATATGAAAGGCACAATGCCGATTTAAGCACAAGAAGACTGACTCTTCTTACTGTCTATGTTTTGAACCTTTCCTGTGAGACCAGTTTTAGATTCCGATGCTTCGCTTCAGGTTTACTGTATCACTTGAACCTTCTTATTGACGATGAAACACAGAAAATACGTCTTAATTAAACACAAAAGTCACAATGCAGACTTAAGTACAAGAAGACTGACTCTTCTTCCTGTCTATGTTTTGAAACTTTCCTGTGAGACCTGTATTAGATTCTGATGCTTCACTTCAGGTTTACCGTATCCCATGGATCTTCTTATTGACGATGAAACACAGAAATTGCATCGGAATTAAATACAAAAAACACAATGCCGACTTAAGTACAACAGGACTGACTGTTCTTACATTTTATAATTTGACCCTTTCCTGTGAGACCAGTTTTAGATTCTGATGTTTCACTTCAGATGTACTTGCCTATGGACCTTCTTGGTGACGATGAAACACAGAAATTGAATTGGAATTAAATACTAAACGCACAATGCCGACTTAAGTACAAGAGGTCTGTCTCTTCTTACATGCTATGATTTGAATCTTTCCTGTGAAACCAGTATTAGATTCCGATGCTTAACTTCCGGTTTACTGTATCCCTTGGACCTTCTTATTGACGATGAAACTAAGAATTGGCATCGGAATTAAATACAAAAGGCACAATGCCAACTTAAGTACAAGAAGACTGACTTTTCTTACTGTCTATGTTTTGAAGCTTTCCTGTGAGACCAGATTTAGATTCCGACGCTTCACTTCAGGTTTTACTGTATCCCTTGGACCTTCTAAATGACGATGAAACACAGAAATTGCATCGGAATTAAATATAAAAGGCACAATGCCGACTTAAGCACAAGAAGACTGACTCTTCTTCCTGTCTATGTTTTGAAACTTTCCTGTGAGACCAGTTTTAGATTCTGATGCTTCACTTCAGGTTTACCATATCCCTTGGACCTTCTTATTGCGATGAAACACAGAAATTGCTTCGGAATTATATACAAAAAACACAATGCCGACTTCAGTACAACAGGGCTGACTGTTCTTATGTTCTATAATTTGACCCCTTCCTGTGAGAGCAGTTGTAGATTCTGATGTTTCACTTCGATTTACTTGCCTATGGACCTTCTTGGTGACGATGAAACACAGATATTGAATTGGAATTAAATACAAAACGCACAATGCCGACTTAAGTACAAGAGGACTGACTCTTCTTACATGCTATGATTTGAACTTTTCCTGTGAGATCAGTTTTAGATTTCGATGCTTCACTTCAGGTTTTCTGTATCCCTTGGACCTTCTTGTTGACGATGAAACACAGAAATTGCATCGGAATTAAATACAAAATGCACAATGCGGACTTAAGTACGAGGAGACTGACTCTTCTTCCTGTCTATGCTTTGAAACTTTGCTGTGAGACCAGTTTTAGATTCCGATGCTTCATTTCAGGTTTGCTGTATCCCTTGGACGTTCTTATTGACGATGAAACACAGAAAATGCATCCGAATTAAATACATAAGGCACAATGCTGACTTAAGTACAAGAGGACCGACTCTTCTTACATGCTATTATTTGAACCTTTCCTGTGAGATCAGTTTTAGATTTCGATGCTTCACTTCAGGTTTACTGTATCCCTTGGACCTTCGTATTGACGATAAAACAAAGAAATTGCATCAGAAATAAATACAAAAGCCACAATGCCAACTTAAGTACAAGATCACTGACTCTTCCTACTGTCTATGTTTTGAACCTTTCCTGTGAGACCAGTTTTCGATTCCGATGCTTCACTTCAGGTTTACTGTATCCCTTGGACCTTCTTATTGACGATGAAACACAGAAAATGCTTCGGAATTAAATACAAAAGCCACAATTAAAACTTAAGTACAAGAAGACTGAGTCTTATATCTTTTGAACCTTTCCTGTGAGACCAGTTTTTGATTCCGATGCTTCACTTCAGGTTTTACTGTATCCCTCGGACCTTCTTATTGACGATGAAACACAAAAATTAGCATCGGAATTATATACAAAAGGCACAATGCCGACTTAAGTACAAGAGGACTGACTCTTCTTACTGTCTATGTTTTGAACTTTCCTGTGAGACCAGTTTTAGATTCCGATGCTTCACTTCAGGTTTTACTGTATCCATTGCATCTTCTTATTGACGATGAAACACAGAAATTGCATCGGAATTAAATACAAAAGGCACAATGCCAACTTAAGTGCAAGCAGACTGACTCTTCTTACTTTCTATGTTTTGAACCTTTCCTGTGAGTCCAGTTTTAGATTCCGATGCTTCACTTCAGGTTTCACTGTATCCCTTGGTCCTTCTAATTGACGATGAAACACAGAAATAGAATCGGAATTAAATACAAAAATCACAATGCAGACTTCAGTACAAGAAAACTGACTCTTCTTACTGTCTATGTTTTGAACCTTTCCTGTGAGACCAGTTTTATATTCCGATGCTTCACTTCAAGTTTAATGAATCACTTGGACCTTCTCATTGACGATGAAACACAGAAAATGCATCGGAATTAAATACAAAAGGCACAATGCCGACATAATTACAACAAGACTGACTCTTCTTACTGTCTATGCTTTGAACCTTTCCTGTGGGACCAGTATTAGATTCCCATGCTTCGCTTCAGGTATACTGTATCACTTGAACATTCTTATTGACATTGAAACACAGAAAATACATCTTAATTAAATACAAAAGGCACAGTGCCTACTTAAGTACAAGAAGACTGACTCTTCTTCCTGTCTATGTTTTGAACCTTTCCTGTGAGACCAGTTTTTGATTCCGATGCTTCACTTCAGGTTTTACTGTATCCCTCGGACCTTCTTATTGACGATGAAACACAGAAATTGCATCGGAATTATATACAAAAGGCACAATGCCGACTTAAGTACAAGAGGACTGACTCATCTTACTGGCTATGTTTTGAACTTTCCTGTGAGACCAGTTTTAGATTCCGATGCTTCACTTCAGGTTTTACTGTATCCATTGGATCTTCTTATTGACGATGAAACACAGAAATTGCATCGGAATTAAATACAAAATGCACAATACCGACTTAAGTACAAGAAGACTGAAACTTCTTACTGTCTATGTTTTGAGCCTTTCCTGTGAGACCAGTTTTAGATTCTGATGCTTCACTTCACGGCTAATGTATCCCTTGGACGTTGTCATTGACAATGAAACACAGAAATAGCATCGGAATTAAATAGAAAAGGCATAAAGCCGACTTAAGTACAACAGGACTGACTCTTCTTACTGTCTATGCCTTGAACCTTTCTTGTGAGACCAGTTTTAAATTCCGATGCCTCACTTCAGGTTTACTGTATCCCTTGGACCTTCTTATTGACGATGAAACACAGAAATTGCATCGGAATTAAACACAAAAAGCACAATGCCGACTTAAGTGCAAGAAGACTGACTCTTATCCGCGCCTATGTTTTGAACCTATCCTGTGAGACCAGTTTTAGATTCCGATGGTTCACTTCAGGTTTACTGTATCCCTTGGACCTTCTTATTGACGATAAAACACAGAAAATGCATCGGAATTAGATACAAAAGGCAAAATGCCGACTGAAGTATAAGATGACTTACTCTTCTTACTGTCCCTGTTTTGTGCCTTTCCTGTGATACCAGTTTTAGATTCCAATGCTTCACTTCAGGTTTACTGGATCCCTTGGACCTTCTAGTTGACGATGAAACAGAGAAATTGCATCGGAATTAAATACAAAAGGCACAATGCTAACTTAAGTACAAGAGGACTGGCTCTTCTTACTGTCTGTGCTTTGAGCCTTTCCTGTGAGACCAGTTTTAGATTCCGATGCTTCACTTCAGGTTTAATGTATCCATTGGACCTTCTTATTGACGATGCAACACAGAAATTGCATTGAAATTGAACACAAAAGGCACAATATAGACGTAAGTACAAAAAGACTGACTCTTCTTACTGTCTATGCTTTGAACCTTTCCTGTGAGACCCGTTTTAGATTCCATTGCTTCACTTCAGGTTTACTGTATCCCTTGGACCTTCTTATTGACGATGAAACACAGAAATTGCATCGGAGTTATTTACAAAATGCACAATGCCGACTTAAGTACAAGAAGACAGACACTTCTTACTTTCTATGTTTTGAGCCTTTCCTGTGAGACCAGTTTTAGATTCCGATGCTTCACTTCAGGTTTAATGTATCACTTGGACCTTCTTATTGACGATGAAACACAGATATCGCATCGGAATTAAATACAAAAGGCACAATGCCGCCCTAAGTACAACAATAGAGACTCTTCTTACAGACGCTGTTTTGAGCATTCCCTGAGAGACCAGTATTAATTTCCGATACACCACTGCAGGTTCAATGTATTCCTTAGACATTCACATTGACGATGAAACACTGAAATCGCATCGGAATTAAATACCAAAGGCACAATGCCGCCTTAAGTACAAGAATAGAGACTCTTCTTACAGTCGGTGCTTTGAGCATTCCATGTGAGACCAGTAATAGTATCCGATACACCACTGCAGGTTCAATGTATTCCTTGGACATACACATTGACGATGAAACACTGAAATTACATCGGAATTAAATACAAAAGAAAAAATGTCGCCTTAAGTACAAGAATAGAGACTCTTCTTACTGTCGGAGTTTTGAGGATTCCCTGTGAGACCAGTATTAGTTTCCGATACACCACTGCAGGTTCAATGTATTCCTTGAACATACACATTGACGATGAAACACTGAAATTACATCGGAATTAAATACAAAGGGCAGAATGCCGCCTTAAGTACAAGAACAGAGACTCTTCTTACAGTCGGTGCTTTGAGCAGTCCCTGTGAGACCTGTATTAGTTTCTGATACACCACTGCTGGTTCAATGTACTCCTTGGACCTTCACATTGACGTTGAAACACAGAAATCGCATCGGAATTAAATAGAAAAGGCACAATTCCGCCTTAAGTACAAGAATAGAGACTTTTCTTAGAGTCGGTGCTTTGAGCATTCCCTGTGAGACCAGTATTAGTTTCCGATACACCACTGCCGGTTCACTGTATTCCTTGGAAATACACATTGACGATGAAACACAGAAATTACATTGGAATTAAATACAAAAGCCACAATGCCTCCTTAACTACAAGAATAGAAACTCGTCTTACAGTCGGTGCTTTGAGCATTCCCTGTGAGATTAGTATTAGTTTCCGATACAGCACTTTAGGTTCAATGTATTCCTTGGACTTTCACATCGACGATGAAACACTGAAATGGCATCGGAATTAAATACAAAGAGCACAATACCGTCTTAAGTACAAGAATAGAGACTCTTCTTACAGTCGGTGCTTTGAGCATTCCTGGTGAGACCAATATTAGTTTCCGATACACCACTGTAGGTCCAATGTATTCCTTGGACCTTCACATTGACGAAGAAACACAGATATCGCATCGGAATAAATACAAAAGGCACAATGCCGCCTTAAGTACAAGAATAGAGACTCTTCTTACAGTCGGTGCTTTGAGCATTCCCTGTGAGATCAGTATTAGTTTCCGATACACCACTGCAGGTTCAATGTATTCCTTGGACCATCGCATTGACGATGAAACACAGAAATCGCATTGGAATTAAATACAAAAGGCACAATGCCGCCTTAAGTACAAGAATAGAGATTCTTCTTACAGTCGGTGCTTTGGGCATTCCCTGTGAGACCAGTATTAGTTTCCGATACACCACTTTAGGTTCAATGTATTCCTTGGACCTTCACATTGACGATGAAACACAGAAATTGCATCGGAATTAAATGCAACAGGCACAATGCCGCCTTACGTACAAGAATGGAGACTCTTCTTACAGTCGGTGCTTTGAGCATTCCGTGTGAGACCAGTATTAGTTTCCGATACAAAACTGCAGGTTCAATGTATTCCTCGGACCTTCACATTGACGATGAAACACAGAAATCACATCGGAATTTAATACAAAAGGAACAATTCCGCCTTAAGTACAAGAAAAGAGACACTTCTTACAATCGGTGCATTGAGCATTCCCTGTGAGACCAGTATTACTTTCTGATACACCGCTGCAGGTTCAATGTACTCTTTGGACATACACATTGACGATGAAACACAAAAATCGCATCGGAATTAAATACAAAAGGCACAATGCCGCCTTACGTACAAGAATAGAGACTCTTCTTACAGTCGGTGTTTTGAGCATTCCCTGTGAAATCAGTATTAGTTTCCGATACACCACTGCAGGTTCAAAGTAATCCTTTGACATACACATTGATGATGAAACACTGAAATTACATCGGAATTAAATACAAAGGGCACAATGACGCCTTAAGTGCAAGAAGAGTGAGACTTCTTAGAGACTGTGCTTTGATCCTTTCCTGTGAGACCAGCATGAGTTTCCGATACACCACTGCAGGTCCAATGTATTCCTTGGACCTTCACATTGACGATATAACACAGAAATCGCGACGGAATTAAATACAAAAGGCACAATGCCGCCTTAAGGACAAGAATAGAGACTCTTCATACAGTCGGTGCTTTGAGCATTCCCAGTGAGACCAGTATTAGTTTCCGATACACCACTGCAGGCTCAATGTATTCCTTGGACCTTCACATTGTCGATGAAACACAGAAATCCCATCGGAATTAAATACAAACGGCACAATGCCGCCTTAAGTACATGAATAGAGACTCTTCTTGCAGTCGGTGTTTGAGCATTCCCTGTGAGACCAGTATTAGTTTCCGATACACCACTGCAGGTTCAGTGTATTCCTTGGACGTTCACATTGACGATGAATCACAGAAATGGCATCCGAATTAAATACAGAAGGCACAATGCCGACTTAAGTACACGAATAGTGATTCTTCTTACAGTCGGTGCATTGAGCATTCCCTGTGAGACCAGTATCAGTTTCCGATACACCGCTGCAGGTTCAGTGCATTCCTTGGACTTTCACATTGGCGATGAAACACAGAAATGGCATCGGAATTAAATACAAAGGGCACAATGCCGCCTTAAGTCCAAGAATAAGGACTCTTCTTACAGTCGGTGCTTTGAGCATTCCCTGTGAGACCAGTATTAGTTTCCGATACACCACAGCAGGTTCAATGTATTCCTTGGACCTACACATTGACGATGAAACAGAGAAATCGCATCGGAATTAAATACAAATGGCCCAGAACCGCCTTAAGTACATGAATAGAGACTCTTCTTACAGTCGTTGCTTTGAGCATTCCCTGTGAGACCAGTATTAGTTTCCGATACACCACTGCAGGTTCAATGTATTCCTTGGACCTTCACATTGACGATTATACACAGAAATCGCATCGGAATTAAATACAAGAGGCACAATGCCGCCTTAAGTACAAGAATAGAGACTCTTCTTACAGTCGGTGCTTAGAGCATTCCCTGTGAGACCAGTATTAGTTTCCGATACACCACTGCAGGTCCAATGTATTCCTTGGACCTTCACATTGACGATGAAACACAGAAATCGCATCAGAATAAATACAAAAGGCACAATGCCGCCTTAAGTACAAGAATACAGACTCTACTTACAGTCGGTGCTTTGAGCATTCCCTGTGAGACCAGTATTAGTTTCCGATACACCACTGCAGGTTCAATGTATTCCTTGGATCATCGCATTGACGATGAAACACAGAAATCGCATTGGAATTAAATTCAAAACGCACGATGCCGCCTTAAGTACAAGAATAGAGACACATCTTACAGTCGGTGCTTTGAGCATTCCCTGTGAGACCAGTTTTAGTTTCCGATACACCACTGCAAGTTCAATGTATTCCTTGGAGTTTCACATCGACGATGAAACACAGAAATGGCATCGAAATTAAATACAAAGGGCACAATGCCGCCTTAAGTACAAGAGTAGACACTCTTCTTACAGTCGGTGCTTTGAGCATTCCCTGTGAGACCAGAATTAGTTTCCGATACACCACTGCAGGTTCAATGTATTCCTTGGACCTTCACTTTAACGATGAAAGACAGAAATCGCATCGGAATTAAATACAAAAGGCCCAGTGCCGCCTTAAGTACAAGAATAGAACCTCTCCTTACAGTCGTAGCTTTGAGCATTCCGTGTGAGACCAGTAGTAGTTTCCGATACACCACTGCAGGATCAATGTATTCCTTGGACCTTCACATTGACGATTATATACAGAAATCGCATCGGAATTAAATACAAAAGGCACAATGCCGACTTAAGTACAAGAATAGAGGCTCTTCTTACAGTCGGTGTTTGAGCATTCCCTGTGAGACCAGTATTAGTTTCCGATACACCACTGCAGTTTCAATGTATTCCTTGGAAATACACATTGACGATGAAACACTGATATTACATCGGAATTAAATACAAAGGGCACAATGACGCCTTAAGTACAAGCAGAGTGAGACTTCTTAGAGTCTGTGTTTTGATCCTTTCCTGTGTGACCCGTATTAGTTTCCGATACGCCACTGCAGGTACAATGTATTCCTTGGACCTTCAAATTGACGATTACACACAGAAATCGCATCGCAATTAAATAAAAAAGGCACAATGCCGCCTTAAGTACAAGAATAGAGACTCTTCTTACAGTCGGTGCTTTGAGCATTCCCTGTGAGACAAGTATTTGTTTCCGATACACCACTGCAGGTTCAGTGTATTCCTTGGACTTTCACATCGACGATGAAATACAGAAATGGCATCGGAAATAAATACAAAGGGCAAAATGCCGCCTTAAGTACAAGAATAGACACTCTTCTTACAGTCGGTGCTTTCAGCTTTCCCTTTGAGACCAGTATTAGTTTCCGATACACCACTGCAGTTTCAATGTATTCCTTGGAAATACACATTGACGATGAAACACTGAAATTACATCGGAATTAAATACAAAGGGCACAATGACGCCTTAAGTACAAGCAGACTGAGACTTCTTAGAGTCAGTGTTTTGATCCTTTCCTGTGTGATCCGTATTAGTTTCCGATACGCCACTGCAGGTTCAATGTATTCCTTAGACCTTCACATTGACGATTACACACAGAAATCGCATCGGAATTAAATACAAAAGGCACAATGCCGCCTTAAGTACAAGAATAGAGACTCTTCTTACAGTCGGTGCTTTGAGCATTCCCTGTGAGACCAGTATTAGTTTCCGAACAGCACTGCAGGTTCAGTGTATTCCTTGGACTTTCACATCGACGATGAAACACAGAAATGGCATCGAAATTAAATACAAAGGGCACAATGCCGCCGTAAGTACAAGTATAACCACTCTTCTTACAGTCGGTGCTTTGAGCATTCCCTGTGAGACCAGTATTAGTTTCCGATACACCACTGCAGGTTCAATGTATTCCTTGGACCTTCACATTAACGATGAAAGACAGAAATCGCATCGGAATTAAATACAAAACGGCCAGTGCCGCCTTAAGTACAAGAATAGAACCTCTCCTTACAGTCGTTGCTTTGAGCATTCCCTGTGAAACCAGTATTAGTTTCCGATACACCACTGCAGGATCAATGTATTCCTTGGACCTTCACATTGACGATTATACACAGAAATCGCATCGGAATTAAATACAAAAGGCACAATGCCGCATTAAGTACAAGAATAGAGACTCTTCTTACAGTCGGTGCTTTGAGCATTCCCTGTGAGACCAGTATTAGTTTCCGATACACCACTGCAGGTCCAATGTATTCCTTGGACCTTTACATTGACAATGAAACACATATATCGCATCGGAATAAATACAAAAGGCACAATGCCGCCTTAAGTACAAGAATACAGACTCTTCTTACAGTCGGTGCTTTGAGCATTCCCTGTGAGACCAGTATTAGTTTCCGATACACCACTGCTGGTTCAATGTATTCCTTGGACCATCGCATTGACGATGAAACACAGAAATCGCATTGGAATTAAATACAAAAGGCACAATGCCGCCTTAAGTACAAGAATAGAGGCTCTTCTTACAGTCTGTGCTTTGTCCATTCCCTGTGAGACCAGTTTTAGTATCCGATACACCAATGCAGATTCAATGTATTCCTTGGACTTACACAATGACGATGAAACACTGAAATTACATCGGAATTAAATACAAAAGGAACAATGCCGCCTTAAGTACAAGAATATAGACTCTTCTTAATGTCGGTGCTTTGAGCATTCCCTGTGAGACCAGTATCAGTTTCCGATACACCACTGCAGGTTCAATGTATTCCTTGGACATACACATTGACGATGAAAAACTGAAATTACATCGGAATTAAATACAAAAGCCACAATGCCTCCTTAACTACAAGATTAGAAACTCTTCTTACTGTCGGTGCTTTGAGCATTCCCTGTGAGACCAGTATTAGTTTCCGATACACCACTTTAGGTTCAATGTATTCCTTGGACCTTCGCATTGTCGATGAAACACAGAAATTGCATCGGAATTTAATACAACAGGCACAATGCCGGCTTACGTACAAGAATGGAGACTCTTCTTACAGTCGGTGCTTAGAGCATTCCTTGTGAGACCAGCATTAGTTTCCGATACACCTCTGCAGATTGAATGTATTCCTTGGAGCTTCACATTGACGATGAAACACACAAATCGCATCGGATTTAAATACAAAAGGCGCAATGCCACCTTAAGCACAAGAATACAGACTCTACTTACAGTCGGTGCTTTGAGCATTCCCTGTGAGACCAGTATTAGTTTCCGATACACCACAGCAGGCTCAATGTATTCCTTGGACCTTTACATTGACAATGAAACACATATATCGCATCGGAATAAATACAAAAGGCACAATGCCGCCTTAAGTACAAGAATACAGACTCTTCTTACAGTCGGTGCTTTGAGCATTCCCTGTGAGACCAGTATTAGTTTCCGATACACCACTGCAGGATCAATGTATTCCTTGGACCTTCACATAGCCGAAGAAACACAGTAATCGCATCGGAATTATATACACAAGGCACAATGCCGCCTTAAGTACAAGAGTAGACACTCTTCTTAAAGTCGGTGCTTTGAGCATTCCCTGTGAGACCAGTATTAGTTTCCGATACACCACTGTAGGTTCAATGTATTCCTTGGACCTTCACATTAACGATGAAAGACAGAAATCGCATCGGAATTAGATACAAACGGCCCAGTGCAGCCTTAAGTACAAGAATAGAACCTCTCCTTACAGTCGTTGCTTTGAGCATTCCCTGTGATACCAGTATTAGTTTCCGATTCACCACTGCAGGATCAATGTATTCCTTGGACCTTCACATTGATGATTATACACAGAAATCGCATCGGAATTAAATACAAAAGGCACAATGCCGCCTTAAGTACAAGAATACAGACTCTTCTTACAGTCGGTGATTTGAGCAATCCCTGTGAGACCTGTATTAGTTTCCGATACACCCCTGCTGGTTCAATGTACTATTTGGACCTTCACATTGACGATGAAACACAGAAATCGCATCGGAATTAAATTCAAAAGGCACAATGCCGCCTTAAGTACAAGAATAGAGACTCTTCTTACAGTCAGTGCTTTGAGCATTCAGTGTGAGACCAGTATTAGTTTCCGATACACCACTGCAGGTTCAATGTATTCCTTGGACATACACATTGACGATGAGACACTGAAATTACATCGGAATTAAATACAAAAGCCACAATGCCTCCTGAACTTCAAGAATAGAAACTCTTCTTACAGTCGGTGCTTTGAGCATTCCCTGTGAGACGAGTATTAGTTTCCGATACACCACTGCTGGTTCAATGTATTCCTTGGACCTTCACATTGACGATGAAACACAGAAATCGCATCGGAATTAAATATAATAGGCACAATGCCGCCTTACGTACAAGAATAGAGACTCTTCTTACAGTCGGTACTTTCAGCATTCCCTGTGAGACCAGTATTAGTTTCCGATTCTCCACTGCAGGTTGATTGTATTCCTCGGAGCTTCACATTGACGATGAAACACAGAAATCGCATTGGAATAAAAAAAAAAAGGCACAATGCCGCCTTAAGTACAAGAATAGAGACTCTTCTTACAGTCGGTGCTTTGAGCATGCCCTGTGAGACCAGTATTAGTATCCGATACACCACTGCAGGTTCAATGTAGTCCATGGACATACACATTGACGATGAAACACAGAAATCGCATCGGATTTAAATACAAAAGGCACAATGCCGCCTTACGTACAAGAATAGAGACTCTTCTTACAGTCGGTGTTTTGAGCATTCTCTGTGAAATCAGTATTAGTTTCCGATACACCACTGCAGGTTCAAAGTAATCCATTGACATACACATTGATGATGAAACACTGAAATTACATCGGAATTAAATACTAAGGGCACAATGACGCCTTAAGTGCAAGAAGAGTGAGACTTCTTAGAGACTGTGCTTTGATCCTTTCCTGTGCGACCAGTATTAGTTTCCGATACACCACTGCAGGTCCAATGTATTCCTTGGACCTTCACATTGACGATATAACACAGATATCGCAAAGGAATTAAATAAAAAAGGCACAATGCCGCCTTAAGGACAAGAATAGAGACTCTTCATACAGTCGGTGCTTTGAGCATTCCCTGTGAGACCAGTATCAGTTTCTGATACACCACTGCAGGCTCAATGTATTCCTTGGACCTTCACATTGTTGATGAAACACAGAAATCCCATCGGAATTAAATACAAACGGCACAATGCCGCCTTAAGTACATGATTAGAGACTCTTCTTGCAGTCGGTGGTTGAGCATTCCCTGTGAGACCAGTATTAGTTTCCGATACACCACTGCGAGTTCAGTGTATTCCTTGGACGTTCACATTGACGATGAATCACAGAAATAGCATCGGAATTAAATACAGAAGGCACAATGCCGAATTAAGTACAAGAATAGACACTCTTCTTACAGTCGATGATTCGAGCATTCCCTGTGGGACCAGTATTAGTTTCCGATACACCACTGCAGGTTGAATGGATTCCTTGGACCTTCAAATTGACGATGAAACACAGAAATCGCACCGGAATTAAATACAAAAGTCACAATTCCGCCTTAAGTACAAGAATACTGACACTACTTACAGTCGGTGCTTTGAGCATTGCCTGTGAGACCAGTATTAGTTTCCGATACAGCACTGCAGGTTCAATGTATTCCTTGGACCTTCACATTGACGATGAAACACAGAAATCGCATCGGAATGAAATACAAAAGGCACAATGCCGCCTTAAGTACAAGTATAGAGTCTCTTCTCACAGTCGGTGCGTCGAGTATTCCCTGTGAGACTAGTATTAGTTTCCGATACACCACTGCAGGGTCAATTTATTCCTTGCATCTTCACATTGACGATGAAACACAGAAATCGCATCGGAATTAAATACAAAAGGCACAATGCTGCCTTAAGTACAAGAATAGAGACTTTTCTTACAGTCGGTGCTTTGAGCATTTTCGGTGAGACCTGTATTAGTTTGCGATACACCACTGCCGGTTCAATGTATTCCTTGGACCTTCACATTGACGATGAAACACAGAAATCGCATCGGAATTAAATACAAAAGGCACAATGCCGCCTTACGTAGAAGAATAGAGACTCTTCTTACAGTCGGTGCTATGAGCATTCCCTGTGAGACCAGTATTAGTTTCCGATACACCACTGCAGGTTCAATGTATTCCTTGGACCTTCACATTGACGATGAAACACAGAAATCGCATCGGAATTAAATACAAAAGGCACAATGCCGCCTTAAGTACATGAACACAGACACTTCTTACAGTCTGTGCTTTGAGCATTCCCTGTGAGACCAGTATTAGTTCCCGATACACCACTGCAGGTTCAATGTATTCCTTGGACCTTCACATAGCCGAAGAAACACAGTAATCGCATCGGAATTATATACACAAGGCACAATGCCGTCTTAAGTACAAGAATATAGACTCTTCTTACATTCGGTGCTTTGAGCATTCCCTCAGAGAGCAGTATTAGTTTCCGATACACCACTGCAGGTTCAAGGTATTCCTAGGAACCTTCACATTGACTATGAAACACAGAAATCGCATCGGAATTAAATACAAAAAGGCACAATGCCGCCTTAAGTACAAGAATAGAGACTCTTCTTACAGTCGGTGCTTTGAGCATTCCCTGTGAGACCAGTGTTAGTATCCGATACACCACTGCAGGCTCAATGTATTCCTTGGACCGTCACATTGACGATGCTACATAGAAATCGCATCGGAATTAAATACAAAAGGCACTATGCCGCCTTAAGTACAAGAATAGAGACTCTTCTTACAGTCGGTGCTGTGAGCATTCCCTTTGAGCCCAGTATTAGTTTCCGACACACCACTGATGGTTCAATGTATACTTTGACCTTCACATTGACGATGAAACACAGAAATCGCATCGAAATTAAATACAAAAAGCACTATGCCGCCTTAAGTACAAGAATAGAGACTCTTCTTACAGTTGGAGCTTTGAGCATTTCCTGTGAGACCAGTATTAGTTTCCGATATACCACTGCAGGTTCAAAGTATTCCTTGGGCATACACATTGACGATGAAACACTGAAATTACATCGGATTTAAATACAAAGGCACAATGACGATTTAAGTACAAGAAGAGTGCGAATTCTTAGGGTCTGTGCTTTGATCCTTTCCTGTGAGACCAGTATTAGTTTCTGATACACCACTGCAGGTTCAATGTATTCCTTGGACCGTCACATTGACGATGCTACATAGAAATCGCATCGGAATTAAATACAAAAGGCACAATGCTGCCTTAAGTACAAGAATAGAGACTCTTCTTACAGTCGGTGCTGTGAGCATTCCCTGTGAGACGAGTATTAGTTTCCGACACAAAACTGATGATTCAATGTATCCTTTGGACCTTCACATTGACCATGAAACACAGAAATCGCATCGGAATTAAATACAAAAGGCACTATGCCGCCTTAAGTACAAGAATAGAGACTCTTCTTACAGTCGGTGATTTGAGCATTCCCTGTGAGACCTGTATTAGTTTCCGATACACCACTGCAGGTTCAATGTATTCCTCGGACATATACATTGACGATGAAACACTGAAATTATATCGGAATTAAATACAAAAGGAACAATGCCGCCTTAAGTACAAGAATAGAGACTCTTCTTATAGTCGGTGATTTGAGCATTCCCTGAGAGACCAGTATTAATTTCCGATACACCACTGCAGGTTCAATGTATTCCTTAGACATTCACATCGACGATGAAACACAGAAATGGCATCGGAATTATATACAAAGGGCACTATGCCGCCTTAAGTACAAGAATAGAGACTCTTCTTACAGTCGGTGTTTTGAGCATTCCCTGTGAGACCAGTATTAGCTTCCGATACACCACTGCAGGTTCAATGTACTCCTTGGACCTTCACATTGACGATGAAACACAGAAATCGCATCGGAATTAAATACAAAAGGCACAATGCCTCCTTACGTACAAGAATAGAGACTCTTCTTACAGTCGGTGTTTTGAGCATTCCCTGTGAAATCAGTATTAGTTTCCGATACACCACTGCAGGTTCAAAGTAATCCTTTGACATACACATTGATGATGAAACACTGAAATTACATCGGAATTAAATACAGAGGGCCCAATGACGCCTCAAGTGCATGAAGAGTGAGATTTTTTTGAGTCTGTGTTTGACCCTCTCCTGTGAGACCAGTATTAGTTTCCGATACACCACTGCAGCTTCAATGTATTCCTCGGACCTTCACATTGACGATGAAACACAGAAATCGCATCGGAATTAAATACAAAATGCACACTGCCGCCTTAAGCACAAGAATTGAGACTCATCTTACAGTCGGTGCTTTGAGCATTCCCTGTGAGACCAGTATTAGTTTCCGATACACCACTGCAGGTTCAATGTATTTCTTGGGCCTTCACATTGGCGATGAAACACAGAAATGGCATCGGAATTAAATACAAAAGGCACAATGCCGCCTTAAGTACAAGAATACAAACTCTACTTACTGTCGGTGCTTAGAGCATTCCCTGTGAGACCAGTATTAGTTTCCGATACACCACTGCAGGTTCATTGTGTTCCTTGGACCTTCACATTGACGATGAAACACAGAAATCGCATCGGAATTAAATACAAAATGCACAATGCCGCAATAAGTACAAGATTAGAAACTCTTCTTACAGTCGGTGCTTTGAGCATTCCCTGTGAGACCAGTATTAGTTTCTGATACACCACTGCAGGTTCAGTGTATTCCTTGGACCTTCAAATTGACGATGAAACACAGAAATCGCACCGGAATTAAATACAAAAGGCACAATGACGCCTTAAGTACAAGTATAGAGTCTCTTCTTACAGTCGGTGCTTTGAGCAATCCCTGTGAGACCAGTATTAGTATCCGATACACCACTGCAGGTTCAATGTATTCCTTGGACATACACATTGACGATGAAACACTGAAATTACATCGGAATTAAATACAAAAGGAACAATGAAGCCTTAAGTACAAGAATAGAGTCTTCTTACTGTCGGTGATTTGAGCATTCCCTGTGAGAAAGGTATTAGTTTCCGATACACCACTGCAGGTTCAATGTATTCCTTAGACATACACATGGACGATGAAACACTGAAGTTACATCGGAATTAAATATAAAAGCCACAATGCCACCTAAAGAGCAAGAAGAGTGTTGCTTCTTACAGACTGTGCTTTGATCCTTTCCTGTGAGACCAGTATTAGTTTCCGATACACCACTGCAGGTTCAATGTATTCCTTGCACCTTCACATTGACGAGGAAACACAGAAATCGCATCGGAATTAAATACAAAAGGCACAATGCCGCCTTATAAACAAGAATACAGACTGTTCTTACTGTCGGTGCTTTGAGCATCACCTGAGAGACCAGTATTAGTAATCCGATACACCACTCCAGGATCAATGTATTTCTTGGACCTTCACATTGACGATGAAACACAGAAATCGCCTCGGAATTAAATACCAAAGGCACAATTATGCCTTAAGTACAAGAATAGAGACTCTTCTCACAGTCGGAGCTTCGAGTATTCCCTGTGAGTCTAGTATTAGTTTCCGATACACCACTGCAGGTTCAATGAATTCCTTGGACATAGACATTGCCTATGAAACACTGAAATTACATCGGAATTAAATATAAAGGGCACAAAGACGCCTTTAGTGCAAGAAGAGTGAGACTTCTTAGAGGCTGTGCTTTGATCCTTTCCTGTGAGACCAGTATTAGTTTCCGATACACAGCTGCAGGTTCAATGTATTCCTTGGTCCATCACATTGACGATGAAACACAGAAATTGCATCGGAATTAAATACAAGATGCACAATGCCGCAATAAGTACAAGATTAGAAACTCTTCTTACAGTCGGTGCTTTGAGCATTCCCTGTGAGACCAGTATTAGTTTCCGATACACCACTGCATGTTCAATGTATTCCTTGGACATAAACACTGACGATGAAACACTGAAATTACATGGCAATTAAATACAAAAGGCACAATGCCGCCTTAAGTACAAGAACACAAACTCTTCTTACAGTCTGTGCTCTGAGCATTCCCTCTGAGACCAGTATTAGCTTCCGATACACCACTGCAGGTTCAATGTATTCCTTGGACCTTCACATTGACGATGAAACACAGAAATCGCATCGGAATTAAATACAAAAGACATAATGCCGCCTTAAGTACAAGAACACAAACTCTTCTTACAGTCTGTGCTCTGAGCATTCCCTGTGAGACCAGTATTAGCTTCCGATACACCACTGCAGGTTCAATGCATTCCTTGGACCGTCACATTGAATATGAAAGACAGAAATCGTATCGGAATTAAACTCAAAAGGCACTAAGCCGCCTTAAGTACAAGAATACAGACTCTTCTTACAGTCGGTGCTTTGAGCATTTTTGGTGAGACCTGTATTAGTTTGCGATACACCACTGCAGGTTCAATGTATTCCTTGGACCTTCACATTGACGATGAAACACAGAAATCGCATCGGAATTAAATACAAAAGGCACAATGCCGCCTTAAGTACATGAACACAGACTCTTCTTACAGTCTGTGCTTTGAGCATTCCCTCAGAGAGCAGTATTAGTTTCCGATACACCACTGCAGGTTCAACGTATTCCTAGGAACCTTCACATTGACTATGAAACACAGAAATCGCATCGGAATTAAATACAAAAGGCACAATGCCGCCTTAAGTACAAGAATAGAGACTCTTCTTACAGTCGGGTTTTTGAGCATTCCCTCTGAGACCAGTATTAGTTTTCGATACACCACTGCGGGTTCAATGTATTCCTTGGACCTTCACATAGACGATGAAACACAGAAAACGCATCGGAATTAAATACAAAAGGAACAATGCCGCCTTAAGTACAAGAATAAAGGCTCTTCTTACAGTCGGTGCTTTGAGCATTCGCTGTGAGACCAGTATTAGTTTACGATACACCACTGCAGGTACAATGTATTCCTTGGACATACACATTGACGATGAAATACTGAAATTACATCGGAATTAAATACAAAAGGCACAATGCCGCCTTAAGTGCTAGAAGAGTGAGTCATCTTAGAGTCTGTGCCTTGATCCTTTCCTGAGAGACCAGTATTAGTTTCCGATACACCATTGCAGGTTCAATGTATTCCTTGGACTTTCACATTGACGATAAAACAAGGAAATCGCATCGGAATTAAATACAAAAGGCACAATGCCGCTTTAAGTACAAGAATAGAGACTCTTCTTACAGTCGGTGCTATGAGCATTCCCTGTGAGACCAGTATTAGTTTCTGATACACCACTGCAGGTTCAGCGTATTCCTTGGACCATCGCATTGACGATGAATCACAGATATCGCATCGGAATTAAATACAAAAGGCACAATGCCGCCTTAAGTACAACAATAGAGACTCTTATACAGTCGGTGCTTTGAGCATTCCCTGTGAGACCACTATTAGTTTCCGATACACCACTGCAGATTCAATGTATTCCCTGGAGCTTCACATTGACGATGAAACACAGAAATCGCATCGGAATTAAATACAAAAGGCACAATGCCGCCTTAAGTGAGGGAGTAGAGACACTTATTACTGTCGTTGCTTTGAGCATTCCCTGTGAGACCAGTATTAGTTTCCGGTACACTACTCCAGGTTCAATGTATTCCTTGGACATTCACATTGACGATGAAACACTGAAATTACATTGGAATTAAATACAAAAGGCACAATGCCGCCTTAATTGCAAGAAGAGTGAGACTTCTTAGAGTCTGTGCTTTGATCCTTTCCTGTGAGACCAGTATTAGTTTCCGATACACCACTGCAGGTTCAATGTATTCCTTGGACCTTCACATTGACGATGAAACACAGAAATCGCATCGGAATTAAATACAAAAGACACAATGCCGCCTTAAGCACAAGAACACAAACTCTTCTTACAGTCTGTGCTCTGAGCATTCCCTGTGAGACCAGTATTAGCTTCCGATACATCACTGCAGGTTCAATGTATCCCTTGGACCTTCACCTTGACGATGAAACACAGAAATCGCATCGGAATTAAATACAAAAGGCACAATGCCGCCTTAAGTATAAAAATAGATACTCTTCTTACCGTCGGTGCTTTGAGCATTCCCTGTTAAACCAGTATTAGTTTCCGATACACCACTGCAGGTTCAATGTATTCCTTGGACCTTCACATTGACGATGAAACACAGAAATCGCATCGGAATTAAATACAAGAGGCACAATGCCGCCTTAAGTGAGGGAGTAGAGACTCTTATTACTGTCGTTGCTTTGAGCATTCCCTGTGAGACCAGTATTAGTTTCCGATACACCACTGTAGATTCAGTGTATTCCTTGGACCTTCACATTGACGATGAAACACAGAAATCGCATCCGAATCAAATACAAAAGGACAATGCCGCGTTAAGTGCAAGAAGAGTGAGACTTCTAGAGTCTGTGCTTTGATCCTTTCCTGTGAGACCAGTATTAGTTTCTGATACACCACTGCAGGTTCAATGTATTCCTTGGACCTTAACATTGACGATGAATCACAGAAATCGCATCGGAATTAAATACAAAAGGCACAATGGCGCCTTAAGTACATGAACACAGACTCTTCTTACAGTCTGTGCTTTGAGCATTCCCTGTGAGACCAGTATTAGTTTTCGATACACCACTGCAGGTTCGATGTATTCCTTGGACATACACATTGACGACGAAATACTGAAATTACATCGGAATTAAAAAAAAAGGCACAGTGCCGCCTTAAGTGCTAGAAGTGTGAGACATCTTAGAGTCTGTGCTTTGATCCTTTCCTGAGAGACCAGTATTAGTTTCCGATGCACCATTGCAGCTTCAATGTATTCCTTGGACTTTCACATTGACGATAAAACAAGGAAATCGCATCGGAATTAAATACAAAAGGCACAATGCCGCCTTAATTACAAGAATAGAGCCTCTTCTTACTGCCGGTGCTTTGAGCATTCCCTGTGAGACCAGTATTAGTTTCCGATACACCACTGCAGGTTCAATGTATTCCTTGGACCTTCACATTGACGATGAAACACAGAAATCGCATCGGAATTAAATACAAAAGGCACAATGCCGCCTTAAGTACAAGAATAGAGACTCTTCATACAGTCGGTGCTATGAGCATTCCCTGTGAGACCAGTATTAGTTTCTGATACACCACTGCAGGTACAGTGTATTCCTTGGACCATCACATTGACGATGAATCCCAGATATCGCATCGGAATTAAATACAAAAGGCACAATGCCGCCTTAAGTACAACAATAGAGACTCTTATACAGTCGGTGCTTTGAGCATTCCCTGTGAGACCACTATTAGTTTCTGATACACCACTGCAGATTCAATGTATTCCCTGGAGCTTCACATTGACGATGAAACACAGAAATCGCATCGGAATTAAATACAAGAGGCACAATGCCGCCTTAAGAGAGGGAGTAGAGACTCTTATTACTGTCGTTGCTTTGAGCATTCCCTGTGAGACCAGTATTAGTTTCCGGTACACCACTGCAGGTTCAATGTATTCCTTGGACATTCACATTGACGATGAAACACTGAAATTACATTGGAATTAAATACAAAAGGCACATTGCCGCCTTAATTGCAAGAAGAGTGAGACTTCTTAGAGTCTGTGCTTTGATCCTTTCCTGTGAGACCAGTATTAGTTTCCGATTCACCACTGCAGGTTCAATGTATTCCTTGGACCTTCACATTGACGATGAAACACAGATATCGCCTCGGAATTTAATACAAAAGGCACATTGCCGCCATAAGTGCAAGAGTAGAGACTCTTCTTACAGTCGGTGCTTTGAGCATTCCCTGTCAGACCAGTATAGGTTTCCAATACACCACTGCAGGTTCAATGTATTCCATGGACATACACATTGACGATGAAACACTGAAATTACAACGGAATTAAATACAAAAGGCACAATGCAGCCTTAGTTGCAAGAAGAGTGAGACTTCTTAGAGTCTGCGCTTTGATCCTTTCCTGTGAGTCCAGTATTAGTTTCCGATACACCACTGCAAGATCAATGCATTCCTTGGACCGTCACATTGAATATGAAAGACAGAAATCGTATCGGAATTAAACTCAAAAGGCAATAAGCCGCCTTAAGTACACGAATACAGACTCATCTTACAGTCGGTGCTTTGAGCATTTCCTGTGAAACCTGTATTAGTTTGCGATACACCACTGCAGGTTCAGTGTATTCCTTGGACCTTCACATTGACGACGAAACACAAATATCGCATCGGAATTGAATACAAAAGGCACAATGCCGCCTTAGCTACATGAATAGAGACTCTTCTTACAGTCGGTGCTATGAGCATTCCCTGTGAGACCTGTATTAGTTTCCGATACACCACTGTAGATTCAGTGTATTCCTTGGACCGTCACATTGACGATGAAACACAGAAATCGCATCCGAATCAAATACAAAAGGACAATGCCACGTTAAGTGCAAGAAGAGTGAGACTTCTAGAGTCTGTGCTTTGATCCTTTCCTGTGAGACCAGTATTAGTTTCTGATACACCACTGCAGGTTCAATGTATTCCTTGGACCTTAACATTGACGATGAATCACAGAAATCGCATCGGAATTAAATACAAAAGGCACAATGGCGTCTTAAGTACATGAACACAGACTCTTCCTACAGTCTGTGCTTTGAGCATTCCCTGTGAGACCAGTATTAGTTTTCGATACACCACTGCAGGTTCGATGTATTCCTTGGACATACACATTGACGATGAAATACTGAAATTACATCGGAATTAAATACAAAAGGCACAATGCCGCCTTAAGTGCTAGAGGAGTGAGACATCTTAGAGTCTGTGCCTTGATCCTTTCCTGAGAGACCAGTATTAGTTTCCGATACACCATTGCAGGTTCAATGTATTCCTTGGACTTTCACATTGACGATAAAACAAGGAAATCGC
This sequence comes from Schistocerca serialis cubense, assembly GCF_023864345.2. Lineage (NCBI taxonomy): Eukaryota > Metazoa > Arthropoda > Insecta > Orthoptera > Acrididae > Schistocerca > Schistocerca serialis. Next base: position 1,064,658,442 of record NC_064640.1, read on the forward strand.
ATCGGAATTAAATACAAAAGGCACAATGCCGCCTTAATTACAAGAATAGAGCCTCTTCTTACTGCCGGTGCTTTGAGCATTCCCTCTGAGACCAGTATTAGTTTCCGATACACCACTGCAGGTTCAATGTATTCCTTGGACCTTCACATTGACGCTGAAACACAGAAATCGCATCGGAATTAAATACAAAAGGCATAATGCCGCATAAGTACAAGAATAGAGACTCTTCTTACAGTCGGTGCTATGAGCATTCCCTGTGAGACCAGTATTAGTTTCTGATACACCACTGCAGGTTCAGCGTATTCCTTGGACCATCACATTGACGATGAATCACAGATATCGCATCGGAATTAAATACAAAAGGCACAATGCCGCCTTAAGTACAACAATAGAGACTCTTATACAGTCGGTGCTTTGAGCATTCCCTGTGAGACCACTATTAGTTTCTGATACACCACTGCAGATTCAATGTATTCCCTGGAGCTTCACATTGACGATGAAACACAGAAATCGCAACAGAATTAAATACAAGAGGCACAATGCCGCCTTAAGTGAGGGAGTAGAGACTCTTATTACTGTCGTTGCTTTGAGCATTCCCTGTGAGACCAGTATTAGTTTCCGGTACACCACTGCAGGTTCAATGTATTCCTTGGACATTCACATTGACGATGAAACACTGAAATTACATTGCAATTAAATACAAAAGGCACAATGCCGCCTTAATTGCAAGAAGAGTGAGACTTCTTAGAGTCTGTGCTTTGATCCTTTCCTGTGAGATCAGTATTAGCTTCCGATACACCACTGCAGGTTCAATGCATTCCTTGGACCGTCACATTGAATATGAAAGACAGAAATCGTATCGGAATTAAACTCAAAAGGCACTAAGGCGCCTTAAGTACAAGAATACAGACTCTTCTTACAGTCGGTGCTTTGAGCATTCCCGGTGAGACCTGTATTAGTTTGCGATACACCACTGCAGGTTCAATGTATTCCTTGGACCTTCACATTGACGATGAAACACAGAAATCGCATCGGAATTAAATACAAAAGGCACAATGCCGCCTTAAGTACATGAACACAGACTCTTCTTACAGTCTGTGCTTTGAGCATTCCCTGTGAGACCAGTATTAGTTTTCGATACACCACTGCAGGTTCGATGTATTCCTTGGACCTTCACATAGCCGAAGAAACACAGAAATCGCATCGGAATTAAATACAAAAGGCACAATGCCGCCTTAAGTACAAGAATAGAGACTCTTCTTACAGTCGGGTTTTTGAGCATTCCCTCTGAGACCAGTATTAGTTTTCGATACACCACTGCGGGTTCAATGTATTCCTTGGACCTTCACATTGACGATGAAACACAGAAAACGCATCGGAATTAAATACAAAAGGAACAATGCCGCCTTAAGTACAAGAATAAAGGCTCTTCTTACAGTCGGTGCTTTGAGCATTCGCTGTGAGACCAGTATTGGTTTACGATACACCACTGCAGGTACAATGTATTCCTTGGACATACACATTGACGATGAAATACTGAAATTACATCGGAATTAAATACAAAAGGCACAATGCCGCCTTAAGTGCTAGAAGAGTGAGTCATCTTAGAGTCTGTGCCTTGATCCTTTCCTGAGAGACCAGTATTAGTTTCCGATACACCATTGCAGGTTCAATGTATTCCTTGGACTTTCACATTGACGATAAAACAAGGAAATCGCATCGGAATTAAATACAAAAGGCACAATGCCGCTTTAAGTACAAGAATAGAGACTCTTCTTACAGTCGGTGCTATGAGCATTCCCTGTGAGACCAGTATTAGTTTCTGATACACCACTGCAGGTTCAGCGTATTCCTTGGACCATCGCATTGACGATGAATCACAGATATCGCATCGGAATTAAATACAAAAGGCACAATGCCGCCTTAAGTACAACAATAGAGACTCTTATACAGTCGGTGCTTTGAGCATTCCCTGTGCGACCACTATTAGTTTCCGATACACCACTGCAGATTCAGTGTATTCCCTGGAGCTTCACATTGACGATGAAACACAGAAATCGCATCGGAATTAAATAAAAAAGGCACAATGCCGCCTTAAGTGAGGGAGTAGAGACACTTATTACTGTCGTTGCTTTGAGCATTCCCTGTGAGACCAGTATTAGTTTCCGGTACACTACTCCAGGTTCAATGTATTCCTTGGACATTCACATTGACGATGAAACACTGAAATTACATTGGAATTAAATACAAAAGGCACAATGCCGCCTTAATTGCAAGAAGAGTGAGACTTCTTAGAGGCTGTGCTTTGATCGTTTCCTGTGAGACCAGTATTAGTTTCCGATACACCACTGCAGATTCAATGTATTCCTTGGACCTTCACATTGACGATGAAACACAGAAATCGCATGGGAATTAAATACAAAAGACACAATGCCGCCTTAAGTACAAGAACACAAACTCTTCTTACAGTCTGTGCTCTGAGCATTCCCTGTGAGACCAGTATTAGCTTCCGATACACCATTGCAGGTTCAATGCATTCCTTGGACCGTCACATTGAATATGAAAGACAGAAATCGTATCGGAATTAAACTCAAAAGGCACTAAGCCGCCTTAAGTACAAGAAAACAGACTCTTCTTACAGTCGGTGCTTTGAGCAATCCCGGTGAGACCTGTATTAGTTTGCGATACACCACTATAGGTTCAATGTATTCCTTGGACCTTCACATTGACGATGAAACACAGAAATCGCATCGGAATTAAATACAAAAGGCACAATGCCGCCTTGAGTACATGAACACAGACTCTTCTTACAGTCTGTGCTTTGAGGATTCCCTGTGAGACCAGTATTAGTTCACGATACACCACTGCAGGTTCGATGTATTCCTTGGACCTTCACATAGCCGAAGAAACACAGAAATCGCATCGGAATTAAATACAAAAGGCACAATGCCGTCTTAAGTACAAGAATAGAGACTCTTCTTACAGTCGGTGCTTTGAGCATTCCCTCAGAGAGCAGTATTAGTTTCCGATACACCACTGCAGGTTCAAGGTATTCCTAGGAACCTTCACATTGACTATGAAACACAGAAATCGCATCGGAATTAAATACAAAAGGCACAATGCCGCCTTAAGTACAAGAATAGAGACTCTTCTTACAGTCGGTGTTTTGAGCATTCCCTGTGAGACCAGTATTAGTTTTCGATACACCACTGCAGGTTCAATGTATTCCTTGGACCTTCACATTGACGATGAATCACAGATATCGCATCGGAATTAAATACAAAAGGAACAATGCCGCCTTAAGTACAAGAATGGAGGCTCTTCTTACAGTCGGTGCTTTGAGCATTCGCTGTGAGACCAGTATTAGTTTCCGATACACCACTGCAGGTTCAATGTATTCCTTGGACATACACATTGACGATGAAATACTGTTATTACATCGGAATTAAATACAAAAGGCACAATGCCGCCTTAAGTGCTAGAAGAGTGAGACATCTTAGAGTCTGTGCCTTGATCCTTTCCTGAGAGACCAGTATTAGTTTCCGATACACCATTGCAGGTTCAATGTATTCCTTGGACTTTCACATTGACGATAAAACAAGGAAATCGCATCGGAATTAAATACAAAAGGCACAATGCCGCCTTAATTACAAGAATAGAGCCTCTTCTTACTGCCGGTGCTTTGAGCATTCCCTGTGAGACCAGTATTAGTTTCCGATACACCACTGCAGGTTCAATGTATTCCTTGGACCTTCACATTGACGATGAAACACAGATATCGCATCGGAATTAAATAAAAAAAGCACAATGCCGCGTTAAGTACAAGAACACAGACCCTTCTTACAGTCTGTGCTTTGAGCATTCCCTGTGAGACCAGTATTAGCTTCCGATACACCACTGCAGGTTCAATGTATTCCTTGGACCTTCACATTGACGACGAAACACAAAAATCGCATCGGATTTGAATACAAAAGGCACAATGCCGCCTTAACTACAAGAATAGAGACTCTTCTTACAGTCGGTGCTATGAGCATTCCCTGTAAGACCAGTATTAGTTTCCGATAGACCACTGTAGATTCAGTGTATTCCTTGGACCTTCACATTGACGATGAAACACAGAAATTGCATCGGAATGAAATACAAAAGGCACAATGCCGCCTTAAGTACAAGAACACAGACTCGTCTTACAGTCTGTGTTTTGAGCATCCCCTGTGAGACCAGTATTAGTTTCCGATACACTACTGCAGGGTCAATGTATTCCTTGGACTCTCACATTGCCGAAGAAACACAGAAATCGCATCGGAATTAAATACAAAAGGCACAATGCCGCCTTAAGTAGAAGAATAGAGACTCTTCTTACTGTCGGTGCTTTGAGCATTCATTGTGAAACCAGTATTAGTTTCCGATACACCACTGCAGGGTCAATGTATTCCTTGGACATACACATTGACGATGAAACAATGAAATTACATCGGAATTAAATACAAAAGGCACTATGCCGCCTTAATTGCAAGAAGAGTGAGACTTCTTAGAGTCTGTGATTTCATCCTTTCCTGTGAGCCCAGTATTAGTTTCCGATACACCACTGCAGGTTCAATGTATTCCTTGGACCGTCACATTGACGATGAAAGACAGAAATCGCACTGGAATTAAATACAAAAGGCACAATGCCGCCTTAAGTACAAGAATAGAGACTCTTCTTACAGTCGGTCCTTTGAGCATTCCCTGTGAGACCAGTATTAGTTTCCGATACACCACTGCAGATTCAATGTATTCCTTGGACCTTCACATTGACGATGAAACACAGATATCTCATCGGAATTCAATACAAAAGGCACAATGCCGCCTTAATTGCAAGAAGAGTGAGACTTCTTAGAGTCTGCTCTTTGATCCTTTCCTATGAGTCCAGTATTAGTTTCCGATACACCACTGCAGGTTCAATGCATTCCTTGGACCTTCACATTGACGATGGAACACAGATATCGCATCGGAATTAAATACAAAAGCCACAAACCCACCTTAATTACAAGAATAGAGACTCTTCTTACAGTCGGTGCTTTGAGCATTCCCTGTGAGACCAGTATTAGTGTCCGATACACCACTGCAGGTTCGATGCATTCCTTGGACCTTCACATTGACGATGAAACACAGAAATCGCATCGGAATTAAATACAAAAGGCACAATGCCGCCTTAAGTACAACAATAGAGGTTCTTCTTACAGTCGGTGCTTTGAGCATTCCCTGTGAGACCAGTATTAGTTTCCGATACACCACTGCAGGTTCAAAGTATTCCTTGGACCTTCACATTGACTATGAAACACAGAAATCGTATCTGAATCAAATACAAAAGGCACAATGCCGCCGTAAGTTCAAGAATAGAGACACTTCATACAGTCGGTGCTTTGAGCATTCCCTGTGAGACCAGTATTAGTTTCCGATACACCACTGCAGGGTCAATGTATTTCTTGGACTCTCACATTGCCGAATAAACACAGAAATCGCATCGGAATTAAATACAAAAGGCACAATGCCGCCTTAAGTACAAGAATAGAGGCTCTTCTTTCTTTCGGTGCTTTGAGCATTCATTGTGAATCCAGTATTAGTTTCCGATACACCACTGCGGATTCAATGTATTCCTTGGACCTTCACATTGACGATGAAACACAGAAATCGCATCGGAATTAAATACAAAAGGCACAATGCCGCCTTAAGTACAACAATAGAAGCTCTTCTTACAGTCGGTGCTTTGAGCATTCCCTGTGAGACCAGTATTAGTTTCCGATACACCACTGCAGATTCAATGTATTCCTTGGACATACACATTGACGATGAAACACAGTAATTGCATCGGAATTAAATACAATAGCCACAATACCGCTTTAAGTACAAGAATAGAGACACTTCTTACAGTCGGTGCTTTGAGCATTCCCTGTGAGACCAGTATTAGTTTCCGATACACCACTGCAGGTTCAATGTGTTCCTTGGACATACACATTGACGATGAAATACTGAAATTACATCGGAATTAAATACAAAAGTCACAATGCCGCCTTAAGTGCTAGAAGAGTGAGACTTCTTAGAGTCTGTGCCTTGATCCTTTCCTGAGAGACCAGTATTAGTTTCCGATACACCACTGCAGGTTCAATGTATTCCTTGGACTTTCACATTGACGATGAAACTAAGAAATCGCATCGGAATTAAATACAAAAGGCACAATGCCGCCTTAATTACAAGAATAGAGCCTCTTCTTAGAGTCGGTGCTTTGAGCATTCCCTGTGAGACCAGTAATAGTTTCCGATACACCACTGCAGGTTCAATGTATTCCTTGGACGTCCACATTCACGGTGAAACACAGAAATTGCATCGGAATTAAATACAAAAGGCCAAATGCCGCCTTAAGTACAAGAATAGAGACACTTCTTGCAGTCGGTGCTTTGAGCATTGCCTCTCAGAGCAGTATTAGTTTCTGATACACCACTGCAGGTTCAGTGTATTGCTTGGACCTTAACATTCACTATGAATCACAGAAATCGCATCGGAATTAAATACAAAAGACACAAGGAAGCCTTAAGTACAAGAATAGAGACTCTTCTTACAGTCGGTGATTTGAGCATTCCCTGTGAGACCAGTATTAGTTTCCGATACACCACTGCACGTTCAATGTATTCCTTGGACGTCCACATTCACGGTGAAACACAGAAATTCCATCGGAATGAAATACAAAAGGCACAATGCCGCCTTAAGTACAAGAATAGAGACACTTCTTGCAGTCGGTGCTTTGAGCATTGCCTCTCAGAGCAGTATTAGTTTCTGATACACCACTGCAGGTTCAGTGTATTTCTTGGACCTTTACATTCTCTATGAAACACAGATATCGCATCGGAATTAAATACAAAAGACACAAGGAAGACTTAAGTACAAGAATAGAGACTCTTCTTAGAGTCGGTGGTTTGAGCATTCCCTGTGAGACCAGTATTAGTTTCTGATACACCACTGCAGGTTCAAAGTTTAACTTGGACCTTCACATTAACTATGAAACACAGAAATCTCATCTGAATCAAATACAAAAGGCACAATGCCGCCTTAAGTACAAGAATGGAGACACTTCTTACAGTCGGTGCTTTGAGCATTCCCTCTGAGAGCAGTATTAGTTTCCGATACACCACTGCAGGTACAATGTATTCCTTGGACCTTCACATTGACGATGAAACACAGAAATCGCATCGGAATTCAATACAAAAGGCACAATGCCGCCTTAAATACAAGAACACAGACTCGTCTTACGGTCTGTGTTTTGAGCATTCCCTGTGAGACCAGTATTAGTTTCCGATACACCACTGCAGGGTCAATGTATTCCTTGGACTCTCACATTGCCGAAGAAACACAGAAATCGCATCGGAATTAAATACAAAAGGCACAATGCCGCCTTAAGTACAAGAATAGGGACTCTTCTTTCTGTCGGTGGTTTGAGCATTCATTGTGTAACCAGTATTAGTTTCCGATACACCACTGCAGGTTCAATGTATTCCTTGGACATACACATTGAAGATGAAACACAGTAATTGCATCGGAATTAAATACAAAAGGCACATTACCGCTTTAAGTACAGGAATAGAGACACTTCTTGCAATCGGTGCTTAGAGCATTGCCTCTGAGAGCAGTATTAGTTTCTGATACACCACTGCAGGTTCAAGGTATTCCTTGGACCTTCACATTCTTTATGAAATACAGAAATCGCATCGGAATTAAATACAAAAGGCACAAGGAAGCCTTAAGTACAAGAATAGAGACTCTTCTTATAGTCGGTGCTTTGAGCATTCCCTGTGAGACCAGTATTAGTTTCCGATACACCACTGCAGGGTCAATGTATTCCTTGGACGTCCACATTCACGGTGAAACACTGAAATTGAATCGGAATGAAATACAAAAGGCACAATGCCGCCTTAAGTACAAGAATAGAGACACTTCTTACAGTCAGTGCTTTGAGCATTGCCTCTCAGAGCAGTATTAGTTTCTGATACACCACTGCAGGTTCAGTGTATTCCTTCGACTTTCACATTCACTATGAAACACAGAAATCGCATCGGAAATAAATACAAAAGACACAAGAAAGCCTTAAGGACAAGAATAGAGACTCATCTTACAGTCGGTGATTTGAGCATTCCCTGTGAGACCAGTATTAGTTTCCGATACACCACTGCAGGTTCAAAGTATTCCTTGGACCTTCACATTGACTATGAAACACAGAAATCGCATCGGAATTCAATACAACAGGCAAAATGCCGCCTTAAATACAAGAACACAGACTCGTCTTACAGTCTGTGTTTTGAGCATTCCCTGTGAGACCAGTATTAGTTTCCGATACACCACTGCAGGGTCAATGTATTCCTTGGACTCTCACATTGCCGAAGAAACACAGAAATCGCATCGGAATTAAATACAAAAGGCACAATGCCGCCTTAAGTACAAGAATAGGGACTCTTCTTTCTGTCGGTGGATTGAGCATTCATTGTGAAACCAGTATTAGTTTCCGATTCACCACTGCAAGTTCAATGCATTCCTTGGACCTTCACATTGGCGATGAAACACATAAATCGCATCGGAATTAAATACAAAAGGCACAATGCCACCTTAATTACAAGAATAGAGACTCTTCTTACAGTCGGTGCTTTGAGCATTCCATGTGAGACCAGTATTAGTGTCCGATACACCACTGCAGATTCAATGTATTCCTTGGACCTTCACATTGACGATGAAACACAGAAATCGCATCGGAATTAAATACAAAAGGCACAATGCCGCCTTAAGTACAACAATAGAAGCTCTTCTTACAGTCGGTGCTTTGAGCATTCCCTGTGAGACCAGTATTAGTTTCCGATACACCACTGCAGGTTCAATGTATTCCTTGGACATACACATTGAAGATGAAACACAGTAATTGCATCGGAATTAAATACAAAAGGCATAATACCGCTTTAAGTACAGGAATAGAGACACTTCTTGCAATCGGTGCTTAGAGCATTGCCTCTGAGAGCAGTATTAGTTTCTGATACACCACTGCAGGTTCAAGGTATTCCTTGGACCTTCACATTCTTTATGAAATACAGAAATCGCATGGGAATTAAATACAAAAGGCACAAGGAAGCCTTAAGTACAAGAATAGAGACTCTTCTTATAGTCGGTGCTTTGAGCATTCCCTGTGAGACCAGTATTAGTTTCCGATACACCACTGCAGGTTCAGTGTATTCCTTCGACTTTCACATTCACTATGAAACACAGAAATCGCATCGGAAATAAATACAAAAGACACAAGAAAGCCTTAAGGACAAGAATAGAGACTCATCTTACAGTCGGTGATTTGAGCATTCCCTGTGAGACCAGTATTAGTTTCCGATACACCACTGCAGGTTCAAAGTATTCCTTGGACCTTCACATTGACTATGAAACACAGAAATCGCATCTGAATCAAATACAAAACGCACAATGCCGCCTTAAGTACAAGAAAAAGACACTTCTTACAGTCGGTGCTTTGAGCATTCCCTCTGAGAGCAGTATTAGTTTCCGATACACCACTGCAGGTACAATGTATTCCTTGGACCTTCACATTGACGATGAAACACAGATATCGCATCGGAATTAAATACAAAAGACACAAGGAAGACTTAAGTACAAGAATAGAGACTCTTCTTAGAGTCGGTGGTTTGAGCATTCCCTGTGAGACCAGTATTAGTTTCCGATACACCACTGCAGGTTCAAAGTATAACTTGGACCTTCACATTGACTATGAAACACAGAAATCGCATCTGAATCAAATACAAAAGGCACAATGCCGCCTTAAGTACAAGAATGGCGACACTTCTTACAGTCGGTGCTTTGAGCATTCCCTCTGAGAGCAGTATTAGTTTCCGATACACCACTGCAGGTACAATGTATTCCTCGGACCTTCACATTGACGATGAAACACAGAAATCGCATCGGAATTCAATACAACAGGCAAAATGCCGCCTTAAATACAAGAACACAGACTCGTCTTACAGTCTGTGTTTTGAGCATTCCCTGTGAGACCAGTATTAGTTTCCGATACACCACTGCAGGGTCAATGTATTCCTTGGACTCTCACATTGCCGAAGAAACACAGAAATCGCATCGGAATTAAATACAAAAGGCACAATGCCGCCTTAAGTACAAGAATAGGGACTCTTCTTTCTGTCGGTGGTTTGAGCATTCATTGTGAAACCAGTATTAGTTTCCGATTCACCACTGCAAGTTCAATGCATTCCTTGGACCTTCACATTGGCGATGAAACACATAAATCGCATCGGAATTAAATACAAAAGGCACAATGCCACCTTAATTACAAGAATAGAGACTCTTCTTACAGTCGGTGCTTTGAGCATTCCATGTGAGACCAGTATTAGTGTCCGATACACCACTGCAGATTCAATGTATTCCTTGGACCTTCACATTGACGATGAAACACAGAAATCGCATCGGAATTAAATACAAAAGGCACAATGCCGCCTTAAGTACAACAATAGAAGCTCTTCTTACAGTCGGTGCTTTGAGCATTCCCTGTGAGACCAGTATTAGTTTCCGATACACCACTGCAGGTTCAATGTATTCCTTGGACATACACATTGAAGATGAAACACAGTAATTGCATCGGAATTAAATACAAAAGGCATAATACCGCTTTAAGTACAGGAATAGAGACACTTCTTGCAATCGGTGCTCAGAGCATTGCCTCTGAGAGCAGTATTAGTTTCTGATACACCACTGCAGGTTCAAGGTAATCCTTGGACCTTCACATTCTTTATGAAATACAGAAATCGCATCGGAATTAAATACAAAAGGCACAAGGAAGCCTTAAGTACAAGAATAGAGACTCTTCTTACAGTCGGTGCTTTGAGCATTCCCTGTGAGACCAGTATTAGTTTCCGATACACCACTGCAGGTTCAATGTATTCCTTGGACGTCCACATTCACGTTGAAACACAGAAATTGAATCGGAATGAAATACAAAAGGCACAAGGAAGCCTTAAGTACAAGAATAGAGACACTTCTTACAGTCGGTGCTTTGAGCATTGCCTCTCAGAGCAGTATTAGTTTCTGATACACCACTGCAGGTTAAGTGTATTCCTTGGACTTTCACATTCACTATGTAACATAGAAATCGCATCGGAAATAAATACAAGAGACACAAGAAAGCCTTAAGTACAAGAATAGAGACTCATCTTACAGTCGGTGATTTGAGCATTCCCTGTGAGACCAGTATTAGTTTCCGATACACCACTGCAGCTTCAAAGTATTCCTTGGACCTTCACATTGACTATGAAACAAAGAAATCGCATCTGAATCAAATACAAAACGCACAATGCCGCCTTAAGTACAAGAAAAAGACACTTCTTACAGTCGGTGCTTTGAGCATTCCCTCTGAGAGCAGTATTAGTTTCCGATACACCACTGCAGGTACAATGTATTCCTTGGACCTTCACATTGACGCTGAAACACAGAAATCGCATCGGAATTCAATACAAAAGGCACAATGCCGCCTTAAATACAAGAACACAGACTCGTCTTACAGTCTGTGCTTTGAGCATTCCCTGTGAGACCAGTATTAGTTTCCGATACACCACTGCAGGGTCAATGTTTTCCTTGGACTCTCACATTGCCGAAGAAACACAGAAATCGCATCGGAATTAAATACAAAATTCACAATGCCGCCTTAAGTACAAGAATAGAGACTCTTCTTTCTGTCGGTGCTTTGAGCATTCATTGTGAAACAAGTATTAGTTTCCGATACACCGCTGCAGGTTCAATGCATTCCTTGGACCTTCACATGGGCGATGAAACACAGAAATCGCATCGGAATTAAATACAAAAGGCACAATGCCACCTTAATTACAAGAATAGAGACTCTTCTTACAGTCGGTGCTTTGAGCATTCCCTGTGAGACCAGTATTAGAGTCCGATACACCACTGCAGATTCAATGTATTCCTTGGACCTTCACATTGACGATGAAACACAGAAATCGCATCGGAATTAAATACAAAAGGCACAATGCCGCCTTAAGTACAACAATAGAAGCTCTTCTTACAGTCGGTGCTTTGAGCATTCCCTGTGAGACCAGTATTAGTTTCCGATACACCACTGCAGGTTCAATGTATTCCTTGGACATACACATTGACGATGAAACACAGTAATTGCATCGGAATTAAATACAAAATGCACAATACCGCTTTAAGTACAGGAATAGAGACACTTCTTGCAATCGGTGCTTAGAGCATTGCCTCTGAGAGCAGTATTAGTTTCTGATACACCACTGCAGGTTCAAGGTATTCCTTGGACCTTCACATTCTTTATGAAATACAGAAATCGCATCGGAATTAAATACAAAAGGCACAAGAAACCTTAAGTACAAGAATAGGGACTCTTCTTACAGTCGGTGTTTTGAGCATTCCCTGTGAGACCAGTATTAGTTTCCGATACACCACTGCAGGTTCAATGTATTCCTTGGACGTCCACATTCACGGTGAAACACAGAAATTGAATCGGAATGAAATACAAAAGGCACAATGCCGCCATAAGTACAAGAATAGAGACACTTCTTACAGTCGGTGCTTTGAGCATTGCCTCTCAGAGCAGTATTAGTTTCTGATACACCACTGCAGGTTCAGTGTATTCCTTGGACTTTCACATTCACTATGAAACACAGAAATCGCATCGGAAATAAATACAAAAGACACAAGGAAGCCTTAAGTACAAGAATAGAAACCCTTCTTACAGTCGGTGATTTGAGCATTCCCTGTGAGACCAGTATTAGTTTCCGATACACCACTGCAGGTTCAAAGTATTCCTTGGACCTTCACATTGACTATGAAACACAGAAATCGCATCTGAATCAAATACAAAAGGCACAATTCCGCCTTAAGTACAAGAAGAAGACACTTCTTACAGTCGGTTCTTTGAGCATTCCCTCTGAGAGCAGTATTAGTTTCCGATACACCACTGCAGGTACAATGTATTCCTTGGACCTTCACATTGACGATGAAACACAGAAATCGCATCGGAAATAAATACAAAAGACACAAGGAAGCCTTAAGTACAAGAATAGAGACTCTTCTTTCTGTCGGTGCTTTGAGCATTCATTGTGAAACCAGTATTAGTTTCCGATACACCACTGCATGTTCAATGCATTCCTTGGACCTTCATATTGGCGATGAAACACAGAAATCGCATCGGAATTAAATACAAAAGGCACAATGCCACCTTAATTACAAGAATAGAGACTCCTCTTACAGTCGGTGCTTTGAGCATTCCCTGTGAGACCAGTATTAGTGTCCGATACACCATTGCACATTCAATGTATTCCTTGGACCTTCACATTGACGATGAAACACAGAAATCGCATCGGAATTAAATACAAAAGGCACAATGCCGCCTTAAGTACAACAATAGAAGCTCTTCTTACAGTCGGTGCTTTGAGCATTCCCTGTGAGACCAGTATTAGTTTCCGATACACCACTGCAGGTTCAATGTATTCCTTGGACATACACATTGACGATGAAACACAGTAATTGCATCGGAATTAAATACAAAAGGCACAATACCGCTTAAAGTACAGGAATAGAATCACTTCTTTCAATTGGTGCTTTGAGCATTGCCTCTGAGAGCAGTATTAGTTTCTGATACACCACTGCAGGTTCAAGGTATTCCTTGGACATTCACATTCTTTATGAAATACAGAAATCGCATCGGAATTAAATACAAAAGGCACAAGGAAGCCTTAAGTACAAGAATAGAGACTCTTCTTACAGTCGGTGCTTTGAGCATTCCCTCTGAGACCAGTATTAGTTTCCGATACACCACTGCAGGTTCAATGTATTCCTTGGACCATCACATTGACGATGAAACACAGAAATCTCGTCGGAATTGAATACAAAAGGCACAAAGCCGCCTTAAGTACAAGAATAGAGGCTCTTCTTCCAGTCGGTGCTTTGGGCATTCCCTGTGAGACCAGTATTAGTTTCCTATACACCACTGCAGGTTCAAAGTATTCCTTGGACCTTCACATTGACTATGAAACACAGAAATCGCATCGGAATTAAATACAAAAGTCACAATGCCGCCTTAAGTACAAGAATAGAGACACTTCTTACAGTCGGTGATTTGAGCATTCCCTCTGAGACCAGTATTAGTTTCCGATACACCACTGCAGGTTCAATGTATTCCTTGGACATACACATTGACGATGAAATACTGAAATTACATCGAAATTAAATACAAAAGGCACAATGCCGCCTTAAGTGCTAGAAGAGTGAGACTTCCTAGAGTCTGTGCCTTGATCCTTTCCTGAGAGAACTGTATTAGATTCCGATACACCACTGCATGTTCAATGTATTCCTTGGACTTTCACATTGACGATGAAACACAGAAATCGCATCGGAATTAAATACAAAAGGCACAATACCGCCTTAATTACAAGAATAGAACCTCTTTTTACAGTCGGTGCTTTGAGCATTCCCTGTGAGACCAGTAATAGTTTCCGACACACCACCGCAGGTTCAATGTATTCCTTGGACGCCCACATTCACGATGAAACAAGGAAATTGCATCGGAATTAAATACAAAAGGCACAAAACCGCCTTAAGTACAGGAATAGAGACACTTCTTACAATCGGTGCTTTGAGCTTTGCCTCTGAGAGCAGTATTAGTTTCAGATACACCACTGCAGGTTCAATGTATTCCTTGGCCTTTCACATTGACGATGAAACACAGAAATCGCTTCGGAATTAAATACAAAAGGCACAAGGCAACCTTAAGTACAAGAATAGAGACTCTTCTTACAGTCGGTGCTTTGAGCATTCCCTGTGAGACCAGTATTAGTTTCAGATACACCACTGCAGGTTCAAAGTATTCCTTGGACCTTCACATTGACTATGAAACAGAGAGATCGAATCGGAATTAAATGCAAAAAGCACAAAGCCTAATTAAGTACAAGAATAGAGACTCTTCTTACAGTCGGTGTTTTGAGCATTCCCTGTGAGACCAGTATTAGTTTCCGATACACCACTGTAGGTTCAATGTATATCTTGGACCTTCACATTGACGATGAAACACAGAAATCGCATCGGAATTAAATACAAAAGTCACAATGCCACGTTAAGTACAAGAATAGAAACTCTCCTTACAGTCGATGCTTTGAGCATTCCCTGTGAGACCATTATTAGATTCCGATACACCACTGCAGGTTCAATGTATGTCTTGGACATACACATTGACAATGCAATACTGAAATTACATCGGAATTAAATACAAAGGGCACAATGCCGCCTTAAGTGCTAGAAGAGTGAGACTTCTTAGAGTCTGTGACTTGATCCTTTCCTGTGAGACCAGTATTAGTTTTCGATACACCACTGCAGGTTCAATGTGTTCCTTGGACATCCACATTGACGATGAAACACAGAAATCGCAACGGAATCAAATACAAAAGCACAATGGCGCCTTAATTACGGGAATACTGACTCTTCTTACAGTCGGTGCTTTGTGCATTCCCTGTGAGACCAGTGTTACTTTCCGATACACCACTGCAGGTTCAATGTATTCCTTGGACCTTCACATTGACGATGAAACACAGAAATCGACGCGGAATTAAATACAAATGGCACAATGCCGCCTTAAGTACAAGAATAGAGACTCTTCTTACAGTCGGTGCTTTGAGCATTCCCTGTGAGACCAGTATTAGTTTCCGATACACCACTGCAGGTTCAGTGTATTCGTTGGACCTTCACATTGATGATGAAACACAGAAATCGCATCGGAATTAAATACAAAACGCACAATGCCACCTTAAGTACAAGAATAGAAACTCTTCTTGCAGTCGGTGCTTTGAGCATTTCCTGTGAGACCAGTATTAGTGTCCGATACACCACTGCAGGTTCAAAGTATTCCTTGGACCTTCACATTGACTATGAAACACAGAAATCGTATCGGAATTAAATACAAAAGGCACAATGCCGCCTTAAGTACAAGAATAGAGACACTTCTTACAGTCGGTGCTTTGAGCATTCCCTCTGAGAGCAGTATTAGTTTCCGTACACCACTGCAGGTTCAAAGTATTCCTTGTACCTTCACATTGACTATGAAACACAGAAATCCCATAAGAATTAAATACAAAAGGCACAATGCCGCCTTAAGTACAAGAATAGAGACTCTTCTTACAGTCGGTGTTTTGAGCATTCCCTGTGTGACCAGTAATAGTATCCGATACACCACTGCAGGTTCAATGTATTCCTTGGACCTTCACATTGACGATGAAACACAGAAATCGCATCGGAATTAAATACAAAAGGCACAATTCCGCCCTAAGTATAAGAATAGAGACTCTTCTTACAGTCGGTGCTTTGAGCATTCCCTGTGAGACCAGTATTAGTTTCTGATACACCACTGCAGGTTCAATGTATTCCTTGGACCTTCACATTGACGATGAATCACAGAAATCGCATCGGAATTAAATACAAAAGGCACAATGCCGCCTTAATTGCATGAAAAGTGAGACTTCTTAGAGTCTGTGCTTTGATCCTTTCCTGTGAGCCCAGTATTAGTTTCCGATACGCCACTGCACGTTAAATGTATTTCTAGGACCGTCACATTCACGATGAAAGACAGAAATCTCATCGGAATTAAATACAAAAGGCACAATGCCGCCTTAAGTACAAGAATACAGACTCTTCTTACAGTCGGTTCTTTGAGCATTCTCTGTGAGACCTGTATTAGTTTCCGATACACCACTGCAGGTTCAATGTATTCCTTGGACCTTCACATTGACGATGAAACACAGAAATCGCATCGGAATTAAATTCAAAAGGCACAATGCCGAATTAAGTACAAGAATAGAGACTCTTCTTACAGTCGGTGCTATGAGCATTCCCTGTGAGACCAGTATTAGTTTCCGTTACAACACTGCAGGTTCAATGTATTCCTTGGACCTTCACATTGACGATGAATCACAGAAATCGCATCGGAATTAAATACAAAAGGCACAATGCCGCCTTAAGTACAAGAATAGAGACTCTTCTTACAGTCGGTGTTTGGAGCATTCCCTGTGAGACCAGTATTAGTTTCTGATACACCACTGCAGGTTCAATGTATTCCTTGGACCTTCACATTGACGATGAATCACAGAAATCGCATCGGAATTAAATACAAAAGGCACAATGCCGCCTTAATTGCAAGAAGAGTGAGACTTCTTAGAGTCTGTGCTTTGATCCTTTCCTGTGAGTCCAATATAAGTTTCTGATACACCACTGCAGGTTCAATGTATTCCTTGGACCTTCACATTGACGATGAATCACAGAAATCGCATCGGAATTAAATACAAAAGGCACAATGCCGCCTGAAGTACAAGAATAGAGACACTTCTTACAGTCGGTGCTTTGACATTCACTCTGAGAGCAGTATTAGTTTCCGTACACCACTGCAGGTTCAAAGTATTCCTTGGTCCTACACATTGACTATGAAACACTGAAATCGCATCGGAATTAAATACAAAAGGCACAATGCCGCCTTAAGTACAAGAATAAAGACACTGCTTACAGTCGGTGATTTGAGCATTCCCTCTGAGACCAGTATTAGTTTCCGATACACCACTGCAGGTTCAATGTATTCCTTGGACCGTCACATTGACGATGAAAGACAGAAATCGCATCGGAATTAAATACAAAAGGCACAATGCCGCCTTAAGTACAAGAATAGAGACTCTTCTTACAGTCGGTGCTATGAGCATTCCCTGTGAGACCAGTATTAGTTTCCGATACTCCACTGCAGGTTCAATGTATTCCTTGGACCGTCACATTGACGATGAATCACAGAAATCGCATCGGAATTAATTACAAAAGGCACAATGCCGCCTTAAGTACAAGAATAGAGACTCTTCTTACAATCGGTGCTTTGAGCATTCCCTGTGAGACCAGTATTAGTTTCCGATACACCACTGCAGATTTAATGTATTCCTTGGACCTTCACATTGACGATGAAACATAGAAATCGCATCGGAATTCAATACAAAAGGCACAATGCCTCCTTAAGTACAAGAATAGAGACTCTTCTTACAGTCGCTGCTTTGAGCATTCCCTGTGGGGCCAGTATTACTTTCTGATACAACACTGCAGGTTCAATGTATTCCTTGGACATACAAAATGACGATGAAACACTGAAATTACATCGGAATTAAATACAAAAGACACAATGCCGCCTTAATGCAAGAAGAGTGAGACTTCTTAAAGTCCATTCTTTGATACTTTCCTGTGAGTCCAGTATTAGATTCCGATACACTACTGCAGGTTCAACGTATTCCTTGGACCCTCACATTGACGATAAAAAACTGAAATTGCATCGGAATTAAAAACAAAAGGCACAATGCCGCCTTAGGTACAAGAATAGAGACTCTTCTAACTGTCGGTGCTTTGAGCAATCATTGTGACACCAGTATTAGTTTCCGATACACCACTGCAGGTTCAATGTATTCCTTGGACGTCCACATTCACGGTGAAACACAGAAATTGAATCGGAATGAAATACAAAAGGCACAATGCCGCCATAAGTACAAGAATAGAGACACTTCTTACAGTCGGTGCTTTGAGCATTGCCTCTCAGAGCAGTATTAGTTTCTGATACACCACTGCAGGTTCAGTGTATTCCTTGGACTTTCACATTCACTATGAAACACAGAAATCGCATCGGAAATAAATACAAAAGACACAAGGAAGCCTTAAGTACAAGAATAGAGACTCTTCTTACAGTTGGTGATTTGAGCATTCCCTGTGAGACCAGTATTAGTTTCCGATACACCACTGCAGGTTCAAAGTAATCCTTGGACCTTCACATTGACTATGAAACACAGAAATCGCATCTGAATCAAATACAAAAGGCACAATGCCGCCTTAAGTACAAGAAGAAGACACTTCTTACAGTCGGTTCTTTGAGCATTCCCTCTGAGAGCAGTATTAGTTTCCGATACACCACTGCAGGTACAATGTATTCCTTGGACCTTCACATTGACGATGAAACACAGAAATCGCATCGGAATTAAATACAAAAGACACAAGGAAGCCTTAAGTACAAGAATAGAGACTCTTCTTTCTGTCGGTGCTTTGAGCATTCATTGTGAAACCAGTATTAGTTTCCGATACACCACTGCAGGTTCAATGCATTCCTTGGACCTTCATATTGGCGATGAAACACAGAAATCGCATCGGAATTAAATACAAAAGGCACAATGCCACCTTAATTACAAGAATAGAGACTCCTCTTACAGTCGGTGCTTTGAGCATTCCCTGTGAGACCAGTATTAGTGTCCGATACACCATTGCACATTCAATGTATTCCTTGGACCTTCACATTGACGATGAAACACAGAAATCGCATCGGAATTAAATACAAAAGGCACAATGCCGCCTTAAGTACAACAATAGAAGCTCTTCTTACAGTCGGTGCTTTGAGCATTCCCTGTGAGACCAGTATTAGTTTCCGATACACCACTGCAGGTTCAATGTATTCCTTGGACATACACATTGACGATGAAACACAGTAATTGCATCGGAATTAAATACAAAAGGCACAATACCGCTTAAAGTACAGGAATAGAGACACTTCTTTCAATTGGTGCTTTGAGCATTGCCTCTGAGAGCAGTATTAGTTTCTGATACACCACTGCAGGTTCAAGGTATTCCTTGGACATTCACATTCTTTATGAAATACAGAAATCGCATCGGAATTAAATACAAAAGGCACAAGGAAGCCTTAAGTACAAGAATAGAGACTCTTCTTACAGTCGGTGCTTTGAGCATTCCCTGTGAGACCAGTATTAGTTTCCGATACACCACTGCAGGTTCAAAGTATTCCTTGGACCTTCACATTGACTATGAAACACAGAAATCGCATCGGAATTAAATACAAAAGTCACAATGCCGCCTTAAGTACAAGAATAGAGACACTTCTTACAGTCGGTGATTTGAGCATTCCCTCTGAGACCAGTATTAGTTTCCGATACACCACTGCAGGTTCAATGTATTCCTTGGACATACACATTGACGATGAAATACTGAAATTACATCGAAATTAAATACAAAAGGCACAATGCCGCCTTAAGTGCTAGAAGAGTGAGACTTCCTAGAGTCTGTGCCTTGATCCTTTCCTGAGAGAACTGTATTAGATTCCGATACACCACTGCATGTTCAATGTATTCCTTGGACTTTCACATTGACGATGAAACACAGAAATCGCATCGGAATTAAATACAAAAGGCACAATACCGCCTTAATTACAAGAATAGAACCTCTTTTTACAGTCGGTGCTTTGAGCATTCCCTGTGAGACCAGTAATAGTTTCCGACACACCACCGCAGGTTCAATGTATTCCTTGGACGCCCACATTCACGATGAAACAAGGAAATTGCATCGGAATTAAATACAAAAGGCACAAAACCGCCTTAAGTACAGGAATAGAGACACTTCTTACAATCGGTGCTTTGAGCTTTCCCTCTGAGAGCAGTATTAGTTTCAGATACACCACTGCAGGTTCAATGTATTCCTTGGCCTTTCACATTGACGATGAAACACAGAAATCGCTTCGGAATTAAATACAAAAGGCACAATGCCGCCTGAAGTACAAGAATAGAGACACTTCTTACAGTCGGTGCTTTGACATTCACTCTGAGAGCAGTATTAGTTTCCGTACACCACTGCAGGTTCAAAGTATTCCTTGGTCCTACACATTGACTATGAAACACTGAAATCGCATCGGAATTAAATACAAAAGGCACAATGCCGCCTTAAGTACAAGAATAAAGACACTGCTTACAGTCGGTGATTTGAGCATTCCCTCTGAGACCAGTATTAGTTTCCGATACACCACTGCAGGTTCAATGTATTCCTTGGACCGTCACATTGACGATGAAAGACAGAAATCGCATCGGAATTAAATACAAAAGGCACAATGCCGCCTTAAGTACAAGAATAGAGACTCTTCTTACAGTCGGTGCTATGAGCATTCCCTGTGAGACCAGTATTAGTTTCCGATACTCCACTGCAGGTTCAATGTATTCCTTGGACCGTCACATTGACGATGAATCACAGAAATCGCATCGGAATTAATTACAAAAGGCACAATGCCGCCTTAAGTACAAGAATAGAGACTCTTCTTACAATCGGTGCTTTGAGCATTCCCTGTGAGACCAGTATTAGTTTCCGATACACCACTGCAGATTTAATGTATTCCTTGGACCTTCACATTGACGATGAAACATAGAAATCGCATCGGAATTCAATACAAAAGGCACAATGCCTCCTTAAGTACAAGAATAGAGACTCTTCTTACAGTCGCTGCTTTGAGCATTCCCTGTGGGGCCAGTATTACTTTCTGATACAACACTGCAGGTTCAATGTATTCCTTGGACATACAAAATGACGATGAAACACTGAAATTACATCGGAATTAAATACAAAAGACACAATGCCGCCTTAATGCAAGAAGAGTGAGACTTCTTAAAGTCCATTCTTTGATACTTTCCTGTGAGTCCAGTATTAGATTCCGATACACTACTGCAGGTTCAACGTATTCCTTGGACCCTCACATTGACGATAAAAAACTGAAATTGCATCGGAATTAAAAACAAAAGGCACAATGCCGCCTTAGGTACAAGAATAGAGACTCTTCTAACTGTCGGTGCTTTGAGCAATCATTGTGACACCAGTATTAGTTTCCGATACACCACTGCAGGTTCAATGTATTCCTTGGACGTCCACATTCACGGTGAAACACAGAAATTGAATCGGAATGAAATACAAAAGGCACAATGCCGCCATAAGTACAAGAATAGAGACACTTCTTACAGTCGGTGCTTTGAGCATTGCCTCTCAGAGCAGTATTAGTTTCTGATACACCACTGCAGGTTCAGTGTATTCCTTGGACTTTCACATTCACTATGAAACACAGAAATCGCATCGGAAATAAATACAAAAGACACAAGGAAGCCTTAAGTACAAGAATAGAGACTCTTCTTACAGTTGGTGATTTGAGCATTCCCTGTGAGACCAGTATTAGTTTCCGATACACCACTGCAGGTTCAAAGTAATCCTTGGACCTTCACATTGACTATGAAACACAGAAATCGCATCTGAATCAAATACAAAAGGCACAATGCCGCCTTAAGTACAAGAAGAAGACACTTCTTACAGTCGGTTCTTTGAGCATTCCCTCTGAGAGCAGTATTAGTTTCCGATACACCACTGCAGGTACAATGTATTCCTTGGACCTTCACATTGACGATGAAACACAGAAATCGCATCGGAATTAAATACAAAAGACACAAGGAAGCCTTAAGTACAAGAATAGAGACTCTTCTTTCTGTCGGTGCTTTGAGCATTCATTGTGAAACCAGTATTAGTTTCCGATACACCACTGCAGGTTCAATGCATTCCTTGGACCTTCATATTGGCGATGAAACACAGAAATCGCATCGGAATTAAATACAAAAGGCACAATGCCACCTTAATTACAAGAATAGAGACTCCTCTTACAGTCGGTGCTTTGAGCATTCCCTGTGAGACCAGTATTAGTGTCCGATACACCATTGCACATTCAATGTATTCCTTGGACCTTCACATTGACGATGAAACACAGAAATCGCATCGGAATTAAATACAAAAGGCACAATGCCGCCTTAAGTACAACAATAGAAGCTCTTCTTACAGTCGGTGCTTTGAGCATTCCCTGTGAGACCAGTATTAGTTTCCGATACACCACTGCAGGTTCAATGTATTCCTTGGACATACACATTGACGATGAAACACAGTAATTGCATCGGAATTAAATACAAAAGGCACAATACCGCTTAAAGTACAGGAATAGAGACACTTCTTTCAATTGGTGCTTTGAGCATTGCCTCTGAGAGCAGTATTAGTTTCTGATACACCACTGCAGGTTCAAGGTATTCCTTGGACATTCACATTCTTTATGAAATACAGAAATCGCATCGGAATTAAATACAAAAGGCACAAGGAAGCCTTAAGTACAAGAATAGAGACTCTTCTTACAGTCGGTGCTTTGAGCATTCCCTGTGAGACCAGTATTAGTTTCCGATACACCACTGCAGGTTCAAAGTATTCCTTGGACCTTCACATTGACTATGAAACACAGAAATCGCATCGGAATTAAATACAAAAGTCACAATGCCGCCTTAAGTACAAGAATAGAGACACTTCTTACAGTCGGTGATTTGAGCATTCCCTCTGAGACCAGTATTAGTTTCCGATACACCACTGCAGGTTCAATGTATTCCTTGGACATACACATTGACGATGAAATACTGAAATTACATCGAAATTAAATACAAAAGGCACAATGCCGCCTTAAGTGCTAGAAGAGTGAGACTTCCTAGAGTCTGTGCCTTGATCCTTTCCTGAGAGAACTGTATTAGATTCCGATACACCACTGCATGTTCAATGTATTCCTTGGACTTTCACATTGACGATGAAACACAGAAATCGCATCGGAATTAAATACAAAAGGCACAATACCGCCTTAATTACAAGAATAGAACCTCTTTTTACAGTCGGTGCTTTGAGCATTCCCTGTGAGACCAGTAATAGTTTCCGACACACCACCGCAGGTTCAATGTATTCCTTGGACGCCCACATTCACGATGAAACAAGGAAATTGCATCGGAATTAAATACAAAAGGCACAAAACCGCCTTAAGTACAGGAATAGAGACACTTCTTACAATCGGTGCTTTGAGCTTTCCCTCTGAGAGCAGTATTAGTTTCAGATACACCACTGCAGGTTCAATGTATTCCTTGGCCTTTCACATTGACGATGAAACACAGAAATCGCTTCGGAATTAAATACAAAAGGCACAAGGCAACCTTAAGTACAAGAATAGAGAATCTTCTTACAGTCGGTGCTTTGAGCATTCCCTGTGAGACCAGTATTAGTTTCAGATACACCACTGCAGGTTCAAAGTATTCCTTGGACCTTCACATTGACTATGAAACACAGAGATCGAATCGGAATTAAATGCAAAAAGCACAAAGCCTAATTAAGTACAAGAATAGAGACTCTTCTTACAGTCGGTGTTTTGAGCATTCCCTGTGAGACCAGTATTAGTTTCCGATACACCACTGTAGGTTCAATGTATATTTTGGACCTTCACATTGACGATGAAACACAGAAATCGCATCGGAATTAAATACAAAAGTCACAATGCCGCCTTAAGTACAAGAATAGAAACTCTCCTTACAGTCGATGCTTTGAGCATTCCCTGTGAGACCATTATTAGATTCCGATACACCACTGCAGGTTCAATGTATGTCTTGGACATACACATTGACAATGCAATGCTGAAATTACATCGGAATTAAATACAAAGGGCACAATGCCGCCTTAAGTGCTAGAAGAGTGAGACTTCTTAGAGTCTGTGACTTGATCCTTTCCTGTGAGACCAGTATTAGTTTTCGATACACCACTGCAGGTTCAATGTGTTCCTTGGACATCCACATTGACGATGAAACACAGAAATCGCAACGGAATCAAATACAAAAGCACAATGGCGCCTTAATTACGAGAATACTGACTCTTCTTACAGTCGGTGCTTTGTGCATTCCCTGTGAGACCAGTGTTACTTTCCGATACACCACTGCAGGTTCAATGTATTCCTTGGACCTTCACATTGACGATGAAACACAGAAATCGACGCGGAATTAAATACAAATGGCACAATGCCGCCTTAAGTACAAGAATAGAGACTCTTCTTACAGTCGGTGCTTTGAGCATTCCCTGTGAGACCAGTATTAGTTTCCGATACACCACTGCAGGTTCAGTGTATTCGTTGGACCTTCACATTGATGATGAAACACAGAAATCGCATCGGAATTAAATACAAAACGCACAATGCCACCTTAAGTACAAGAATAGAAACTCTTCTTGCAGTCGGTGCTTTGAGCATTTCCTGTGAGACCAGTATTAGTGTCCGATACACCACTGCAGGTTCAAAGTATTCCTTGGACCTTCACATTGACTATGAAACACAGAAATCGTATCGGAATTAAATACAAAAGGCACAATGCCGCCTTAAGTACAAGAATAGAGACACTTCTTACAGTCGGTGCTTTGAGCATTCCCTCTGAGAGCAGTATTAGTTTCCGTACACCACTGCAGGTTCAAAGTATTCCTTGTACCTTCACATTGACTATGAAACACAGAAATCCCATAAGAATTAAATACAAAAGGCACAATGCCGCCTTAAGTACAAGAATAGAGACTCTTCTTACAGTCGGTGTTTTGAGCATTCCCTGTGTGACCAGTAATAGTATCCGATACACCACTGCAGGTTCAATGTATTCCTTGGACCTTCACATTGACGATGAAACACAGAAATCGCATCGGAATTAAATACAAAAGGCACAATTCCGCCCTAAGTATAAGAATAGAGACTCTTCTTACAGTCGGTGCTTTGAGCATTCCCTGTGAGACCAGTATTAGTTTCTGATACACCACTGCAGGTTCAATGTATTCCTTGGACCTTCACATTGACGATGAATCACAGAAATCGCATCGGAATTAAATACAAAAGGCACAATGCCGCCTTAATTGCATGAAAAGTGAGACTTCTTAGAGTCTGTGCTTTGATCCTTTCCTGTGAGCCCAGTATTAGTTTCCGATACGCCACTGCACGTTAAATGTATTTCTAGGACCGTCACATTCACGATGAAAGACAGAAATCTCATCGGAATTAAATACAAAAGGCACAATGCCGCCTTAAGTACAAGAATACAGACTCTTCTTACAGTCGGTTCTTTGAGCATTCTCTGTGAGACCTGTATTAGTTTCCGATACACCACTGCAGGTTCAATGTATTCCTTGGACCTTCACATTGATGATGAAACACAGAAATCGCATCGGAATTAAATTCAAAAGGCACAATGCCGAATTAAGTACAAGAATAGAGACTCTTCTTACAGTCGGTGCTATGAGCATTCCCTGTGAGACCAGTATTAGTTTCCGTTACAACACTGCAGGTTCAATGTATTCCTTGGACCTTCACATTGACGATGAATCACAGAAATCGCATCGGAATTAAATACAAAAGGCACAATGCCGCCTTAAGTACAAGAATAGAGACTCTTCTTACAGTCGGTGTTATGAGCATTCCCTGTGAGACCAGTATTAGTTTCTGATACACCACTGCAGGTTCAATGTATTCCTTGGACCTTCACATTGACGATGAATCACAGAAATCGCATCGGAATTAAATACAAAAGGCACAATGCCGCCTTAATTGCAAGAAGAGTGAGACTTCTTAGAGTCTGTGCTTTGATCCTTTCCTGTGAGTCCAATATAAGTTTCTGATACACCACTGCAGGTTCAATGTATTCCTTGGACCTTCACATTGACGATGAATCACAGAAATCGCATCGGAATTAAATACAAAAGGCACAATGCCGCCTGAAGTACAAGAATAGAGACACTTCTTACAGTCGGTGCTTTGACATTCACTCTGAGAGCAGTATTAGTTTCCGTACACCACTGCAGGTTCAAAGTATTCCTTGGTCCTACACATTGACTATGAAACACTGAAATCGCATCGGAATTAAATACAAAAGGCACAATGCCGCCTTAAGTACAAGAATAAAGACACTGCATACAGTCGGTGATTTGAGCATTCCCTCTGAGACCAGTATTAGTTTCCGATACACCACTGCAGGTTCAATGTATTCCTTGGACCGTCACATTGACGATGAAAGACAGAAATCGCATCGGAATTAAATACAAAAGGCACAATGCCGCCTTAAGTATAAGAATAGAGACTCTTCTTACAGTCGGTGCTATGAGCAATCATTGTGACACCAGTATTAGTTTCCGATACACCACTGCAGGTTCAATGCATTCCTTGGACCTTCACATTGAAGATGAAACACAGAAATCGCATCGGAATTAAATACAAAAGACACAATGCCACCTTAATTACAAGAATAGAAACTCGTCTTACAGTCGGTGCTTTGAGCATTCCCTGTGAGACCAGTATTGGTGTCAGATACACCACTGCAGATTCAATGTATTCCTTGGACCTTCACATTGACGATGAAACACAGAAATCGCATCGGAATTAAATACAAAAGGCACAATGTCGCCTTAAGTACAACAATAGAGGCTCTTCTTACAGTCGGTGCTTTGAGCATTCCCTGTGAGACCAGTATTAGTTTCCGATACACCACTGCAAGTTCAATGTATTCCTTGGAAATACACATTGACGATGAAATACTGAAATTACATCGGAATTAAATACAAAAGGCACAATGCCGCCTTAAGTGCTAGAAGAGTGAGACTTCCTAGAGTCTGTGCCTTGATCCTTTCCTGAGAGACCAGTATTAGTTTTCGATACACCACTGCAGGTTCAATGTGTTCCTTGGACATCCACATTGACGATGAAACACAGAAAACGCAACGGAACTAAATACCAAAAGCACAATGCCGCCTTAATTACGAGAATACTGACTCTTCTTACAGTCGGTGCTTTGTGCATTCCCTGTGAGACCAGTGTTAGTTTCCGATAGACCACTGCAGGTTCAATGTATTCCTTGGACCTTCACATTGACGTTGAAACACAGAAATCGACGTGGAATTAAATACAAAAGGCACAATGCCGCATTAAGTACAAGAATAGGGACTCTTCTTACAGTCGGTGCTTTGAGCATTCCCTGTGAGACCAGTAATAGTTTCCGATACACCACTGCAGGTTCAGTGTATGCCTTGGACCTTCACATTGATGATGAAACACAGAAATCGCATCGGAATTAAATACAAAGCGCACAATGCCACCTTAAGTACAAGAATAGAGACCCTTCTTGCAGTCGGTGCTTTGAGCATTCCCTGTGAGACCAGTAATAGTGTCCGATACACCACTGCAGGTTCAAAGTATTCCTTGGACCTTACATTGACTATGAAACACAGAAATCGTATCGGAATTAAATACAAAAGGCACAATACCGCCTTAAGTACAAGAATAGAGACACTTCTTACAGTCGGTGCTTTGAGCATTCCCTCTGAGAGCAGTATTAGTTTCCGTACACCACTGCAGGTTCAAAGTATTCCTTGGAACTTCACATTGACTATGAAACACAGAAATCCCATAAGAATTAAATACAAAAGGCACAATGCCGCTTTAAGTACAAGAATAGAGACTCTTCTTAGAGTCGGTGTTTTGAGCATTCCCTGTGAGACCAGTATTAGTTTCCGATACACCACTGCAGGTTCAATGTATTCCTTGGACATACACATTGACGATGAAATACTGAAATTACATCGGAATTAAATACAAAAGGCACAATGCCGCCTTGAGTGCTAGAAGTGTGAGACTTCCTAGAGTCTGGGCCTTGATCCTTTCCTGAGAGAACAGTATTAGTTTCCGATACACCACTGCAGGTTCAATGTATTCCTTGGACTTTCACATTGACGATGAAACACAGAAATCGCATCGGAATTAAATACAAAAGGCACAATGCCGCCTTAATTACAAGAATAGAACCTCTTTTTACAGTCGGTGCTTTGAGCATTCCCTGTGAGACCAGTAATAGTTTCCGACACACCACCGCAGGTTCATTGTATTCGTTGGACGTCCACATTCACGATGAAACAAGGAAATTTCATCGGAATTAAATACAAAAGGCACAATACCGCCTTAAGTACAGGAATAGAGACACTTCTTACAATCGGTGCTTTGAGCATTGCCTCTGAGAGCAGTATTACTTTCAGATACACCACTGCAGGTTCAATGTATTCCTTGACCTTTCACATTGACGATGAAACACAGAAATCGCTTCGGAATTAAATACAAAAGGCACAAGGCCGCCTTAAGTACAAGAATAGAGACTCTTCTTACAGGCGGTGGTTTGAGCATTCCCTGTGAGACCAGTATTAGTTTGAGATACAGCACTGCAGGTTCAAAGTATTCCTTGGACCTTCACATTGACTATGAAACACAGAGATCGATTCGGAATTAAATGCAAAAAGCACAAAGCCGCATTAAGTACAAGAATAGAGACTCTTCTTAAAGTCGGTGTTTTGGGCATTCCCTGTGAGACCAGTATTAGTTTCCGATACACCACTGCAGGTTCAATGTATATCTTGGACCTTCACATTGACGATGAAACACAGAAATCGCATCGGAATTAAATACAAAAGTCACAATGCCGCCTTAAGTACAAGAATAGAAACTCTTCTTACATTCGATGCTTTGAGCATTCCCTGTGAGACCATTATTAGATTCCGATACACCACTGCAGGTTCAATGTATGCCTTGGACATACACATTGACGATGCAATACTGAAATTACATCGGAATTAAATACAAAGGGCACAATGCCGCCTTAAGTGCTAGATGAGTGAGACTTCTTAGAGTCTGTGACTTTATCCTTTCCTGTGAGACCAGTATTAGTTTTCGATACACCACTGCAGGTTCAATGTGATCCTTGGACATCCACATTGACGATGAAACACAGAAATCGCAACGGAACCAAATACGAAAAGCACAATGACGCCTTAATTACGAGAATACTGACTCTTCTTACAGTCGGTGCTTTTAGCATTCCCTGTGAGACCATTATTAGTTTCCGATACACCACTGCAGGTTCAGTGTATTCCTTGGACCTTCACATTGATGATGAAACACAGAAATCGCATCGGAATTAATTAGAAAACGCACAATGCCACCTTAAGTACAAGAATAGAGACTCTTCTTGCAGTCGGTGCTTTGAGCATTCCCTGTGAGACCAGTATTAGTGTCGGATACACCACTGCAGGTTCAAAGTATTCCTTGGACCTTCACATTGACTATGAAACACAGAAATCGTATCGGAATTAAATACAAAAGGCACAATGCCGCCTTAAGTACAAGAATAGAGACACTTCTTACAGTCGGTGCTTTGAGCATTCCCTGTGAGACCAGTATTAGTTTCCGTACACCACTGCAGGTTCAAAGTATTCCTTGGACCTTCACATTGACTATGAAACTCAGAAATCCCATAGGAATTAAATACAAAAGGCACAATGCCGCCTTAAGTACAAGAATAGAGACTCTTCTACAGTGGTGTTTTGAATATTCCCTGTGAGACCAGTAATAGTTTCCGATACACCACTGCAGGTTCAATGTATTCCTTGGACCTTCACATTGACGATGAAACACAGAAATCGCATCGGAATTAAATACAAAAGGCACAATTCCGCCTTAAGTATAAGAATAGAGACTCTTCTTACAGTCGGTGCTTTGAGCATTCCCTGTGAGAGCAGTATTAGTTTCTGATACACCACTGCAGGTTCAATGTATTCCTTGGACCTTCACATTGACGATGAATCACAGAAATCGCATCGGAATTAAATACAAAAGGCACAATGTCGCCTTAATTGCAAGAAGAGTGAGACTTCTTAGAGTCTGTGCTTTGATTCTTTCCTGTGAGCCCAGTATTAGTTTCCGATACACCACTGCACGTTAAATGTATTTCTAGGACCGTCACATTCACGATGAAAGACAGAAATCTCATCGGAATTAAATACAAAAGGCACAATGCCGCCTTAAGTACAAGAATACAGACTCTTCTTACAGTCGGTTCTTTGAGCATTCCCTGTGAGACCAGTATTAGTTTCCGATACACCACTGCAGGGTCAATGTATTCCTTGGACCTTCACATTGACGATGAATCACAGAAATCGCATCGGAATTAAATACAAAAGGCACAATGCCGCCTTAAGTACAAGAATAGATACTCTTCTTACAATCGGTGCTTTGAGCATTCCCTGTGAGACCAGTATTAGTTTCCGATACACCACTGCAAATTCAATGTATTCCTTTGACCTTCACATTGACGATGAAACACTGAAATCGCATCGGAATTAAATACAAAAGGGACAATGCCGCCTTAAGGGCAAGAAGAGTGAGACTTCTTAGAGTCTGTGCTTTGATCCTTTCCTGAGAGTCCAGTATTTGTTTCTGATACACCACTGCAGGTTCAATGTATTCCTTGGACCTTCATATTGACGATGAATCACAGAAATCGCATCGGAATTAAATAAAAAAGGCATAATGCCGCCTGAAGTACAAGAATAGAGACACTTCTTACAGTCGGTGCTTTGAGCATTCACTCTGAGAGCAGTATTAGTTTCCGTACACCACTGCAGGTTCAAAGTATTCCTTGGACCTTCACATTGACTATGAAACACTGAAATCGCATCGGAATTAAATACAAAAGGCACAATGCCGCCTTAAATACAAGAATAGAGACACTGCTTACAGTCGGTGATTTGAGCATTCCCTCTGAGACCAGTATTAGTTTCCGATACACCACTGCAGGTTCAATGTATTCCTTGGACCGTCACATTGACGATGAAAGACAGATATCGCACTGGAATTAAATACAAAAGGCACAATGCCGCCTTAAGTACAAGAATAGAGACTCTTCTTACAGTCGGTGCTATGAGCATTCCCTGTGAGACCAGTATTAGTTTCCGATACGCCACTGCAGGTTAAATGTATTCCTTGGACCGTCACATTGACGATGAATCACAGAAATCGCATCGAAATTAATTACAAAAGGCACAATGCCGCCTTAAGTACAAGAATAGAGACTCTTCTTACAGTCGCTGCTTTGAGCATTTCCTGTGGGGCGAGTATTACTTTCTGATACAACACTGCAGGTTCAATGTTTCCTTGGACATACACAATGACGATGAAACACTGAAATTACATCAGAATTAAATACAAAAGACACAATGCCGCCTTAATGCAAGAAGAGTGAGACTTCTTAAAGTCCATTCTTTGATACTTTCCTGTGAGTCCAGTATTAGATTCCGATACACTACTGCAGGTTCAACGTAGTCCTTGGACCCTCACATTGACGATAAAAAACAGAAATTGCATCGGAATTAAATACAAAAGGCACAATGCCGCCTTAAGTACAAGAATAGAGACTCTTCTTACTGTCGGTGCTTTGAGCAATCATTGTGAAACCAGTATTAGTTTCCGATACACCACTGCAGGTTCAGTGCATTCCTTGGACCTTCACATTGAAGATGAAACACAGAAATCGCATCGGAATTAAATACAAAAGACACAATGCCAGCATAATTAAGAGAATAGAAACTCGTCTTACAGTCGGTGCTTTGAACATTCCCTGTGAGACCAGTGTTAGTGTCAGATACACCACTGCAGGTTCAATGTATTCCTTGGACCTTCACATTGACGATGAAACACAGAAATCGCATCGGAATTAAATACAAAAGGCACAATGCCGCCTTAAGTACAACAATAGAGGCTCTCCTTACAGTCGGTGATTTGAGCATTCCCTGTGAGACCAGTATTAGTTTCCGATACACCACTGCAGGTTCAATGTATTCCTTGGACATACACATTGACGATGAAATACTGAAATTACATCGCAATTAAATACAAAAGGCACAATGCCGCCTTAAGTGCTAGAAGAGTGAGACTTCCTAGAGTCTGTGCCTTGATCCTTTCCTGAGAGACCAGTATTAGTTTTCGATACACCACTGCAGGTTCAATGTGTTCCTTGGACATCCACATTGACGATGAAACACAGAAATCGCAACGGAACTAAATACCAAAAGCAC
This sequence comes from Schistocerca serialis cubense, assembly GCF_023864345.2. Lineage (NCBI taxonomy): Eukaryota > Metazoa > Arthropoda > Insecta > Orthoptera > Acrididae > Schistocerca > Schistocerca serialis. Next base: position 1,064,691,118 of record NC_064640.1, read on the forward strand.
AATGACGCCTTAATTACGAGAATACTGACTCTTCTTAAAGTCGGTGCTTTGTGCATTCCCTGTGAGACCAGTGTTAGTTTCCGATACATCACTGCAGGTTCAATGTATTCCTTGGACCTTCACATTGACGATGAAACACAGAAATCGACGCGGAATAAAATACAAAAGGCACAATGCCGCATTAAGTACAAGAATAGAGACTCTTCTTACAGTCGGTGCTTTGAGCATTCCCTGTGAGACCAGTATTAGTTTCCGATACACCACTGCAGGTTCAGTGTATTCCTTGGACCTTCACATTGATGATGAAACACAGAAATCGCATCGGAATTAAATACAAAACGCACAATGCCACCATAAGTACAAGAATAGAGACTCTTCTTGCAGTCGGTGCTTTGAGCATTCCCTGTGAGACCAGTATTAGTGTCCGATACACCACTGCAGGTTCAATGTATTCCTTGGACCGTCACATTGACGATGAATCACAGAAATCGCATCGGAATTAATTACAAAAGGCACAATGCCGCCTTAAGTACAAGAATAGAGACTCTTCTTACAATCGGTGCTTTGAGCATTCCCTGTGAGACCAGTATTAGTTTCCGATACACCACTGCAGATTCAATGTATTCCTTGGACCTTCACATTGACGATGAAAGACAGAAATCGCACTGGAATTAAATACAAAAGGCACAATGCCGCCTTAAGTACAAGAATAGAGACTCTTCTTACAGTCGGTGCAATGAGCATTCCCTTTGAGACCAGTATTAGTTTCCGATACGCCACTGCAGGTTTAATATATTCCTTGGACCGTCACATTGACGATGAATCACAGAAATCGCATCGGAAATAATTACAAAAGGCACAATGCCGCCTTAAGTACAAGAATTATGACTCTTCTTACAATCGGTGCTTTGAGCATTCCCTGTGAGACCAGTATTAGTTTCCGATACACCACTGCAGATTCAATGTATCCTTGGACCTTCACATTGACGATGAAACACAGAAAACGCATCGGAATTCAATACAAAAGGCACAATGCCTCCTTAAGTACAAGAATAGAGACTCTTCTTACAGTCGCTGCTTTGAGCATTCCCTGTGGGGCCAGTATTACTTTCTGATACAACACTGCAGGCTCAATGTATTCCTTGGACATACACAATGACGATGAAACACTGAAATTACATCGGAATTAAATACAAAAGACACAATGCCGCCTTAATGCAAGAAGAGTGAGACTTCTTAAAGTCCATTCTTTGATACTTTCCTGTGAGTCCAGTATTAGATTCCGATACACTACTGCAGGTTCAACGTATTCCTTGGACCCTCACATTGACGATAGAAAACAGAAATTGCATCGGAATTAAATACAAAAGGCACAATGCCGCCTTAAGTACAAGAATAGAGACTCTTCTTACTGTCGGTGCTTTGAGCAATCATTGTGAAACCAGTAATAGTTCCGATACACCACTGCAGGTTCAATGCATTCCTTGGACCTTCACATTGAAGATGAAACACAGAAATCGCATCGGAATTAAATACAAAAGACACAATGCCACCTTAATTACAAGAATAGAAACTCTTCTTACAGTCAGTGCTTTGAGCATTCCCTGTGAGACCAGTATTAGTGTCAGATACACCACTGCAGATTCAATGTATTCCTTGGACCTTCACATTGACGATGAAACACAGAAATCGCATCGGAATTAAATTCAAAAGGCACAATGCCGAATTAAGTACAAGAATAGAGACTCTTCTTACAGTCGGTGCTATGGGCATTCCCTGTGAGACCAGTATTAGTTTCCGATACACCACTGCAGGTTCAATGTATTCCTTGGACCTTCACATTGACGATGAATCACAGAAATCGCATCGGAATTAAATACCAAAAGCCCAATGCCGCCTTAAGTACAAGAATAGATACTCTTCTTACAATCGGTGCTTTGAGCATTCCCTGTGAGACCAGTATTAGTTTCCGATACACCACTGCAAATTCAGTGTATTCCTTGGACCTTCACATTGACGATGAAACACTGAAATCGCATCGGAATTAAATACAAAAGGGACAATGCAGCCTTAAGTGCAAGAAGAGTGAGACTTCTTAGAGTCTGTGCTTTGATCCTTTCCTGAGAGTCCAGTATTAGTTTCTGATACACCACTGCAGGTTCAATGTATTCCTTGGACCTTCACATTGACGATGAATCACAGAAATCGCATCGGAATTAAGTACAAAAGGCACAATGCCGCCTGAAGTACAAGAATAGAGACACTTCTTACAGTCGGTGCTTTGAGCATTCACTCTGAGAGCAGTATTAGTTTCCGTACACCACTGCAGGTTCAAAGTATTCCTTGGACCTTCACATTGACTATGAAACACGGAAATCGCATCGGAATTAAATACAAAAGGCACAATGCCGTCTTAAATACAAGAATAGAGACACTGCTTACAGTCGGTGATTTGAGCATTCCCTCTGAGACCAGTATTAGCTTCCGATACACCACTGCAGGTTCAATGTATTCCTTGGACCGTCACATTGACGATAAATCACAGAAATCGCATCGGAATTAAATACAAAAGGCACAATGCCGCCTTAAGTACAAGAATAGATACTCTTCTTACAATCGGTGCTTTGAGCATTCCCTGTGAGACCAGTATTAGTTTCCGATACACCACTGCAGGTTCAATGTATTCCTTGGACATACACATTGACGATGAAATACTGACATTACATCGGAATTAAATACAAAAGGCACAATGCCGCCTTAAGTGCTAGAAGAGTGAGACTTCCTAGAGTCTGTGCCTTGATCCTTTCCTGAGAGACCAGTATTAGTTTTCGATACACCACTGCAGGTTCAATGTGTTCCTTGGACATCCACATTGACGATGTAACACAGAAATCGCAACGGAACTAAATACCAAAAGCACAATGACGCCTTAATAACGAGAATACTGACTCTTCTTACAGTCGGTGCTTTGTGCATTCCCTGTGAGACCAGTGTTAGTGTCCGATACACCAATGCAGGTTCAATGTATTCCTTGGACCTTCACATTGACGATGAAACAATGAAATCGACGCGGAATTAAATACAAAAGTCACAATGCCGCATTAAATACAACAATAGAGACTCTTCTTACAGTCGGTGCTTTGAGCATTCCCTGTGAGACCAGTATTAGTTTCCGATACACCACTGCAGGTTCAGTGTATTCCTTGGACCTTCACATTGATGATGAAACACAGAAATCGCATCGGAATTAAATACAAAACGCACAATGCCACCTTAAGTACAAGAATAGAGACTCTTCTTGCAGTCGGTGCTTTCAGCATTCCCTGTGAGACCAGTATTAGTGTCCGATACACCACTGCAGGTTCAATGTATTCCTCGGACCGTCACATTGACGATGAATCACAGAAATCGCATCGGAATTAATTACAAAAGGCACAATGCCGCCTTAAGTACAAGAATAGAGACTCTTCTTACAATCGGTGCTTTGAGCATTCCCTGTGAGACCAGTATTAGTTTCCGATACACCACTGCAGATTCAATGTGTTCCTTGGACCTTCACATTGACGATGAAAGACAGAAATCGCACTGGAATTAAATACAAAAGGCACAATGCCGCCTTAAGTACAAGAATAGAGACTCTTCTTACAGTCGGTGCTATGAGCATTCCCTGTGAGACCAATATTAGTTTCCGATACGCCACTGCAGGTTCAATGTATTCCTTGGACCGTCACATTGACGATGAATCACGGAAATCGCATCGGAATTAATTACAAAAGGCACAATGCCGCCTTAAGTACAAGAATAGAGACTCTTCTTACAATCGGTGCTTTGAGCATTCCCTGTGAGACCAGTATTAGTTTCCGATACACCACTGCAGATTCAATGCATTCCTTGGACCTTCACATTGACGATGAAACACAGAAATCGCATCGGAATTCAATACAAAAGGCACAATGCCTCCTTAAGTACAAGAAAAGAGACTCTTCTTACAGTCGCTGCTTTGAGCATTCCCTGTGGGGCCAGTATTACTTTCTGATACAACACTGCAGGTTCAATGTATTCCTTATACATACACAATGACGATGAAACACTGAAATTACATCGGAATTAAATACAAAAGACACAATGCCGCCTTAATGCAAGAAGAGTGAGACTTCTTAAAGTCCATTCTTTGATACTTTCCTGTGAGTCCAGTATTAGATTCCGATACACTACTGCAGGTTCAACGTATTCCTTGGACCCTCACATTGACGATAAAAAACAGAAATTGCATCGGAATTAAATACAAAAGGCACAATGCCGCCTTAAGTACAAGAATAGAGACTCTTCTTACTGTCGGTGCTTTGAGCAATCATTGTGAAACCAGTATTAGTTTCCGATACACCACTGCAGGTTCAATGCATTCCTTGGACCTTCACATTGAAGATGAAACACAGAAATCGCATCGGAATTAAATACAAAAGACACAATGCCACCTTAATTACAAGAATAGAAACTCGTCTTACAGTCGGTGCTTTGAGCATTCCCTGTGGGACCAGTATTAGTGTCAGATACACCACTGCAGATTCAATGTATTCCTTGGACCTTCACATTGACGATGAAACACAGAAATCGCATCGGAATTAAATACAAAAGGCACAATGCCGCCTTAAGTACAACAATAGAGGCTCTTCTTACAGTCGGTGCTTTGAGCATTCCCTGTGAGACCAGTATTAGTTTCCGATACATCACTGCAGGTTCAATGTATTCCTTGGACATACACATTGACGATGAAATACTGAAATTACATCGGATTTAAATACAAAAGGCACAATGCCGCATTAAGTACAAGTACAGAGACTCTTCTTACAGTCGGTGCTTTGAGCAATCCCTGTGAGACCAGTATTAGTTTCCGATACACCACTGCAGGTTCAGTGTATTCCTTGGACCTTCACATTGATGATGAAACACAGAAATCGCATCGGAATTAAATACAAAACGAACAATGCCACCTTAAGTACAAGAATAGAGACTCTTCTTGCTGTCGGTGCCTTGAGCATTCCCTGTGAGACCAGTATTAGTGTCCGATACACCACTGCAGGTTCAAAGTATTCCTTGGACCTTCACATTGACTATGAAACACAGAAATCGTATCGGAATTAAATACAAAAGGCACAATGCCGCCTTAAGTACAAGATTAGAGACACTTCTTACAGTCGGTGTTTTGAGCATTCCCTCTGAGAGAAGTATTAGTTTCCGTACACCACTGCAGGTTCAAAGTATTCCTTGGACCTTCACATTGACTATGAAACACAGAAATCCCATAAGAATTAAATACAAAAGGCACAACGCCGCCTTAAGTACAAGAATAGAGACTCTTCTTACAGTCGGTGTTTTGAGCATTCCCTGTGAGACCAGTATTAGTTTCCGATACACCACTGCAGGTTCAATGTATTCCTTGGACCTTCACATTGACGATGAAACACAGAAATCGCATCGGAATTAAATACAAAAGGCACAATGCCGCCTTAAGTATAAGAATAGAGACTCTTCTTACAGTCGGTGCTTTGAGCATTCCCTGTGAGACCAGTATTAGTTTCTGATACACCACTGCAGGTTCAATGTATTCCTTGGACCTTCACATTGACGATGAATCACAGAAATCGCATCGGAATTAAATACAAAAGGCACAATGCCGCCTTAATTGCAAGAAGAGTGAGACTTCTTAGAGTCTGTGCTTTGATCCATTCCTGTGAGCCCAGTATTAGTTTCCGATACACCACTGCACGTTAAATGTATTTCTAGGACCGTCACATTGACGATGAAAGTCAGAAATCTCATCGGATTTAAATACAAAAGGCACAATGCCGCCTTAAGTACAAGAATACAGACTCTTCTTACAGTCGGTTCTTTGAGCATTCTCTGTGAGACCTGTATTAGTTTCCGATACACCACTGCAGGTTCAATGTATTCCTTGGACCTTCACATTGACGATGAAACACAGAAATCGCATCGAAATTAAATTCAAAAGGCACAATGCCGAATTAAGTACAAAAATTGAGACTCTTCTTACAGTCGGTGCTATGAGCATTCCCTTTGGGACCAGTATTAGTTTCCGATACACCACTGCAGGTTCAATGTATTCCTTGTACCTTCACATTGACGATGAATCACTGAAATCGCATCGGAATTAAATACAAAAGGCACAATGCCGCCTTAAGTACAAGAATAGATACTCTTCTTACAATCGGTGCTTTGAGCATTCCCTGTGAGACCAGTATTAGTTTCCGATACACCACTGCAGGTTCAATGTATTCCTTGGACCTTCACATTGACGATGAAACACAGAAATCGCATCGGAATTAAATTCAAAAGGCACAATGCCGACTTAAGTACAAAAATAGAGACTCTTCTTACAGTCGGTGCTATGAGCATTCCCTTTGGGACCAGTATTAGTTTCCGATACACCACTGCAGGTTCAATGTATTCCTTGGACCTTCACATTGACGATGAATCACTGAAATCGCATCGGAATTAAATACAAAAGGCACAATGCCGCCTTAATTGCAAGAAGAGTGAGACTTCTTAGAGTCTGTGCTTTGATCCTTTCCTGTGAGCCCAGTATTAGTTTCCGATACACCACTGCACGTTAAATGTATTTCTAGGACCGTCACATTGACGATGAAAGACAGAAATCTCATCGGAATTAAATACAAAAGGCACAATGCCGCCTTAAGTACAAGAATACAGACTCTTCTTACAGTCGGTTCTTTGAGCATTCTCTGTGAGACCTGTATTAGTTTCCGATACACCACTGCAGGTTCAATGTATTCCTTGGACCTTCACATTGACGATGAATCACTGAAATCGCATCGGAATTAAATACAAAAGGCACAATGCCGCCTTAAGTACAAGAATAGATACTCTTCTTACAGTCGGTGCTTTGAGCATTCACTATGAGAGCAGTATTAGTTTCCGTACACCACTGCAGGTTCAAAGTATTGCTTGGACCTTCACATTGACTATGAAACACAGAAATCGCATCGGAATTAAATACAAAAGGTACAATGCCGCCTTAAGTACAAGAATAGAGACACTTCTTACAGTCGGTGATTTGAGCATTCCCTCTGAGACCAGTATTAGTTTCCGAAACACCACTGCAGGTTCAATGTATTCCTTGGACCGTCACATTGACGATGAATCACAGAAATCGAATCGGAATTAATTACAAAAGGCACAATGCCGCCTTAAGTACAAGAGTAGAGACTCTTCTTACAATCGGTGCTTTGAGCATTCCCTGTGAGACCAGTATTAGTTTCCGATACACCACTGCAGATTCAATGTATTCCTTGGACCTTCACATTGACGATGAAACACAGAAATCTCATCGGAATTCAATACAAAAGGCACAATGCCTCCTTAAGTACAAGAATAGAGACTCTTCTTACAGTCGCTGCTTTGAGCATTCCCTGTGGGGCCAGTGTTAATTTCTGATACAACACTGCAGGCTCAATGTATTCCTTGTACATACACAATTACGATGAAACACTGAAATTACATCGGAATTAAATACAAAAGACACAATGCCGCCTTATAGCAAGAAGAATGAGACTTCTTAAAGTCCATTCTTTGATACTTTCCTGTGAGTCCAGTATTAGATTCCGATACACTACTGCAGGTTCAACGTATTCCTTGGACCCTCACATTGACGATAAAAAACAGAAATTGCATCGGAATTAAATACAAAAGGCACAATGGAGCCTTAAGTACAAGAATAGAGACTCTTCTTACTGTCGGTGCATTGAGCAATCATTGTGAAACCACTATTAGTTTCCGATACACCACTGCAGGTTCAATGCATTCCTTGGACCTTCACATTGAAGATGAAACACAGAAATCGCATCGGAATTAAATACAAAAGACACAATGCCACCTTAATTACAAGATTAGAAACTCGTCTTACAGTCGGTGCTTTGAGCATTCCCTGTGAGACCAGTATTAGTGTCAGATACACCACTGCAGATTCAATGTATTCCTTGGACATTCACATTGACGATAAAACACAGAAATCGCATCGGAATTAAATACAAAAGGCACAATGCCGCCTTAAGTACAACAATAGAGGCTCTTCTTACAGTCGGTGCTTTGAGCATTCCCTGTGAGACCAGTATTAGTTTCCGATACACCACTGCAGGTTCAATGTATTCCTTGGACTTTCACATTGACGATGAAACAGAGAAATCGCATCGGAATTAAATACAAAAGACACAATACCACCTTAATTACAAGAATAGAAACTCGTCTTACAGTCGGTGCTTTGAGCATTCCCTGTGAGACCAGTATTAGTTTCCGATACACCACTGCAGATTCAATGTGTTCCTTGGACCTTCACATTGACGATGAAAGACAGAAATCGCACTGGAATTAAATACAAAAGGCACAATGCCGCCTTAAGTACAAGAATAGAGACTCTTCTTACAGTCGGTGCTATGAGCATTCCCTGTGAGACCAGTATTAGTTTCCGATACGCCACTGCAGGTTCAATGTATTCCTTTTACCGTCACATTGACGATGAATCACGGCAATCGCATCGGAATTAATTACAAAAGGCACAATGCCGCCTTAAGTACAAGAATAGAGACTCTTCTTACAATCGGTGCTTTGAGCATTCCCTGTGAGACCAGTATTAGTTTCCGATACACCACTGCAGATTCAATGTATTCCTTGGACCTTCACATTGACGATGAAACACAGAAATCGCATCGGAATTCAATACAAAAGGCACAATGCCTCCTTAAGTACAAGAATAGAGACTCTTCTTACAGTCGCTGCTTTGAGCATTCCGTGTGGGGCCAGTATTACTTTCTGATACAACACTGCAGGTTCAATGTATTCCTTGGACATACACAATGACGATGAAACACTGAATTTACATCGGAATTAAATACAAAAGACACAATGCCGCCTTAATGCAAGAAGAGTGAGACTTCTTAAAGTCCATTCTTTGATACTTTCCTGTGAGTCCAGTATTAGATTCCGATACACTACTGCAGGTTCAACGTATTCCTTGGACCCTCACATTGACGATAAAAAACAGAAATTGCATCGGAATTAAATACAAAAGGCACAATGCCGCCTTAAGTACAAGAATAGAGACTCTTCTTACTGTCGGTGCTTTGAGCAATCATTGTGAAACCAGTATTAGTTTCCGATACACCACTGCAGGTTCAATGCATTCCTTGGACATTCACATTGAAGATGAAACACAGAAATCGCATCGGAATTAAATACAAAAGACACAATGCCACCTTAATTACAAGAATAGAAACTCGTCTTACAGTCGGTGCTTTGAGCATTATCTGTGGGACCAGTATTAGTGTCAGATACACCACTGCAGATTCAATGTATTCCTTGGACCTTCACATTGACGATGAAACACAGAAATCGCATCGGAATTAAATACAAAAGGCACAATGCCGCCTTAAGTACAAGAATAGAGGTTCTTCTTACAGTCGGTGCTTTGAGCATTCCCTGTGAGACCAGTATTAGTTTCCAATACATCACTGCAGGTTCAATGTATTCCTTGGACATACACATTGACGATGAAATACTGAAATTACATCGGATTTAAATACAAAAGGCACAATGCCGCATTAAGTACAAGACCAGAGACTCTTCTTACAGTCGGTGCTTTGAGCAATCCCTGTGAGACCAGTATTAGTTTCCGATACACCACTGCAGGTTCAGTGTATTCCTTGGACCTTCACATTGATGATGAAACACAGAAATCGCATCGGAATTAAATACAAAACGAACAATGCCACCTTAAGTACAAGAATAGAGACTCTTCTTGCTGTCGGTGCTTTGAGCATTCCCTGTGAGACCAGTATTAGTGTCCGACACACCACTGCAGGTTCAAAGTATTCCTTGGACCTTTACATTGACTATGAAACACAGAAATCGTATCGGAATTAAATACAAAAGGCACAATGCCGCCTTAAGTACAAGAATAGAGACACTTCTTACAGTCGGTGTTTTGAGCATTCCCTCTGAGAGAAGTATTAGTTTCCGTACACCACTGCAGGTTCAAAGTATTCCTTGGACCTTCACATTGACTATGAAACACAGAAATCCCATAAGAATTAAATACAAAAGGCACAACGCCGCCTTAAGTACAAGAATAGAGACTCTTCTTACAGTCGGTGTTTTGAGCATTCCCTGTGAGACCAGTATTAGTTTCCGATACACCACTGCAGGTTCAATGTATTCCTTGGACCTTCACATTGACGATGAAACACAGAAATCGCATCGGAATTAAATACAAAATGCACAATGCCGCCTTAAGTATAAGAATAGAGACTCTTCTTACAGTCGGTGCTTTGAGCATTCCCTGTGAGACCAGTATTAGTTTCTGATACACCACTGCAGGTTCAATGTATTCCTTGGACCTTCACATTGACGATGAATCACAGAAATCGCATCGGAATTAAATACAAAAGGCACAATGCCGCCTTAATTGCAAGAAGAGTGAGACTTCTTAGAGTCTGTGCTTTGATCCATTCCTGTGAGCCCAGTATTAGTTTCCGATACACCACTGCACGTTAAATGTATTTCTAGGACCGTCACATTGACGATGAAAGACAGAAATCTCATCGGATTTAAATACAAAAGGCACAATGCCGCCTTAAGTACAAGAATACAGACTCTTCTTACAGTCGGTTTTTTGAGCATTCTCTGTGAGACCTGTATTAGTTTCCGATACACCACTGCAGGTTCAATGTATTCCTTGGACCTTCACATTGACGATGAAACACAGAAATCGCATCGAAATTAAATTCAAAAGGCACAATGCCGAATTAAGTACAAAAATAGAGACTCTTCTTACAGTCGGTGCTATGAGCATTCCCTTTGGGATTAGTATTAGTTTCCGATACACCACCGCAGGTTCAATGTATTCCTTGGACCTTCACATTGACGATGAATCACTGAAATCGCATCGGAATTAAATACAAAAGGCACAATGCCGCCTTAAGTACAAGAATAGATACTCTTCTTACAATCGGTGCTTTGAGCATTCCCTGTGAGACCAGTATTAGTTTCCGATACACCACTGCAGGTTCAATGTATTCCTTGGACCTTCACATTGACGATGAAACACAGAAATCGCATCGGAATTAAATTCAAAAGGCACAATGCCGAATTAAGTACAAAAATAGAGACTCTTCTTACAGTCGGTGCTATGAGCATTCCCTTTGGGACCAGTATTAGTTTCCGATACACCACTGCAGGTTCAATGTATTCCTTGGACCTTCACATTGACGATGAATCACTGAAATCGCATCGGAATTAAATACAAAAGGCACAATGCCGCCTTAATTGCAAGAAGAGTGAGACTTCTTAGAGTCTGTGCTTTGATCCTTTCCTGTGAGCCCAGTATTAGTTTCCGATACACCACTGCACGTTAAATGTAATTCTAGGACCGTCACATTGACGATGAAAGACAGAAATCTCATCGGAATTAAATACAAAAGGCACAATGCCGCCTTAAGTACAAGAATACAGACTCTTCTTACAGTCGGTTCTTTGAGCATTCTCTGTGAGACCTGTATTAGTTTCCGATACACCACTGCAGGTTCAATGTATTCCTTGGACCTTCACATTGACGATGAAACACAGAAATCACATCGGAATTAAATTCAAAAGGCACAATGCCGAATTAAGTACAAAAATAGAGACTCTTCTTACAGTCGGTGCTATGAGCATTCCCTTTGAGACCAGTATTAGTTTCCGATACACCACTGCAGGTTCAATGTATTCCTTGGACCTTCACATTGACGATGAATCACTGAAATCGCATCGGAATTAAATACAAAAGGCACAATGCCGCCTTAAGTACAAGAATAGATACTCTTCTTACAATCGGTGCTTTGAGCATTCCCTGTGAGACCAGTATTAGTTTCCGATACACCACTGCAGGTTCAATGTATTCCTTGGACCTTCACATTGACGATGAAACACAGAAATCGCATCGGAATTAAATTCAAAAGGCACAATGCCGAATTAAGTACAAAAATAGAGACCCTTCTTACAGTCGGTGCTATGAGCATTCCCTTTGGGACCAGTATTAGTTTCCGATACACCACTGCAGGTTCAATGTATTCCTTGGACCTTCACATTGACGATGAATCACTGAAATCGCATCGGAATTAAATACAAAAGGCACAATGCCGCCTTAAGTACATAAATAGATACTCTTCTTACAGTCGGTGCTTTGAGCATTCACTCTGAGAGCAGTATTAGTTTCCGTACACCACTGCAGGTTCAAAGTATTCCTTGGACCTTCACATTGACTATGAAACACAGAAATCGCATCGGAATTAAATACAAAAGGCACAATGCCGCCTTAAGTACAAGAATAGAGACACTTCTTACAGTCGGTGATTTGAGCATTCCCTCTGAGACCAGTATTAGTTTCCGATACACCACTGCAGGTTCAATGTATTCCTTGGACCGTCACATTGACGATAAAAAACAGAAATTACATCGGAATTAAATACAAAAGGCACAATGGAGCCTTAAGTACAAGAATAGAGACTCTTCTTACTGTCGGTGCATTGAGCAATCATTGTGAAACCAGTATTAGTTTCCGATACACCACTGCAGGTTCAATGCATTCCTTGGACCTTCACATTGAAGATGAAACACAGAAATCGCATCGGAATTAAATACAAAAGACACAATGCCACCTTAATTACAAGAATAGAAACTCGTCTTACAGTCGGTGCTTTGAGCATTCCCTGTGAGACCAGTATTAGTGTCAGATACACCACTGCAGATTCAATGTATACCTTGGACATTCACATTGAAGATGAAACACAGAAATCGCATCGGAATTAAATACAAAAGGCACAATGCCGCCTTAAGTACAACAATAGAGGCTCTTCTTACAGTCGGTGCTTTGAGCATTCCCTGTGAGACCAGTATTAGTTTCCGATACCCCACTGCAGGTTCAATGTATTCCTTGGACTTTCACATTGACGATGAAACAGAGAAATCGCATCGGAATTATATACAAAAGACACAATGCCACCTTAATTACAAGAATAGAAACTCGTCTTTCAGTTGGTGCTTTGAGCATTCCCTGTGAGACCAGTATTAGTGTCAGATACACCACTGCAGGTTCAATGTATTCCTTGGACCTTCACATTGACGATGAATCACTGAAATCGCATCGGAATTAAATACAAAAGGCACAATGCCGCCTTAAGTACAAGAATAAAAACTCTTCTTACAGTCGATGCTTTGAGCATTCCCTGTGAGACCATTATTAGATTCCGATACACCACTGCAGGTTCAATGTATGCCTTGGACATACACATTGAAGATGCAATACTGAAATTACATCGGAATTAAATACAAAGGGCACAATGCCGCCTTAAGTGCTAGAAGAGTGAGACTTCTTAGAGTCTGTGACTTGATCCTTTCCTGTGAGACCAGTATTAGTTTTCGATACACCACTGCAGGTTCAATGTGTTCCTTGGACATCCACTTTGACGATGAAACACAGAAATCGCAACGGAACTAAATACCAAAAGCACAATGACGCCTTAATTACAAGAATACTGACTCTTCTTACAGTCGGTGCTTTGTGCATTCCCTGTGAGACCAGTGTTAGATTCCGATACACCACTGCAGGTTCAATGTATTCCTTGGACCTTCACATTGACGATGAAACACAGAAATCGACGCGGAATTAAATACAAAAGGCACAATGCCGCCTTAAGTACAAGAATAGAGACTCTTCTTACAGTCGGTGCTTTGAGCATTCCCTGTGAGACCAGTATTAGTTTCCGATACACCACTGCAGGTTCAGTGTATTCCTTGGACCTTCACATTAATGATGAAACACAGAAATCGCATCGGAATTAAATACAAAACGCACAATGCCACCTTACGTACAAGAATAGAGACTCTTCTTGAAGTCGGTGCTTTGAGCATTCCCTGTGAGACCAGTATTAGTGTCCGATACACCTCTGCAGGTTCAAAGTATTCCTTGGACCTTCACATTGACTATGAAACACAGCAATCGTATCGGAATTAAATACAAAAGGCACAATGCCGCCTTAAGTACAAGAATAGAGACACTTCTTACAGTCGGTGCTTTGAGCATTCC